>NC_083744.1:1613125-1923750 GCF_033458585.1 Syngnathus typhle
ATGATGGCAGGGGAGGCGTGACCGCACGTCCCTGACAGGGGTGGCCAACCAGTCAGAGACTAAGAGCCACATTTTTTACTGTGTCATCGCAAAGAGCTACATTTTTTACTGTGTCATCGCAAAGAGCCACATCATACACATGAACACCCCCCCCCCACACACACACCTCTGCTCAGCCAAATTTAGTGTGCGACATTATTATGTCACGCACCAACATGATAATGACAAATTGACTCCTACAGTACTAAAACCACAGACCACATTTTCAACAATGAACATTGTGTGCATTGTCTCACACAGACAAACTCTCAGTTCAACAAATTCCACAAACAAAAACATAAGTTTTATCACTTACTATGTGTGGCGGGACAGACCATTCGTTTTAGTTTGTCGTTTTCAGGAGACAAGATTTCAATAACGTCACTGAAGCATCTTTTAACCAACTCCACTTCATTGTATGGCTTTTTAGCCCGTGCAATGTTCCAAGCCAGTTGAAACAATGCAAGTGTGACAGTCTCTGAGTGCTTCGTAATTTTTTTGAAAAACTGTACCTATTTTTCTGCCTGACTTTTCAAAGTGTCTAAACTTGTGCTTGCGAAATTCAGTCCCTTTTGCAAAGTCCTTATCGATATTGGCATGAAGTGAGCTGAAGTGGCGCTGAACATTTGAAGCTTTTAAATGCGCTAATGACGTCCGACATATCAGGCAGAATGGCTTGCAATTGCGTTCAACAAAAAACAACTTTAACTCTGTTAAAAACGTCCTGTGTTCATCGTCATATTCGTTTAGCTGTGCATTTTTTCCTTTCCTTGTTTAGCATCTTGTCAGCTTTTCTGGACCTAATGGGTCCCCGTAATCACAATCGCCATTCATTAAAAAGCCAGCAGAACCAATCGCTCTGCCCTGTGTTCATCGGCATATATTCGTTTAGCTGTGTATTTTTTCCTTGCCATTTTGAGAGCGAAATTGACACTCCTCAAATGGGTTTGTCCCTCCTCCTTTGCGGGATTTCACCTCACGCGCGTTTGACCAAAATACCATATTGAACTCAAGCGAAGCAAATACGCACGAAAAATAAACACAAATGTTGATGTGAACGTAAAAGAGCCGCATGAAACCAGCCAAAGAGCCGCATGCGGCTCGCGAGCCGCGGGTTGGCCACCCCTGGTATAGCGGAACCCTTACGCGCAGTTAGTTATGTAAAGTGTGCCGTCTAGTAGTGTGTGCCGTCAGAAATTGAGCGTTGACTTACCTGCACACACACACACACCACACACCCTTCACACACCATACAATAATCACACACACAAGAATCACATTCACACACCCAAAGACTCACCCATGTACACTACACACACCTGCTCTCACATCCTTACGACCAAACGTGTGCCTATACCAGGGGTGGGCAAACTACGGCCCGCGGGCCACATCCGGCCCACGGGACCGTTTAATCCGGCCCGCCAACCCTGAATAAATTGTATTAGACATTTTTTTGGGTCGTATTGCCTGCAATGACTGCGTTTCCCCAGTAGATGGGGAAGCGCTCGCCTCCGCATTTACTACCGGAAGCCGTGTCAGAAAGCTCGGTGCACACTCACAAGTGCGTGTACGTACTCAGTAGTACGGACATGGCGCACTTGCACTCTATTTGTATCAGTCCCGAATTTAGAGCGTGGGCTGTGACGACAGCATTCTTGTAATTCGCGCGCCGAGCTTTCAGATGCAGTTTTGCGCTAAAGCCACCCACAAACCTTCCCCTGGAATCCTTCCATTAAAATGAGTCGCCCAAGGAAAAGCATGGTGGACACAGTGCCGAGTGTTTAAAAGAGAGTGGCCAATTTGGCTCGACGTACCCGACGTGACGTTCAGCCACATGAACGCCAACATCAACCCGTCACAGATCGAGGTAAACGGACCAACACCTCGGATCTCTCCTAAGAATTGCCACAACAAATTTTACTCCAGACTATGACGCACTAGCAAAAAAGGGAGACCAACAACACTGTTCCCACTGAAATTTAAGGGGAGGCATTTTGAATATGATTTGTACACATAGCAGGGATTGAAACTAGCGACCAGTCTCATTCTCAAACAATGCAGGATGCTCAAGGACATTGATGCACCACCTGTTTGCGACTAATCTTAACCTGCAAAGTTCTTAAGGCTTACTTTAAGGAAGTGTTTCCCGTTTCCTCACCTCTGTTACCAGGTGTTTGCGAGTTAAAACTCTGCTCTGATTTTCAGATACCCCTCACCGTGTTGCCGTTTTGATTACTTTATTTGGGTGTATGCTTTCACCGATTCTTCAAGATGATATATTTGGTCAGAATGTTTGCCGTTTGATGTGATCTCATAAGATAAACATCTTTCGTTAATCTGACCTGCAGGCACTGAAGTGATAGAGACTGTTATTCATAATAACAGTGCCGTATTTTATGAGAATCACTGATAGCGTTTTTTTTAGTGAATTTTTTTTTTTTTTTAATGCTGTTAATAAATGCATTTGTTTTCAAAAAAACTTGTTTGGAATATCCATGCTTTACTACCTACTAAAGGCCAAAATATTTTATGCAATGACCTTTACAGGTCGCTTATATTACTTCACACAAACACTACGTCCATCTGCTCCTGGTTCGGCCCTCCGGTCCAAATTTAGAACCCATTTCGGCCCGCGAGTCAAAAAGTTTGCCCACCCCTGGTCTATACCCTTTTGCCATTTGCCTGCATTTTTGTCAATAATCCAATAAAGCAATCAAAACTGAACCTCCTATGTTCTGACCGACACCCGGGGCGAAAATAGCATAACCATCCGAGCCAACACCCTATACAGTCCTCAGGCTCCCCAACAATAGCGGTAGCAGTTTGCATTATTTTATTGCAATGTTTTTCCTTATTCAAATTTGTTTCAAGACTACAGCTACAGTTAGACTTCACTTTGATGGTTAATGCAGTTATTGCAATTGTGTTGTTTTATCACAGTAGATTGGTTTATTTACATTTCAAAAACCAGAAGCCATTCATTTACAAATGTGATTGCACTTAAATGGACAGATATTAAGATGTGATAGACAGTTTTTGCTTGTTTTGAATGAGGCAAAATAACATGCTTTTTCTCTCAAATATATTGTTATAATCATTTGTTTCAGATGTAATCATTTTCTGTATAAAAATTAAATTTGCTGTTCAAAAAGTATTTTTTCAAACTTGAGTTTTGAAGAAAAGGGGGTTGTCTTATAATCAGGGTCGTCTTATATTTAGGCCAATACGGTAAATAAAATGTGGACTAATTATACAATAAAAAATGCAATTCATTACTTTTAAATACTTTAATCTCTTGACAGCACTAATATATAATATACTATATATGTACACACACTAACGCTTATTCTAAATATTATATACATACCTTTAATTGGAAGAGTGAATCTGCAGAAAGACAAATTGGAATCAATTAGATTATTAATGTACGCGACATAGAAACAGGACAGTATGGCATTAACTCATTTGATACATGAAACATTCAGTGATCCCTCGTTAATAATCATTCATAAAAGTCTTGTGCGGATATTGTAAGAACAAATTTAATTTTTTTAGTTATTTTCCGCTCAGTGGCCTAGTGGTAGAGTGTCCACCCTGAGACTGGAAGGTTGTGGGTTCAAACCCCGGCCGGTTATACCAAAGACTATAAAAACGGGACCCATTGCCTCCCTGCTTGGCACTCAGCATTAAGGGTTGGAATTGGGGGTTAGATCACCAAATGATTCCCGAGCGTGGCACCGCTGCTGCTCACTGCTCCCCTCTCCCCCAGGGGATGGATGGATCAAAATCACACAGGGATGGGTTAAATGCAGAGGACAAATTTCACCACCAGATGTGTGTGTGACGATCATTGGGACTTTAACTTTTTAACTTTAAATTTCTTATTTGTTTAAATAATTTATTTTTATGAAAATCAGTTTGACTTTAAAATGTTTGCAAAAGTGTTTGAATACAAAAAACATTTAAAAGTACAATACAGTGTTTAAAAATACGATAAAGGTTCATAAAAGTCTTTTATGGATTTTGTAACAATATATATATTTTTTTTACATCGTAGATTTCTACTTATCGCGGGTGGTCTTGGAACTAATTATCCGCGATAAACAAGGGATTACTGTATTGCAATGAAGATCGTGTGTTCAGTTCGGGCAAAAAGCCTGCACAGAAGACTTTTCCATGCTTACTTGGAGAAAACGGATGCTGGCCACACAGACCCGCTGCTCCACACAAATGTTCGGCGGCTAAGTAGAGGCAGATTTTTGGCCAGGTTTTCAGAGTTGTTGCCTGAAATTATGGGGTTGCTGACCCTTTCAAAGCATTCAGATTATCAGAGGACCAACAGTGCCTTTTAGATTTTCTTTCCTCACCTTTCTGACGGGCGAGCTCAACCACTTGAATATAGAGCTGCAGGGTAATGATAAAGATGTAGTAAACATGGGGAGTTCAGTGAACATGTTTAAAATTAAACTACAGCTGCTGAAAAATTACCTCACATGAAAGCAGAACTACTGTGTCAAGTTAAAGGTGTGACACAATTTGCATGTTTATCAGGAGCCTGTTCAGAGCATTTTGTAAGAGTTTGAGAGATATTTTACTGACTTTGCATCCACTGAGCCTGTAACCAGGTATTTGTGGTTTACATTTGGTGCAAATGAGTGTGAGACTCAGACCTTGCAAAATGATAAAAGCCAAATCCCAATATGCTCAACCTGGAGCGCAGGCGATGTTCTGGAAAATGCTGGTGGAACAGTATCCCAATCTCAGATGCGCCTTGAACCTGACATGAACTTGAAGTCTTTTTGGATCAACTTATCTGTGCGAATTTGCTTTCTCACACATGAAAATCATCAAGTCGAAGTACAAATCAAGAATGTCAAAGAAGCGAAGAGGGCGTTCTCTTGCAAAATTACCGCCCACTTCAAGGACAGCAGGGACGCACGGAGCCGCAGAGCTGTGAGGGCGACATCCGTCTGCTCAATGGCTGAAGGCCACTCCCCCTTCACACGAGCTGCCCCTGTGCCTCTTCGCCGACAGCGTGAGGAGGGCGCTTACCGCTATCAACATCCGTAAGGCGGCGGGCCCTGACAACATCCCGGGTCGAGCACTGAAGGACTGCGCTGGTGAGCTGACGGGTGTCTTCACGGACATCTTTAACACTTCCCTGCAGCAGGCCATCGTCCCGTCGTATTTCAAAGCTGCCACCATCGTACCTGTGCCGAAGAAACCTGCTCCGTCCTGCTTCAGTGACTACCGCCCCGTGGCACTTACGCCCATTATCATGAAGTGCTTTGAGCGGCTTGTCATGGAGCACATCCGTTCCGTTCTCCCCCCCACCATTGACCCCTTCCAGTTTGCGTACCGAGCCAAGCGGTCCTCAGAGGATGCCATCTGCTCTGCCCTCCACTCGGCCCTCACCCACCTGGAGAGAAGGGACTCGAATTTGAGATTGCTGTTTGTGGACTTCAGTTCTGCCTTCAACACCATTGTGCCGCAACGTCTCATCAGCAAACTTGACAAGCTGGGCCTCAGTACCTACCTCTGGAACTGGCTACTGGACTTCCTCTGTCAGAGGCCACAGGTGGTACATGTTGGCGACAAAATCTCCGCCAGCATCACGCTGAGCACAGGGGCCCTCCAATGCTGCGTGCTCAGTCCGCTGCTCTTCACCCTCCTGACGCATGACTGCACTGCAACCTACAGCGACAACCGCATAGTGAAGTTTGCTGACGACACGACTCTGGTGGGTCTCATCACCATGGGAGACGAGACTCAATACAGGCTGGAGGTTGACCTTCTGAACGTCGACAAGACCAAGGAAATTGTTGTTGACTTCCGGAAGGGTCACACCCAACACCTGCCGCTGACCATCAACGGTGCTGTGGTGGAGAGAGTGAGCAGCACCAGGTTCCTGGGGGTGCACATCAGTGAGGATCTCTCCTGGTCCACCAACACCGCATCACTGGCGAAGAAGGCCCAGCGCCGCCTGTACTTCCTGCGGAAACTCAGGCAAGCGAGCGCTCCTCCGGCCGTCATGACTACATTTTACCGTGGCACCATTGAGAGCGTCCTCTCCAGCTGTATTGCTGTTTGGGTTGGCAGCTGCACTGACTACAACTTGAAGGCCCTGCAGCGCATAGTGCACACAGCTGGTAAGATTATTGGTGCTTCACTCCCCTCCTTGAAAGACATTTACATCTCCCATCTCACCCGCAAGGCGACCACGATTGTGAGTGATGGGAGTCACCCCGCTCACTCTTTGTTTGATCTTCTGCCCTCTGGGAAGAGGTATAGGAGCCTGCGCTCCCGCACCACCAGACTCACCAACAGCTTCATACTCCAGGCTGTTAGGATCCTGAACTCGCTTCCCCTTTCTGCGTAGCGTCCTGTACTTTTGCGCTATGCTTACTGTCTGCTGTATGCACACTGGCTCCGTTTTGCTCCTCTTATTTATGGTGTTATCTCTTTATTTATTATTTATTCATCACTCTTATTACCGTGTTTTTCCATGTATAATGCGCAAAATGTAACTAATTTATTGTCCTAAAATCTGGGGTGCGCATTATACATGGGTACAAAAAAATATATACCGGATTTTCCGCCCTATAAGGCGCACCTAAAAACCTAAATTTTTATCAAAAGTCGACAGTGCGCCTTATAGTCCGGTGCGCCTTATATATGGATCAAGTGATGAATTTGTTGATCCATACTGGTTGTACACAATGCTCTGCCAAAATGTTTTAGTACGTTTTAGTACGACTAGTAAATTACAAGTTCGCATCGCTTCCCAACATTACGGTAACTGTAGTCAGCGGGCGTCACCGAATAGCTGTTGTACCCGCGAGTCTATTTCATTTCAAAATAGGCTGCTCCGTTAATGTTTCGGGTAAATCTACGGATCGATATGGAAGGGAAACATAGGTAAGTAGTACCAATGCGTTAGATCGAACTTTAGTCAGTTCTGATCATTTTATAGGAGATCGTTTGAGAAACGCGATTGTTTACACTTTGCTGAGGCTCATGGGAGATTGCGACCTGAGGCTCATAGGAAATTGCGGATGGCTAATGCTATAACGATAGCTGCTATACGCGCGAGGCTATTTCATGTCAAAATAGGCTGCTCTGTTCATGTTTCGAGTAAATCTACGGATCGATATGGAAGGGAAACATAGGTAAGTAGTACCAATCCGCTAGATCGACCTTTAGTCAGTTCTGATCATTTTATAGGAGATCGTTTGAGAAACGCGATTGTTTACACTTTGCTGAGGCTCATGGCAGATTGCGAGCTGAGGGTCATGGGTTTTTGCGGATGGCTAATGCTATAACGATAGCTGCTATACGCGCGAGGCCATTTCATGTCAAAATAGGCTGCTCTGTTCATGTTTCGAGTAAATCTACAGATTGATATGGAAGGGAAACATAGGTAAGTAGTACCAATGCGTTAGATCGAACTTTAGTCAGTTCTGATCATTTTATAGGAGATTGTTTGAGAAACGCGATTGTTTACACTTTGCTGAGGCTCATGGGAGATTGCGAGCTGAGGGTCATGGGTTTTTGCGGATGGCTAATGCTATAACGATAGCTGCTATACGCTCGAGGCTATTTCACGTCAAAATAGGCTGCTCTGTTCATGTTTCGAGTAAATCTACGGATCGATATGGAAGGGAAACATAGGTAAGTAGTACCAATGCGTTAGATCGAACTTTAGTCAGTTCTGATATTTTATAGGAGATAGTTTGAGAAACGCGATTGTTTACACTTTGCTGAGGCTCATGGGAGATTGCGAGCTGAGGGTCATAGGAAATTGCGGATGGCTAATGCTATAGCGATAGCTGCTATACGCTCGAGGCTATTTCATGTCAAAATAGGCTGCTCTGTTCATGTTTCGAGTAAATCTACGGATCGATATGGAAGGGAAACATAGGTAAGTAGTACCAATGCGTTAGATCGAACTTTAGTCAGTTCTGATCATTTTATAGGAGATCGTTTGAGAAACGCGATTGTTTACACTTTGCTGAGGCTCATGGGATATTGCGAGCTGAGGCTCATAGGAAATTGCGGATGGCTAATGCTATAACGATAGCTGCTATACCCGTGAGGCTATTTCATTACATTATCATTCAGAGAGGCCGCCATTACAGATGCGCTTTCTTCTCTGCTGTTCACTTCAAACACGCTCCATACGAACACAATGCTCTCGTATCAGACGCTTGCTCGATCACCTGCTCGTTTGCTGTCACAATGTACCCTACACAAATCCGAAACATTTCTTCGCTATCGAGTTTGCTAGCGCATGCGCAGTGATACTGACCGGCAGAATAACGTCCGGTTGTTCCCAAAGATGATCTTTTTTCTAAAATAATTTTACGTTTACGGACTTAAGTAGGAGTCAAAATTTGGGTGTGTATTATACATGGGTACAGGCTTTTTTCCAGCATCAACATGCCATTTTTAGGGTGCGTATTATACATGGGGGCGCATTATACATGGAAAAAAACGGTATTTTTTGTTTGTGCCTTCTTGTTTTTATATTGTGTCGTTTACTTGTATGTCTATCTTGTACTATGTCTCGTCACCGTGGGATAGAGAAAACGTAATTTCGGTTTCTTAGTGTGTCTTGACATGTAAAGAGATTAACAATAAAGCAGACTTTGAATTTGACAACTAATGACCACCTTGTTGCTTGCCTGCACCTTGCAAGCAGCTCCTACACTCCAGATTACCTGAAGCAAACTGCCTCCTCCCAGTGTCAGGTCGAGCACTAAGGTAGGAAATGATTTATTTATTGAAAATAAAAAAAAATAAAATAAATAAAAAATCAGAGAGGTATTTGTCTACTGTCTCTTTTCTTCAACAGTTATTTTTTTGTTGTTGTTCAAGTTAAGGTCAGTTATAGTTATTGACCGTCATGCAGATTACCAATTCAATTGTGTGTGCATATGTGAGACGAGAAAGGAGAGGGATATAATCTCTACTGGTTTATTTAACAACAAGATAAAGTGTTATGAGGTTAGTGACTTTGACAACTAATGACCACCTTGTTGCTTGCCTGCACTTTGCAAGCAGCTCCTACACTCCAGATTACCTGAAGCAAACTGCCTCCTCCCAGTGTCAGGTCGAGCACTAAAGTAGGAAATGATTTATTTATTGGGAAAAAAAAAATCAGAGAGGTATTCGTCTACTGTCTCTTTTCTTCAACAGTTATTTTTTTGTTGTTGTTCAAGTTAAGGTCAGTTATAGTTATTGACCGTCATCAGATTACCAATTCAATTGTGTGTGCATATGTGAGACGAGAAAGGAGAGGGATCTAATCTCTACTGGTTTATTTAACAACAAGATAAAGTGTTATGAGGTTAGTGACCGCAGGTTGGAAATCACTTGTCTGAGTAGATTTCGGGACCTTGGCTACTTATAAAGCATATCTTGGGTCAAAAAACCTGGGTGCAGCATTTGCCTCACTGTCATTATTTGAAACAAGACACTCGGGAAATTAATGCTAACACGACGTATTTGCTAACCGTCTGTCCGCGCTAGCAAGCTAAAGAAAGTAATATATTATGTGCAACAAAACATTTGTGTTGCTGGTATGGTTAGGACGTCTGTTAAATAACCTACCGTCCATGTCGAGATGTACAATTTCCGCCTTTGTTTTGCTTGACAAACTGAGTCCAAATTCACAGGCTGCGCCCTCCAAAAGCCGTTTTTGTTTTTTTACCCGTTTTTAGGAGTGTTGGCTCGTGAGTGAACGATTCGTTCAAAAGGAACGTCTCTTTTCAGTGAACAGGAGTGAACGAATCACTTTAGGAAGTGATTTTTTCCGTTCATATAACTTCAACCAGTAGGTGTCGATAATGTCCATTGAAGCTGGTGCCACCTCGCCGTAAAACAAAACGAAGAAGAAATTGACGTAACTTCCTGTTCACGAACGAGTCGTGAATTGCATTTCCCGTTCACCAACGAACGAATCTTTGAGTGAACGAGTCACTGAGTCATTCGCATTTCCAGTTCACCGCTAGAACGGATCAGTGAGGGAACGAATCCTGGTGTTGGGTTTGCAGCTTCGTAGTCCATTTTCTCTCCGACACAACACGACACGATGGTGGCGTTTGGTATTTACTTCTTTATCGTTCCTCGCTCACTCTCATCTCAACACCTGTGCTTCTTGGCGCGCTTCCTTCTATTCACTTCCTACTTCCCGTTACCGAAAACAAGGTAGAAGCCAACATAAAGTGTCCACAGTACATAAAAGAGAAAAACGTCACGTCACTGCAGTCCACACAAAATACGGCATAAGACACCGAACAAATAACACACTGACATATATAATAATACTATGAGAGCACAAATAACCCAACACCTGGCTTTCCCGTTCGCTAACGAGTCAATGAGTGAACTGCCTTCCTGTGCATCAACGGATCAGTCAGTGAATATGTTGCGTCTCCTGGCGTCCCCTTCACAGCTCTGCAGTGCGGGCTTGTTGTCCGTGATGGTCTGAATGGCCTGCCAAAGGCTCCGTGCGTCCCTGAAGTGGGCGATAATTTTGCAAGAGAACGCCCTCTTTGCTTCTTTGATGCCCCGGGACAGGTCGGCCCTCGCAGTCCTCAAGCCAGCCTCATCCCCCGCTCTAAAGGCTTTGTCCCTGGCCCTCAGCAGCCTGAAGCCAGCCCCCGTCAGCCATGGCTTCCGGTTAGCCCGAGTGACGATGGATTTTGAGTGAGTCACATCATCGATGCACTTCCCGATGTAGAAGGAAACAGAGTCAGTATACTCCTCAATGTCTGTCCGCATGTGGCAGCCCTCCTAAACATGTCCCAGTCAGTAGAGCCAAAGCAGTCACGAAGCGCATCAGAGGCACCCTCAGGCCACACCCGTACCCGCTTTCGAACCGGTCTGGATATATTGTTTTTTAATGTAACAAAGACGTCTCACACGTAATCGTTATAAGTATGTTCTCTTTTGTGTCCTTCAATGCTCTGGTGGTACACTTTACGGCAGACCGTCAACTGTCTCTTTTTACGACAGTTACTGCTATAAGTACATCTTCCCCCGGAAAAGAACCCACAATAATAGGTATATGAAACAAGCGAAGTAAACTGAGTATTCAAAACATCTGCATATCATTTAAGAATACATCTGCAAGTGAATTATGAAAACTACTCACCCCCCAAGAGTCAGTGATTGTTATTCTTAGTAGTCCATCTCTACAAGTCAAGTTTAACCACAGGCTTTCTGGTCCGCTCAGACCTGCGCAGCTGAACGGGCTGGTGCGTCATCTCGGAGTTGTCACGCCCCACTATTTGAGAAGCACTGCGTTAGACTGTGGATAAAGAGGACTGGAGGTCACATGATTGAACTCGTATTCCGAAACAAATCTCTGAAACTCATGACTAGCATAGGCAGGGCCATTGTCTGAAACCAGAGTTAGCAGGATCCCCTGCCTGGAAAAGATTGTCTTCAATTGTGTTATCACAGCTCTAGATGTGATGCTGGGTAATAGATATATTTCAGGATAGTTTGAATAGTAATCTATTACTGGCAAATAGTCCTTGCCCACATATTGAAATAAGTCAGTTGCAACCTTCTCCCATGGGTGTGACGGTAGCTCGGTGGAAATAAGGGGCTCCTTTGTTTGCTTGTACTGATACTCCTGGCATGTAGCACACTCACTAACCAACCTGTCAATGTTCATATTTGGCCAGTAGAGAACCTCACGTGCTCTTTTGGATTTTTCTGCACCCAGGTGCCCTTCGTGATTCCTGGTGAGTATTTCTCTTCGCATGGCTGTGGGCACCACAATCCTGTTGCCTCCGAGCAGAAATCCATCCACTACAGAGAGCTCTGACTGCAAGTGATAATATTGCATATACGACCCTTTCTCCCACCCCTTGTTTAGATTTTCCATCACCCTCTAGAGCAGGGGTGGGCAAACCTTTTGACTTGCGGGCCGAATTGGCTTCTAAATTTTGACTGGGGGCTGAACCAGGAGCAGATGGATGTAGTGTTTGTGGAAAGCAGGGCTGTGGACTCGGACTCGGGGACTCGAACTCGGTCATTTTTGCCGGACTCGGTGCTGATTTTGACCGAGTCCACCGAGTCCGACAATAAAGAAAATAAACATTTGTGTTTATTTTTCGTGTGTATTTGCTTCGCTTGAGTTCAATATGGTTTTTGGTCAAACGCGCATGCGCGTGAGAGGAAATCCCGCAAAGGAGGAGGGACAAACAGAGCGATTGGTTTTGCTGGTGTCACAACCGTGCCAGAGCACGGGCTGCCTGCACTTCCCTCGGCCACACCCCTTTCGTTACCCTAATGTCTGTCACCTGGTTCCTCTTGTTACCCTGTGTATTTAAGCCCTGCCCGTGTATTTCTCCCTGTCGGTGTCTACTGTTGTGATCCGTCCCTGTCCGCGCCCAGTGTTCCTGTCGTTTGGTTTTCCACGGTCTGTCTGGAGGCTCACGGTCAGAATTTTATCCTTGTCCAAGTTTCCAAGTGTCCAAGTATCCAAGTGTCCAAGAAGACTTCTGTCTGTTTGCTGGCCGTGAGTCTCTATCCCGTTTGTGTCTTCGTTTCCCCACCTGACTCCCTTCCCACTCCCTTTCCCTTCAATAAATCCTAGTCCAAGCTGCATTTGGTCGCCCTGGCTCACCTCACTCCTGACAGAAGACACCGACCAACACAGCGACCAGCGCTTGGACCCCCCTCTACCACCAGCTTCCGTTGCCAAAGCCAAAGTCAAGCCGAAGCCATGCCAAGCCACAGCCGGGCCACAGCCGGGCCACAGCCAAGCCACAGCCAAGCCACAGCCCAAGCCACAGCCCAAGCCACAGCCCAAGCCACAGCCCAAGCCACAGCCCAAGCCACAGCCCAAGCCACAGCCCAAGCCACAGCCCAAGCCACAGCCCAAGCCACAGCCGAGCGAAGCCACAGCCGAGCGAAGCCACAGCCGAGCGAAGCCACAGCCGAGCGAATCCACAGCCGAGCGAAGCCACAGCCGAGCGAAGCCACAGCCGAGCCAAGCCGAGCCAAGCCGAGCCAAGCCGAGCCAAGCCGAGCCAAGCCGAGCCAAGCCGAGCCAAGCCGAGCCAAGCCGAGCCAAGCCGAGCCAAGCCGAGCCAAGCCGAGCCAAGCCGAGCCAAGCCGAGCCAAGCCGAGCCAAGCCGAGCCAAGCCGAGCCAAGCCGAGCCAAGCCGAGCCAAGCCCCATCTGCGACGCCATCGGTTCCCCAAGTCGCCGCCCGAGTGCGGTTCATGTCCCCCAAGTCGCCGCTCGAGTGCGGTTCATGTTCCCCAAAGTCGCTGCCGATTGCGCGTCAGGCCCCCAGTGTGTGCCGCGAGTGTGGCCCTGGGCCCCTGACCTCCGCTGAGTGCAGTTCTGTTCCCCAAGTTCCTGCCGATTGCGCGTCCCTGGGCCCCTGACCTCCGCTGAGTGCAGTTCTGTTTCCCCGAGTGGCCGCTATGTGTGGGTAAGACTTTGCTGCTGCTGGTTCGGACTTTGCCACAGACCAGTGGGGTCGTTTGGACTGGTGCGCAGCCCCCCCGCTTGCCACGTGGGGGTTTGTTTTCTTTGTGGGACGTCGGGAGCCGTCCCTTGTGGGGGGCGTACTGTCACAACCGTGCCAGAGCACGGGCTGCCTGCACTTCCCTCGGCCACACCCCTTTCGTTACCCTAATGTCTGTCACCTGGTTCCTCTTGTTACCCTGTGTATTTAAGCCCTGCCCGTGTATTTCTCCCTGTCGGTGTCTACTGTTGTGATCCGTCCCTGTCCGCGCCCAGTGTTCCTGTCGTTTGGTTTTCCACGGTCTGTCTGGAGGCTCACGGTCAGAATTTTATCCTTGTCCAAGTTTCCAAGTGTCCAAGTATCCAAGTGTCCAAGAAGACTTCTGTCTGTTTGCTGGCCGTGAGTCTCTATCCCGTTTGTGTCTTCGTTTCCCCACCTGACTCCCTTCCCACTCCCTTTCCCTTCAATAAATCCTAGTCCAAGCTGCATTTGGTCGCCCTGGCTCACCTCACTCCTGACAGCTGGCTTTTTAATGAATGGCGACTGTGACTACGGGGGCCCATTAGGTCCAGAAAAGCTGACAAGACGCTTGCCAAAATGGCAAGGAAAAAATGCACAGCTAAACGAATATATGACGATGAACACAGGACGTTTTTAACAGAGTTAAAGTTGTTTTTTGTTGAACGCTATGGCAAGCCATTCTGCCTGATATGTCGGACGTCATTGGCGCATTCAAAAGCTTCAAATGGTCAGCGTCACTTTAGCTCACTTCATGCCAATATCGATAAGGACTTTGCAAAAGGGACTGAATTTCGCAAGCACAAGTTTGGAGACTTTGAAAAGTCAGGCAGAAAAATAGGTACAGTTTTTCAAAAAAATTACGAAGCACTCAGAGACTGTCACACTTGCATTGTTTCAACTGGCTTGGAACATTGCACGGGCTAAAAAGCCATAATATGAAGTGGAGTTCGTTAAAATATGCCGCAGTGACGTTATTGAATTTTATTTTCATCATGCTGCTGAGAATGCGCGTAGGAATACTGTCCACAGCCCTGCTTGCTTGTTATGAAGACAAATTTAGTTGTTGCGTGCGCGCCCGCGCCTGCCTGCCTGCGTGCGTGCACGTACAAGACCCACAATGCCCCGCGCGCAGCCAAGATGGAAGAACCCGGGAGCAGCGAGAGAACAATGTTTTGCCTCTAGATTTGGGGGGGAAACGGAGCATAAGTTACGATCAATGCGGCCACGTTGAGTTGCACTTAGGCTAATGTTTACATTATGTACTAATGTCAAGGACGATTATGTCACCCAGTGTTAGAAAAATGTATATATATGTTATCATGCGTTCTCTAATCAATGCTTTACCGCAATATTACTGCAATATATACTTGCTGTTTGGCTTTGCTGTTTTTATGATGTACCACAGAAGGACAGTTCCTTTCTAACAAAGACCACTTTGTTAGACAACATGCCTCATTGCTGTCTTGCACCCCAGATGAACCTCCAAGTGACCATTAAAGTCAGGGTTTCCTAACTATCTTGATCGTAGGATTAGGTTGGAATGTATATAACCAGTAATAAATAAGTTAGTTTGTTGCATCCTACACAATGTCGTAAAACTTCCCTTGCTATGTTTTTACTTGAGGTCAAAGGTTTTCTCTTCTGCATACCAGTTACCTTACATTTACTTAACATTTGTTTTAGTGTTTAGGACAAGTTACTCATTGTTATTGCATGTTAATTTACTAAGTAGATAAAGTCTAGCCAAGGTTCAGTTGCATTGTTCCACAGGAAAGCGGCAATTGAAGTTGTCTGATCTCACTCGCTGACTACTCGGCCAACAACTGGAGAAGAACAGATGGACAAACTCTGCGGGGGTCACGGGCCGACAATGAAGTGCTAATTCACACCACACTACATTCCTTAGCTAATCAACGTTGCTACAGACACAATCTCCCCTCCCTTTAGTGTAGCAACGCCTCTGTAACCAGGGCAACCAAAACATTAAATAGAGGAGCACGTGGAGGGAGAACTCAGAATTGATGGAGATTGTAACCGAGTTTCCTCTCTCTATCGTTCTCCTCGCGAGAAAAGACTTAATTCTGTCTCACTTGTGGTTTGTTTGCTGTTGCTCTTCTCTTAATAGTTATTCAGTCATTGAAATAAACCTGACACCCAGCTTATATCATTGATGTGTTTCGATTAGAGGTGTAAATCGCGGGTTTTGTAACGATACGATATCATATCGATACAAAGAATCACAATACGATATTTGCCGATATCTTAAAGCCTGCTGTGATTCATTCAGGATACATCACGATATAGTGCTCTACGATCGATATAGAGCAATATCCTGATTTATAACTATTCATACGCAAAATCAACAAGGTACTGCAAACTCTTTATTTAGGAAATTACAAGAGTATTGTAGTATACAAAGTGCTTCTTTTAACACTGAACTTTATCAAATTCCTATATTTTTCTCATATAAGTAAAGAAAAAGGAATATTCTTTCTTTTTTGTAATACCATTAACTTTAAAGTGCATTACTGAACTATTTAATTACAAAAACTTTTAATTGTCTGTTGAGCCATCTTTTCTTTGGAATCCAAAGTGCTTCCAAACGAATGACTTGAAGCCCAAAGTGGAGCGAATTTCCTCGTTTTCTTGGACACTAGCCATAGCACCAGCCCAGGAGCCGCGTAGTTGTCGGCTCCCCTTTCACGTGCCTGCTCTGCTCACAACACAACACGCCGCGCACTGCTCCCGGAAAGAGGAAGCAAGCAACAATGAACTGGATTTCAAAATAAAGTCGTGTCTAATGTCTGAGGTCAAAAACCGGCGATATAGATCGATGTTTACGTTTAGCATCGATGCCAACAAATCGTAGAGCATTATATCGATTAATCGATGTGTATCGATGAATCGTTACACCCCTAGTTTCGATAGTTGTGGGGTCGTCACTAATTATTTGTGTTTAGATAAATGTCTGAGCTATAATGGTGTGATTAAAACTTGAAAGTACGTGTCTGTTTATTGTATTCGTTTATATGTTTAATAAAGACAAAGCCACCACAGAACTGTTGTAATTATTTAGATTTTGATCTAAATTAGCCTTGAATAAAGACTAAGCAGTCACATGAATTAACAGAAAAAATGGACAGCCGGACTCGGACTCGTGGTCAAGAGGCCGGACTCGGACTTGGTGCAAAAATCCGACCGAGTCCACAGCCCTGGTGGAAAGTAATACAAACGACATGTAAAGGTCATTGCATAAATGTTTTTTGCCTTTAGTAGGGAAGTAAAGCATGGATATTCAAAAAATGCTTTTTGGAAACAAATGCATTTATTAACAGCATTAAAATAATATTTCACTGAAAAACTACTAGGCGGCTCGGTGGCACACTGGGTAGCACGTGCGCCTCACAGTTAGGAGGGTGCGGGTTCGATTCCACCTCCGGCCCTCCCTGTGTGGAGTTTGCATGTTCTCCCCGGCCTCGCGTAGGTTTTCTCCGGGCACTCCGGTTTCCTCCCACATCCCAAAAACATGCTTGGTAGGCCGATTGAGCACTCTGAATTGCCCCTAAGTGCGAGTGCGGATGGTTGTTGGTCTCTGTGTGCCCTGCAATTGGCTGACAACCGGTTCATGGTGTCCCCCGCCTACTGCCCGATGACGGCTGGGATAGGCTCCCCGTGGGGACTAAGCGGTTCAGAAAATTGATGGACGGATGTATTTAATTTATTGTTATTTTAATCTTTAACTTTTCTGGTAGTGGGATTGAAAACAGATTCTCATTTGCAATATCAACCTATCTGCAGACAGCAACGTGTCTGTACTGTACTCAGTAGAACTTATTTGTCACACTGTGGAGGGTGGGGTATTCCACAAGGATATTGGTAGTTAATACAAAATCAGGGTGGCGTAAACATAGGTAGAAGCTTGCATGGCAGTCCTCTATCTAAATCATTCCTAATTGGGTATACTGCTATCATCTGCCTGTCTCTGAAAATGTGGTCTAGAAAAATCTTTTACTGTCAAGAGGTTATGGAACAGCTCTGTGACAGTGTAAGTGACGTATACGAGATTGTCTCTGAGACAGGACTGTGTTGAGGAGGACCCTGATTTTGATTTAGTTGACGTGGAAGCCTACATTGGCTTGCTAATTTTGACAGGGGTTTACAAATCAAAAGGAATGCTCAGACTGGAAGAGAAATACTTCCTTCTCCAGCCTCTGTCTCTGAAGACATTCCATGTTTTGTCCCGTGTCATACGCTTCAATGACAAACAAACAAGGCAGGGCCGACGAGAATGTGACAAATTTGCTGCATTTACCCCTGCTTTATAATCCGGGCCCCAAAGTGACTGTTGATGAGTGCTTAGTTGCGTTTCGTGGGCGCTTTCCTTCCGACAATATACAGTACATATCCCTAGTAAACCAGCATCAAAATATGGGCAGCATGTGATGCAGCTTTGCCTATAATATGCAGGTGTACACGGGTAGATTTCCCGGCGAAGCACCTGAAATACTAAAGCCACAAGGTTTGTGCTAGATATGGCTGAAGGACTGCATGGGCATAACATGACCTGTGATAATCTTTTTCACATCTTATGCCCTGGGTGAGGAACTGCTCAAAAGGAAGGTTACAATGTTAGGGAAATTGATAATAAAGAATAAACCCGGATGTCCCAAGCCAGTATAACAAAAGAGTGGTGAGTGATATGTTACAGTAACTAGTCACAATAAAATTGAAAAAAAACAAATAATAAAAAGTCATATGCAGAGGTCATATTCCATCACCACCAAAACCAGACTTGTGGTCATTAATGTTGAGAAATAAATTTGAGAAGGTTTGTGTGTAAACATCAGCATTAATTAATTCTAATTTAAAGATTTGACCTGATGATGGCACTAGTCAGCGCAATGATTTTCTTGGGGTTATTTATGTATTCAACAAATAAACAAAGTATGTTTCCCAAAAACTTGGGCAAAAAAGGTTTTGTTAATTATTTTCTGAAGGTAAATGCGCCTGGGGTCAAATTGACCCCAAGAACCAAATTTGCGGTTTGAGGGTTAAGATTGCATTTGACAGAAAAGGGTTATTGAGGCTCCATCTTTTTTCACCATCTCCACATGAGATGGGCCATCTATTACCCATTTCTGAGTCTGTAATCTTATAATTCTGTATTATAATAATAATAATAATACATTTTACTTATAAGGCGCCTTTCAAGACATGTATAGTACAGCTACTTTAACATAAAATGATATGCATTGAATATAACTGCCTGTAATAGTTCACTATATCCTACACTATCCTGCCAGTGTTTAGCCCTCTGTGTTAGTTATTTTGAAAATTTCAAATTTTGAGTTGATGGCTGTGTCAATACAATTAATAACAACTGTAATGAAAAATGGACTACCATCGCTTTTGTGTTACTTTAATGAGATTCTACTGTCATCAATTTCCTGCAATATACTGTATTTTTGAGAATGTCTTAGTGTCTTATTCTAAACCTGAAAGAAAATTTAATCCGACTACGATATTCTCATTCATTATCTTTAGCGCCTATACCTTTCTATAAAACGAGCTCTCATTTGGCATACTCAATTGCTCTATATAGAGATATACATTTTAATTGAATAGCCACAAATAAGCATTCTATGCACATTATATTGTTTCTACAAAACATTGAAAAATTTACATGGGCCCCCTTTTTCAACTTTAATTACTTGCCCCTCCAAAGGTCTCGGCACACCCCTGATCATGAATCACGTTCATAGGTCAGTTTTAACAGCTATTACAATGTGTCTAGTGTGTCTGACTAATTTGCAGAACACGGGATTAGTGTATGCAAGACAAGCAGTGACTGACATGAAGACGAGGCAGAGTATGAAAAATTTAAATAATTTGCTTTTTAATGCTGCTTATTTTCAACTCTAAATGTGATTTGGTTATAGGTTGGTATGGAAATGAGTGCATACATTATTTAAGGTTTTTCTAAGTAAGACAAAGGCGTGCTTGTTTACCTGCTTAACATGTTTCAGCCACTTTCTGTAGCCTTCCTCAGAAGCCTGCATACATGTATGGACGACGCACTAGCCCACTGAAGCCTAATGGGGTCTGGATCAAGCCAGAAGCAACAGTCAGGTAAGAACAAATAATTTCTCATTCATGATTAATTTACTGTTACGTTAAAGATAAATGTGTTTCGTTTGTTTTAGTTTGACGTTGTACTTGGGGAATGTATTGGCTTTGCAATACAGTTAATAATAATAAATATGTCAATATTTGCAGTAATAAATTCTGTAATACTCAAAATTAAAAATCAAATTTCATTTATTACACAACCTCCATTTTACAAACAAGTATAGCTGAATTGTGCAGCTTTACAGCACTGCCTCTTTCATTCTGACATTCTTTACATGCCTAAATGTGTGTGATAACGGGTCTATGTAATGTATGATGTTAAAAGTATAAAGTGAATTTCTTTCTTTGTTTTAATCAGTATAATAAATTTGTACATTACTGTGTAACGTGGCACAGCTAACATGCTTAAGAAATTAGCCCAATCCTATTTGAAATTAGCTGGGCGCTTTATGTGATATGAATAGCAACACACGCTGCACACGCGCACACGTACACAAACACACGCGCACGCGCATACGCGCACACACATACGCACAGACACACACACCTACGCACAGACACACACACCTACGCACGCACACAAACGCACACGTAGACGCACTCACACACGCACACGTACGCACACGCACTACTAGTAAGTGAACGTCATCTGACCTGCCAGTCAATGTAGTCTAATATGCTCCATACAGTGAGAGGATCTGCTGTATCATGATATTTTAAACTTTCCACAGTTAACTATGTGCCGATATGCTTTTGGCAAAATAGCGATCTAATTTCTTATCAAATATTTTAGTGGGTATTTTTCTTACCTGGAAATAAGACGCTTGATTCACCAAAACCCGCCTCCGCCGTATACACGATGCGTTGTAATTTTGGTGTGCGTTCAGTGACACAGTTACACTTTAAAAAAATGTAAATGTTTAAAAATACAATAAAGTGTTTAATATGATAAGTCTTGTGCGGATGCGCTCGCGCTGCGCAGCGGGGGCACGTCAGTCAACCAGCACGCAAGAGCAGAAAGGAGCCAGACACGTTAACATTTCAAAAAAGGTTCAAAGTTTTGTGTAGATATTGTAACAATATATTTACTCATATTTACTTACTCATTTATTTAAATGAATAAGAATGTTTCTGCAAGTCACTTTGACTTGAAACCTTTTACGAAAGTGTCTAAAAGTGTGTAAAAAAACAATAAAGTATATAAAACTGCAATAAAGGATCATAAAAGTCTTGTGCGGATATTGTAACAATATATTTACTCTAATTTATTTTCCAATTTATTTGGAAAAAGAATTTTTATGAAAATCAGTTTGACTTGTGTATAAAACTACAATAAAGGTTCATAAAAGTCTTGTATGGATATTGTAACAATATATTTATTCTAATTTCCATCCATCTTCTGTACCGCTTATCCCCACCGGAGTTGCGGGCGTGCTGGAGCCTATCCCAGCAGTTTTACTCCAATTTATTTTTTTCATTCTCCTATTAATTTAAATAAAGCATTTAAAAATACAATAAAATACAATGAAGGTTCATAAAAGTCTTTTATGGACATTGTAACAATAGGTTTTCTCTACATCACAGATTTTCACCTGTTGCGGGTGGTCTTGGAACCAATTATCCGCGAAAAACGAGGGATTACTGTAGCGTTCAAGTACTTCCGTCACCGGAGCTGGCTGGCGGAGGGCTGGACACCACCTGGTGGGAAATGCACCAGAGCAAAAGCGCAGCAGGGCAGAGCATAGCGGAGAAGCATGGTCGGGGACGAGCGGGCGGTCAGGACAGGTGGCGAGCAAGATGTGGTCAGTAACGGGGAGGTGGTCACGACGGGCGGCAAGCAAGACATGGTTAGTAATGGGCAGGTGGTCAGGACGGGTAGCAAGCAAGGCGTGACGAGTCAGTACACGGGCCGGGCCAATAACGGGTGTCAGACAGAATGACAGCAGTGAGCGATTGAGTGGCATCACGGGACAGACTGACAAGAGAGTGAGTGACTGGATAGCGGGGTTTAAATAGGGAGACTAACAAGCCAGTGACAGGTGTGGGTGATTTCTTGATTAGGAGGGTGTGGTTTAGTGGCAGGTGCCACAGGCACCTGACATTAACATGGCTAAAAATTCCTAAAAGTTGATTTACCCTATTTGAGTAGCCAATCTACACATAAAAAAATTACAGGGTGGCTCATAAGCAGTGCATTATTACTGCAATGCCTGGAACGTTGTGCTTCAGCTGAAAGCCCCACCCTCCTTCTCAAATTTATGTTGAGGTAATCACCTTTTTGACTGGAGATTTAGTTGAAAAGTGTATGGAACCCCAACCGGCGGGCACCCCCTCCCCCTGTCAGTTCTCCTCTACTTTGTGCAGTCACTCAAGGACAAGGATCATTTTCACGTTCATATCACTGGCCACGTAGTATAATTGCCCAAGCTGTACTTCAATGATTTCAGAGAACAAGTAAATTAAAAAAATCTGAACACACATTGCTACTTTGATATTGTGACGTAAAATTTAACCAGATTAGTGAATGAGTAGGCAGAAGGAAAAACATTTTTTTTCTTATTTTTCCAAAATATTGAAATATGATATAACATGTGGGAGGGGCCAAAGGGGTCGGGTGAGCTGGGCTGGGACCTTGGTGGTCCGATCTCCTGCTTCAAAAGCTGGCTATAGGGGCGTGGAATGTCACCTCTCTAGCAGGAAAAGAGCCTGAGTTGATGTGCAAGGCAGAAAAGTTCAGGCTGCCTATGTTGACAGGCGGTTAGACAGAACTGCTCTGTCTTTATGACCCTGTTTAAGTGTTCAAACATTGTGGCTATATTAACTCATTTCTGTTGTTAAGCTGACGTATATAATATCTTGTGTTTTTTGTCATCTGTCTGTAACGTCGTGTTTCTTTAGATCAGGGGTCTCAAACTCCAGTCCTCGGGGGCCGCATTCCTACATGTTTTCTAAGTTTCCCTCGTTAAACACACCTGATTCAATTATCAGGCTCCTGCAGAACGTGAGGATGAACTGATCATTTGAATCAGGTTTGTTTAACGAGGGAATCTTGGAAAACATGTAGGAATGTGGGCCCCGAGGACTGGAGTTTGAGACCCCTGCTTTAGATGAACAAAACGGCTTTGAAAAGATACCTTATGGAGACTACGAAAAAAGGTTCTCCAGCCTTATGGCAGGGGGTGCTAGTTATCTCGGGATGCTTCATGCGCCGACCTGTAGAATAAGAGATCTCCGGTTCAAATTTACAGTGAACAACTGAGGAGCAGTCGTCCATTTATTTCATTTTATATTCGTATTTTTTTTGTTTTTTTTCTCCCGTTTTTACATTTCATTTTACAATGGAGGATTACATATCCAAATGATTTTCAACTATGGATTTTCGATCGAAGCAGAGGTCATCAGTAAAGGAAGAGCAACTCCGGAGTTAAAAGGTTTGATTTGGACAACGGGACTTCGGAACAGATTGGTACGCACGATTGAAAACAAGTTTTTGATTCCACGTGCTTTATTGAGTGTTTTTATGTGTGAAGACTGCTGATATGAGATTTTAATTAAAATAGTTCAAATGAAATAATGGGTTGGATGGGTGACGTCAGTGCCTCCCCAGTCATGAACCTCACCGGACGCCACTGGTTCAGAGCACCCACCCTTTTTTGAGTCCTGAGAAGGAATGCGGTACTCCGTCTGGGGACATTGTTCTGCTGGGTGACTTCAGCGCTCACATGGGCAATGCCAGTGAAATCTGGCAGTGATTGTGGTGTTCTATTTTTGGACTTATGTGCTTGACATGGATAGTCCATAATGAACACCATGATCAATCATAAGGGTCCATATGTGCACTTGGTAGCAGGACTTTTTAGTCATGTCATTGGATCTACGGCCGCATGTTTTGAACTCTTGTGTGAAGAGAGGAGCAGAGCTATCAACTGATAACCACCTGGTAGAGTGCTCGCCCTGATGGTCAGGAAAGATACCGGTCTGACCTGGCAGACCCAAACATATTGTAAGGGTTTGCTGGAAACGTCTGGCAGGATTCCGTCTCAGAAAGGGTTTCTAATTCCATGTTCAGCAGAGCACGTTCCGGGGAGGCGGGGGACATTGAGTCTGAGAGGACTCATTGCCTTCATGGTTGCATGGATGGATGAATGGACAGAGGGACAAATGGATCGCGGCGGCGGTGGTGCTGATGAGGGAGGCTGAATGGATAATGCAAGTTTATGGAAGTTAATGGTGTAGCATGTGACTGCCTCAGCCATAATAGTAATACAATTATAGATGAATAACTTTATTATGCTACATTTTACTTTGGTGTGAAGGGGTATTTACTTTATGTCTCTTGGTTTTCAGAGATGCCTTTATCTTCATCGAAGACCCAAACTGAGTCTTCAGATTCTGACTCACAGCCTCCTGCCATTCTCATCACTGCTCCATCACACGACGATATCTATGCCTCCTCATCTAACTTCACAATAGTTGATGCTGTCAAAGAACGAAGGCCCTCTTCAGCACCCATTGTTGGCAAGAAATTCATGAAGCGAAAGTGATCAAAAGACCTAGCATTGGGGTCACTGATGGCGTTGGGAGCCATTCTCTTGACTTCTGTCTAAAAAGCGTAGGTCCATTTCACTCCTTGTGTCTCTATGTGCCAGGTAATTGACTGAAGATTAGTCCACAGGTTCGTTCACCACTTGCCCAAGGTCAACTGGGTTTGGCTCTGTGCAGAAAATGGATGGATGGATGGATGGATGGATGGATGGATGGATGGATGGATGGATGGATGGATGGATGGATGGATGGATGGATGGATGGATGGATGAATGGATGGATGAGGTGCGGCATCAAATTTTGCGTTTCAAATTTCCTACTGCACATGCCACAAAAATTCTGAAACTTCACATGTAGCTAAATAATCATGACCTGAAGCCCTCTTTATGATAATATTCTTTAGAACTATAGAATCAGAATCAGCTTTATTGACCAACTTTGTGCATGCCAAACAGGGAATTTGACTCCGGTTGATCTGAGCCTCTGTAGAACATTTAAGCAATTGACAACATTCAGGTAACTAACAACATTTAAGTGACTAGAACAGGATGTTATTGCACAGTGATGACTGAGTCTCTATGAGGGTGAGAGTTCATCAAAGTGACAGCCTGGGGGAAGAAGCTACCTATAGTGACATATCTCATTGTTTTGACTTTAATGAACTGCACCGAGCTTGTTGAACAAATCCAACTGAAAAGTTCTCAGAACGGCCTCAAGATAATCATCCTCCGTCAAATTTTGTGATTTTTCAGCCAAGGGCGGTGCCAATAATTCCTTACGGTGATAATGAAAACTGCTGTAACTTGACCCACATGACCCTATCTTGAACAGTAGTGCCCTCTACAAAATTACATCAAAGCAGCCCTGGTTGAGCATTTCACCTCGAGCTATGAAAATTTGGTGGTATGTGTAACAAAAAAGTATTTTGGAGCCCAATGTTAAACCCAACAGAAAGTCAACCATTTGAATTTACTTTAATCACAGCTTGCCAAACTTTCATACATTTGATGAGAGTCTTCCAAGACATCCACAAACTTATTTTTCATTATTGTGGTTGTGCCACCAAGTGGCCAAAGCAGACAAGCCCAAAGTCCGGGTCGCAGGCCAAATCCGGTCCGTGTGTAAATGTAGACCAGCCCGAAGCATTGTGTCATAAGATCAATAATATGTGGCCTGCTGGCACTGGAATGAGCCACAGAAATAAAATCTGCAGGGACCAGCGTCATCTGGAGACCAAACAAACCAAGGAGCGGGGAGAATAACGAGGCGAAAGTACAACCACAAAGGCTGCCAAGGACGAAACAAGACGCCAGAGAACGGTTTTGGAAGACAAACTGGCCCCCAAATTCATGGGCGACTCAACTCGACCTATTGTAACCATTCTGAAGAACTTCTTTACTGTTTTTTATCCTGATATTGCGTTGGGGCACTGTCGGATAGAAAAGCCCAGCGCTGACTCGTAAAGCTCTTACCTGAAGGCAGACTTAATATAATCGGCTGAAATTTAAGTTACCTAGTGTGAGTTTGATTTGTGTGAATATTTTTGTCCTTAGAAGAAAACGAACACGCGTTGGAGAAGTTGGACATAGGCAATTGAGGTGCCCTCGCCTCCATACGATAACATTTTCCAACAGAGTCAAACACGGAAATTTACAGTTATGTTATACTGCGCTGGTTAGCACGTCGGCCTCACAGTTAGGAGGGTGTGGATTTTATTCCACCTCCGGCCCTCCCTGTGTGGAGTTAGCATGTTCTCCCCGTGTCCGCGTGGGTGTTCTCCGAGTACTCCGGTTTCCTCCCACATCCTAAAAACATGCTTGGTAGGCCGTTTGAGCACTCCAAATTGCCCCTTGGTGTGAGTGCGAGTGCGGATGGTTGTTCGTCTCTGTGTGCCCTGCAATTGGCTGGCAACCAGTTCAGGGTGTCCCCTTCCAACTGCCTGATGACGGTTGGGATAGGCTCCAGCACACCCGCAACCCCCGTGGGGACAAAGCAGTACAGAAAATGGATGGATGGATGTATGTTATACTGCAGCAAAGTGTCACTGCAAGAATTAATGTTGCTTGTGGTAGACAAGGGTGTTCAATTTTACCGAAACTATTCATTCTATGCGACACAATTACTAACCTATCTTAAAGTAAAGAATGTCTTAGAGGGCATTAAAGTGTTAAACCAAGTGTTTAAAATTAGTCAGTTTGTTGATGAAACTGTAATCCTTTAATCTCTTTAAGACAAATTACGCTTCAAAAACCCTAAATGTAACACGTCTCCGCTCCTGGGGTGATCACCATTTTTCACGCCTCTGCTTCTCGGTTGGGCTGATTCCCCTGCGGAGTCAAGCCTCTCCATGCCTTCCTCCTGCTAGCCCCGTGTGTCACATTGCGTGTTTCGTTGTCATGGTGTCCGTTCGCGTCTCTGTCCCGCGTCTGTGCTCTCGGCACTCCCCGCCTGTGTCCTACCCGTAATCATTGCAATCACCATCACCTGCCCCTTGTTACCTGTCTTGTATTTAAGCCCCGTTTGCGTGTCACTGCCTGTCGGATCGTCCTGTTCATCCTGTTTACCCTGCTCACTTTGTCTGCGGTTTCCCCACGTCTGGTTCCTGTCCGTTTCTGCTGCCCGTCCATTGTTATGTTCCTCTGCCTGTTTGTTCCCCTCACCCTGTCCTCCACCACCATTTTCCCATCAATAGAGCCTGGTCCAAGCTGAATATGGTACCGTGCTCCATTCTGCACGTGACAAAATGAAAAACTATATACTTTGAATCTATGACTGGAGTATATAGAAATAATTGGATAAATGCTTTTTTTTCTTTTTGTTTTTCAAAAAATCTGATTCTTTATGTTTTCACGTCCCACAAAATCTTTCTCAAGTTGTGAACTAAACTTTGAACTAGGACGTGTAGAAAATTAACTTTCTCAACACTGGATGAAATAATCTGGACGCGTATTAAAATGGATATAGTACCTCAACTAAATTTGAACCAAATTCTATATGATATGGATAAAACACCAATCCAAATGAGGACACTGTGAAATATAGTAATAATTATGGGTAAATTTCACATACATAAATGTAAATGGAGAAATAAAATACCATCCCGGAATTTGTTTAAAGCAGTTGCATTTTGCTTCTAGGTCTGGTTTTGTGCCTGGGTTCCACCAGGAGGACACCTGTGTTTAGCCACCATGAGCTTACATGGGTTTCCGACTGGGTCTTATGTGGGTTCCAAATGGGCAATTTTATGTCTGAACCATCCATACACTCACGTGTATTTGACTATTTGGGCTTGAACTGGGGATCTGGCCTTGTGAAGGTTTTCACTGGACAAATTATATGCTACCCATGTCGACCCAATTTGTGCCCATTCAGGGCTCCAAGTGATTTTTGTGGCTTAGGTGTAGTCACATGTGTTAAGACAACGGCAGTGCAGGAGACAGACGACTTGATCCAATTTGGAAAAGACTTTTATTAAACAAGGGTGCATGAAGAATCATGAGAAATAACCAAAGGACAACGCAAAAGGCTCGACAGACCGACAAAAGGATGGCGTAAGGTAGGACTGCTCAATTCATTGAATTTCAATCATAATTACGATTTCGCTTCCGAGCAGCAGGTAAATAAACCGACACATTTTGTGACACCGGACGAAATTGACCTTCCCCTCCTTGAAAGACATCCGCCACTGAACTCGACCACTACGCCCTGGCCCCCGCGTGTGTGGAGAGTGGAGCTCCAGGCCATATTTAACAGACAATACACGTTCAATGAACGAAAGCTCTGTGAAAGGTTTTGTGAACACAATAATTTTGGAACTAATAAAGGGTTTTGAACGGCGGTTTACTTTTGTTCAAGGATGCCAGGTTTTCTCTTCTTAGACTTCAAAATAAACCCCATTAAATACACTGAAAACAATACTTAAATAGGCGGGGGGAAAGGGATTTGGCAGCCCTGGTTACAAACAGCCGCACGGCGCGATGATGACGCTCCATTTGAGGTAAACCAGGGGTCTCAAACAGTCCTCGGGGGCCGCAGTCCTACATGTTTTCCAAGTTTCCCTCGTTAGACGCACCTGATTCAAATGATCAGTTCATCCTCACGTTCTGCAGGAGCCCGATAATTGAATCAGGTGTGTTTAACGAGGGAAACTTGGAAAACATGTAGGAATGCGGCCCCCGAGGACTGGAGTTTGAGACCCCTGATGTAAACTCATGTTGCACGACGAGCAGCCCCACTCGCCCTTTCGTGTCAAACGGCAACGATAAGGATCATCCTGTGAGAATGTTCAGGAATTTCAACTAAAAATTACTCTTAATGAGATTGTTTCTGTTTTAGTAATTTATTTGGGCTTTGCACCTCTACCTTTACACTCTCATGTCCCGAATTCTAAACGTTGTCTGGTTCTTTGGGCTAACAAGAAATATTACATTCACAAAAAACAAACAAACACGTTAGTTAAAGCAAATATAATTTTTGTTTTGAACATTGAAAACTTCATTTGTATACGTTTCATTTGCAACCTTGGTCTGGCACCCACAGCAGATGTGTTTGCACATTCTGGACCACAGTTATATTTTTGTTTCAATTAATTAAAGAAAAAGACTATTCAAGCAATTTACTCTTGTATTTAAGATTGTACGGTGATAGCACCTGATAAAATGCCAGCGGGTAACAGCTCGAAGCAACTTTTATTTTTAATTGGGGAACAAAAAAACTACCGTTTTTTTCTGTGTATAATGTGCCCCCATGTATAATACGCACCCTAAAAATGGCATGTTGATGCTGGAAAAAAGCCTGTACCCATGTATAATACGCACCCAATTTATTTTTATTTTTTTTAAAGTCCCAATGATCGTCACACACGCAGGGAGGCAATGGGTCCCACTTTTATAGTCTTTGGTATGGTCTTAACTAGGCTGGATGTATTTTTTTTTGTTAGCGTTGATTTCTCCGACTGCCCGTAAAGGCACCACCGTGATCAGATGAAAAGTGAGGAAAGTGACGTGCGGACATGTGAAAAAGGCGGCTCTGTATGGGAGAGACGTTGAAGAGGAATAAAAACACCCTTGGAAACCAAAACTTGCCCCTCGTCGTGACTTGGAGCCGCAACAAATGTTTCGGATTTGTGTAGGGTACATTGTGACAGACAGCAAACGAGCAGGTGATCGAGCAAGCGTCTGATACGAGAGCATTGCGTTCGTATGGAGCGTGTTTGAAGTGAACAGCAAAGAAGAAAGGAACAAGGCAAAGTGTTGTGAAATAAAATATTACCTGTAATATGCATTTTGTTATTTGCTGATTGAAACTGCTAATTAAACTGTGAATTGAAACTAATAGGAAGAAAACAACTCTCGCTCTTTATATAGCTGACGTGTCTTGCGCATCCGTTCTGCGCATCGGATCCATAGTGCGCATGCGCAGTCATACTGCCTCCGTATGACGTCCGGTCCGCGATGGAGATTAAAAAACAAACAATATTTGACAATAACACACCATCAAGGATTGCACCATCGCATCAAACGATGTGTCGTCAATTATGAATTTTACTGACTAAGTGTGTTGGGCAGGATGGCTGAAAGCGATGCGCGATTGACAACAAACAAGAAGAAAGGTGATTTCAAGTTTTATTTCGAGGGAGATTTGTCATGTCTCGTCCCCAGTTTTGGTATGTGTCTAGGTTGCCATAGTTTCTATTCGCGTCGCCCCTCCCTTCCTGTGTCAACTCAATCAATGTAACGTGTTTTGTATTTAAGTTCTGCCCCTCGCTCACCGTCGGATCATTGCAGGGCCCCGGGGGTGGATGAGATCCGCCCAGATTTCTTAAGGGCTCTGGAGGTTGTGGGGCTGTCATGGCTGACACGTGTCTACAACATCGCGTGGACATCGGGGACAGTGCCTCTGGATTGGCAGACTGGGGTGGTGGTTCCCCTCTTTAAGAAGGGGGACCGGAGGGTGTGTTCCAATTACAGGGGAATTACACTCCTCAGCCTCCCTGGTAAGGTCTATTCAGGGGTGCTGGAGAGGAGGGTCCGTCGGGAGGTCGTACCTCGGATTCAGGAGGAACAGTGTGGCTTTCGTCCTGGCCGTGGAACAGTGGACCAGCTCTTCACCCTGAGCAGGATCCCCGAGGGTGCATGGGAGTTCGCCCAACCAGTCCACATGTGTTTTGTGGACTTGGAGAAGGCGTTCGACCGTGTCCCTCGGGAGGTTCTGTGGGGGGTGCTTCGGGAGTACGGGGTACCGAGCCAACTGATAAGGGCGGTTCGGTCCCTGTATCACCGATGCCAGAGTTTGGTCCGCATTTCCGGCAGTAAGTCTGATTCGTTTCCAGTGAGGGTTGGACTCCGCCAAGGCTGCCCTTTGTCACCGATTCTGTTCATAATTTTTATGGACAGAATTTCTAGGCGCAGCCGAGGCGTTGAGGGTGTCCGGTTTGGGGACCTCAGCATTGCATCTCTGCTTTTTGCAGACGACGTGGTGCTGTTGGCTTCTTCAGGCCGTGATCTCCAGCTCTCACTGGAGCGGTTCGCAGCCGAGTGTGAAGCGGTCGGGATGAGGGTCAGCACCTCCAAATCCGAGTCCATGGTCCTCGATCGGAAAAGGGTGGAATGCCCTCTCCGGATCGGGGATGAGATCCTGCCCCAAGTGGAGGAGTTTAAGTATCTTGGGGTCTTGTTCACGAGTGAGGGGAGGATGGAGCGCGAGATCGACAGGCGGATCGGTGCAGCGTCGGCAGTAATGCGGACTCTGTACCGGTCCGTCGTGGTAAAGAAAGAGCTGAGCCAAAAGTCAAAGCTCTCAATTTACCGGTTGATTTACGCTCCTACCCTCACCTATGGTCACGAGCTATGGGTCGTGACCGAAAGAACGAGATCCCGGATACAAGCGGCCGAAATGAGTTTTCTCCGCAGGATGTCCGGGCTCTCCCTTAGAGATAGGGTGAGAAGTTTGGTCATCCGGGAGAGACTCGGAGTAGAGTCGCTGCTCCTCCACGTTGAGGAGCCAAATGAGGTGGCTCGGGCATCTCATCAGGATGCCTCCTGGACGCCTCCTTGGGGAGGTGTTCCGGGCATGTCCCACCGGTAGGAGACCCCGGGGACGACCCAGGACGCGCTGGAGAGACTATGTCTGTCAGCTGGCCTGGGAACGCCTTGGGATCCCCCGGGATGAGCGAGATGAAGTGGCTGGGGAGAGGGAAGTCTGGGAGTCCCTCCTGAGGCTGCTGCCCCCGCGACCCGACCCCGGATAAGCGGAAGAACATGGATGGATGGATGGATGGATGGATGGATGGATGGATGGATGGATGGATGATACACGAAAGTATTAGAGGTGGATTTAAGACAAAACACCGTTTTTTTCCATGTATAATGCGCAAAATTTAACTACCGTTTTTTCCGTGTATCACGCGCAAAATTTAACTAATTTATTGTCTTAAAATCTGGGGTGCGCATTATACATGTGTACAATTTTTTCAATTTTATTTTTTTTTTAAATTTTTTTTTTCTTTTTAAGAAAATCATGGTACAACAATTTTTGAAGAATATCTTGTCATGGCTGCAGTGTGGAAATGAGCATTGCGACTATGTGCAGCTTGGACCAGGGTTCATTGGAGGAACTCAAAACACAGACTTGGTAAACTAACATAACTCTCTAACAAAACCAACAACAGGACTGACCGACAAAGACGTGGAATAAAAAGACAGGGTGACATTACCAAAGACAGGAACAGATCCCTGTGTTATTGTCAAATATTGTTTGTTTTTTAATCTCCAACGCGGACTGGACGGAGGCAGTATCACTGCGCATGCGTACTATGGATCCGATGCGCAGAACGGATGGGCAAGACACGTCAGCTATTTAATACAATCAGCAAATAACAAAATGCGTATTAGAGGTAATATTTTATTTCACAACACTTTGCCTTGTTCCTTTCGTCTCAGCTGTTCACTTCAAACACGCTCCATACGAACGCAGTGCTCTCGTATCAGACGCTTGCTCGATCACCTGCTCGTTTGCTGTCACGATGTACCCTACACAAATCCGAAACATTTGTTGCGGCTCCGAGTCACGACGAGGGGCAAGTTTTGGTTTCCAAGGGTGTTTTAATTCCTCTTCAACTTCTCTCCCATACAGAGCCACCTTTTTCACATGTCCGCACGTCACTTTAATCTCTTTTCATTTTGAACTGATCGCGGTGGTGCCTTTACGGGCAGTCGGAGAAATCAACGCCAACAAAAAAAATACATCCAGCCTAGTTAAGACCATACCAAAGACTATAAAAATGGGACCCATTGCCTCCCTGCTTGGCATTCAGCATTAAGGGTTGGAATTGGGGGGTTAGATCACCAAATGATTCCCGAGCGCGGCGCCGCTGCTGCTCACTGCTCCCCTCTCCCCCAGGGGATGGATCAAAATCACACGGGGATGGGTCAAATGCAGAGGACAAATTTCACCACACCCAGATGCGTGTGTGACGATCATTGGGACTTAAAAAATAATAATAAAAATAAAAATTGGGGTGCGTATTATACATGGGTACAGGCTTTTTTCCAGCATTGACATGCCATTTTTAGGGTGCGTATTATACATGGGGGCGCATTATACATGGAAAAAAACGGTACCCAATTCCATAAAAAGAATACAGTAAAGATTTTAACATTTGGATTAGGAAGTTATTGTGAATTGTGGCGGCACCACCAATCAATTTGCGTGTTTGCCTGAACACCGCCTATGCACGTTACGTGTGCGAACGTGTTTTGACTTAGTGTATTTGCCATAGTTAGCGATCCAAAATGGCCGACCTTCTGCACATGCGCTTTCAGATCGCGCATGGGTCACGGATCGTGTCTTCAAAGACCTGATAAAGGACTCGTTTCTGCCATTAATGTGAAGTGATTCCCTGTAACATCAAGCAGGTTTGGGTTGCACTCCATTCAGAATTATTACCTCTGTCTTGCTAAATATGTTGTTTGCGACTCTATCTCTTAGAACTGATCGCCTTCTTCTTTGGGCTGCTCCCGTTAGAGGTCGCCACAGTAGATCAATCGTTTCCACCTCAATCTGTTCTCTGTATTTTCCTCTCCCTCACCATATCCTTAAACTTGATATCCAGCGGAATTTCCTTTGTCGCCTCGTTTTTTATTTAATATTTTTCATGCAGTATTTCACTGTTTATCGCACGCAGGACGGGATAAACTATTCTTGACTGGCCAAAAACTGTTGAAAGCTAGTTGCAACATGTTTATCGACCACGCTTGATAATTTTGAGGTATTTGGGGACATGGAAGTTTCAAAAAATGAGTTTATTGCGGAAGAACATTTGTTCACTGTGGATCGCAAAACCTTGAATTGGGATAGACGCAGTGGAGCCTGTCAAGACACGATAGTTCACCTTTATCTCCTAACTCAGTCGCCAACTCCTTGTATTTTATTTATGTTGTGCAGTCAGGCATTCTTTATTTATTGGGCCAAATCTCAGTCACAATATTCATGCTTAAAAAAAATAAAAAAAATAAAATAAATAAAAAACATTATAAGTTAACTTCACTATATTGTTGGATTTGGTCCACAATTTGGGAAGCGCGGTATCCGCGCCTCACGGCAAAAGCCATAGCCAATCACCTGTTATCCAATTTACTCAGTGCGTGCTCATTTATTTCTCAAGTTTTAGGAAATGGCTAAGACACCGAAACAACATTTATACCAGGGGTGTCCAAACCTTTTGCAAGGAGGGCCGGGGGCTGATAGTTTTTTCAGACATTTTTTAACTACAAAAATGTCATGCAAATACACACTGTTATAAAACAAATTTCATTGTCACAATTGTCTTTATTTTTCAAATGACAAAATAACCAAATATGAGTCACTCAGGCAGATGTGAACAACTCTAAAAACACGAATTCTGCCTTTCATTCATATATGAAGAGTCAGATAACATTGAACAAACTGTATGAAATACCTTAAATTTACATGAGTTTAAAATTACTTTTGCCTCATGAACATTTTAAACGGGAGTTATAAGTAATGCAAAGTTGTCTGTTATTATTAAAACTAGTGAATTTTGCTCTTGTCATTTACATTATCTTTCAGAAAACAATAGTTTGTGTCAGGTCTACAGGTCCATAACATCAACAGTCTTAACATGGCCACTTCGTAGATTGCTTTCGTAATATTTATCTTTGACTCACAGTCCCGTGTGAAGAATCGCTGTTGTGACGCCAGTTCATCTTGGCGCTGCTTCACTTTATCAGCGCGGTCACTCCCTGTTAGCTGGTCGTTTGTGTTCGCATGTTTAGTCTGATAGTGTCTCTTTAAGTTGAAATCCTTAAACAAGGCAACCGTCTCTTTACAAATTAGACAAACACAATTGCCTTGATTTTCAGTGATGTACAGTAATCCCTCGCTACATCACGGTTTGTTTATCGCGGTACATCGCGGATTTTTTTCCCAAATTGAAAAAAAGAATTAAAAGTCAAAATAAAACTTCTAAATTGAGGAATTATGGCACAAAACTTGCTCACACGCCAGCAGAAGGCAAGGAGTGCCCACACAATTGCAGTGCGTACACTTGTACCTTATTTGCTGATTGAAACTGCTGATTAAACTGTGAATCTGTTTGGTTTCTGTTCCTGTCTTTGGTAATGTTTGTCGGTCAGTCCTGTTGTTGGTTTTGTTGTACCATGATTTTCTTAAAAAAATAATAATAAATAAATAAAATAAAAATTGTACCCATGTATAATGCGCACCCCAGATTTTAGGACAATAAATTAGTTAAATTTTGCGCATTATACACGGAAAAAAACGGTAAGTGTCTCCTATAACAAGAGAAATGAATGATCACATGTGTCTAACCTTTAGGACAATGTAGTATTGCTCCGAATGTTCGTTTAATTTCCCTTAGAGGTCCGTTTGCGCATGTTAGCACGATAGCGAATTAGCATCTTTCCGCTAACTCGTTAGCCTGCACAGTACTTTGCTGCGGGCCAATAAAAACTAGACCTGCGGCCCACGGGCCGCAGCTGATTTAGACTTGCACAGGTTGGTTGAGATCAATTACAATTCTTGTTAAGAAAGCTCTGTTTTCAGGATAGTACAATACAGCGCTGGGCCTGTCGTGCGACGAGCAGAAAGTCTCCATTCAGAAAAGGCAACGTTCAAGGTTCTTTGGTCGGCTTATATTCAGTTGCACATGCCAGTGTGGGCCGAATTCAATGGGTGATGAGTCAGGTGGTGTGGCAAGTTCGCAGGAGAGTTTGATTCCATGGGAGTGGGTGCTGGTTCGGTGAGAGCTGGTTCCGTGGGGGTGGGTGCTGATTATGGGCGATTTGGTGTGTGTGTGGGGGCTGTTGTTTTCCATCCTGTCTTTTGACCTTAGCGATCGCCTTTGGCCGGGTTCTTGGTGGTTTTCTTCCTGCCGCTCTTCCTCTACCACCTCTACCGGTTTTATCTCCAAGGGTCCTTCCTGTAAACCAGGGGTGTCCAAACTTTTTGCAAGGAGGGCCAGATTTGATAAAGTGAAGGGGCCCGGGGGCCAATAGTTTTTTCGGACATTTTGTAACTACAAAAATGTCATGCAAATACACACTGTTATAAAACAAATTTCACTGTCACAATTGTCTTTATTTTTCAAATGACAAAATGACCAAATATGAGTCACTCAGGCAGATGTGAACAACTCTAAAAACACAAATTTTGCCTTTCATTCATATCTGAAGAGTCAGAGAACATTGAACAAACTGTATGAAATACCTTAAATTTACACAAGTTTAAAATTACCGTTTTTTTTCCGTGTATAATGCGCCCCCATGTATAATACGCACCCTAAAAATGGCATGTTGATGCTGGAAAAAAGCCTGTACCCATGTATAATACGCACCCAATTTTATTTAATTTTTTTTAATTTTTTTTTTTTTCTTAAGTCCCAATGATCGTCACACACGCAGGGAAGCAATGGGTCTCATTTTTATAGTCTTTGGTATGGTCTTAACTAGGCTGGATGTAATTGTTTTTGTTGGCGTTGATTTCTCCGACTGCCCGTAAAGGCACCACCGCGATCAGTGCGGACATGTGAAAAAGGCGTGCGGACATGTGAAAAAGGCGGCTCTGTATGGGAGAGACGTTGAAGAGGAATAAAAACACCATTGGAAACCAAAACTTGCCCCTCGTCGTGACTCGGAGCCGCAACAAATGTTTCGGATTTGCGTAGGGTACATTGTGACAGCAAACGAGCAGGTGATCGAGCAAGCGTCTGATACGAGAGCATTGCGGTCGTATGGAGCGTGTTTGAAGTGAACAGCAGAGACGAAAGGAACAAGGCAAAGTGTTGTGAAATAAAATATTACCTGTAATACGCATTACTCACTCTTTATATAGCTGACATGTCTTGCGCATCCGTTCTGCGCATCTGTAATGGCGGCCTCCGTATGATATCCGGTTTGCGATGGAGATTTTTTAATCTCAATTTGTTGTGGCAATTCTTAGGCGAGATCCGAGGTGTTGGTCCGTTTACCTCGATCTGTGACGGGTTGATGTTGACGTTCATGTGGCTGAACGTCACGTCGCGTACGTCGAGCCAAATTGGCCACTCTCTTTTAAACGCTCGCCACTGTGTCCACCTTGCTTTTCCTTGGGTGACTCATTTTAATGGAAGGATTCCAGGGGAAGGTTTGTGGGTGGCTTTAGCGCAAAACTGCATCTGAAAACTACTAAATTACAAGAATGCTGTCGTCACAGCCCACGCTCTAAATTCGGGACTGATACAAATAGAGCGCGAGTGCGCCATGTCCGTACTACTGAGTACGTACACGACTTGCGAGTGTGCACCGAGCTTTCTTCCGGTAGTAAATGCGCAGGCGAGCGCTTCCCCATCTACTGGGGAAACGCAGTCATTGCAGGCAAAATGACCCAAAAAAAAGTTTAATACAATTTGTTCAGGGTTGGCTGGCCGCATTAAACGGTCCCGTGGGCCCTATCCGGCCCGCGGGCCGTAGTTTGGTGACCACTGAGGTAGAGGGTGACTTCCAAGTAATGGAGAGGGCATACATAGAAGGAGCGGAGGCAGTATTGGGTACACCACGGAAAAAGAAGAAGCCATGGATCAGTGAGGAATCGTGGAGCCTCGTAGAGCAAAGAGAAGAAATAAATAAGAAGATCCTGAGAACACATTCCGAAAGAATCAAGAAGCAGCTAAAAGAGAAGTATGCAGAGAAGAACAAAGAGGTGAAGAGAAGTACAAACTCGATTTGGTTGAATTTGGGAAATTGTGTAAAATGTAAATAAAAACAAAATACAATGATTTGAAAATCCTTTTCAGCCTATATTCAATTGAATACACTACAAAGACAACATATTTAATGCTCAAACTCATAAACTTTAATTTTTCTAATAATAATTAACTTATAATTTCATGGCTGCAACACTTGCAGTAGAAGTTGGGAAAGGGCATGTTTACCACTTCGTTATATCACCTTTCCTTTCACCGTAATTTTCGAACTATAAGTCGTTTTTGTTTTTTTTCATAGTTTGGGTGGGGGGGCGACTTATACTCAGGAGCAACTACCGTTTTTTTCCGTGTATAATGCGCCCCATGTATAATACGCACCTTAAAATGGCATGTTGATGCTGGAAAAAAGCCTGTACCCATGTATAATACGCACCCAATTTTTATGAATTTTTTTTAAATATATATTTTTTTTAAGTCCCAATGATCGTCACACACGCAGGAAGGCAATGGGTCCCATTTTTATAGTCTTTGGTATGGTCTTAACTAGGCTGGATGTAATTTTTTTTGTTGCCGTTGATTTCTCCGACTGCCCGTAAAGGCACCACCGCGATCAGTGCGGACATGTGAAAAAGGCGTGCGGACGTGAAAAAGGCGGCTCTGTATGGGAGAGACGTTGAAGAGGAATAAAAACACCCTTGGAAACCAAAACTTGCCCCACGTCGTGACTCGGAGCCGCAACAAATGTTTCGGATTTGTGTAGGGTACATTGTGACAGCAAACAAGCAGGTGATCGAGCAAGCGTCTGATACGAGAGCATTGCGGTCGTATGGAGCGTGTTTGAAGTGAACAGCAGAGACGAAAGGAACAAGGCAAAGTGTTGTGAAATAAAATATTACCTGTAATACGCATTTTGTTATTTACTGATTGAAACTGCTAATTAAACTGTGAATTGAAACTAATAGGAAGAAAACAACTCTCGCTCTTTATATAGCTGACGTGTCTTGCGCATCCGTTCTGCGCATCGGATCCATAGTGCGCATGCGCAGTCATACTGCCTCCGTATGACGTCCGGTCCGCGATGGAGATTAAAAAACAAACAATATTTGACAATGACACACCATCAAGGATTGCACCATCGCATCAAACGATGTGTCGTCAATTATGAATTTTACTGACTAAGTGTGTTGGGCAGGATGGCTGAATGCGATGCGCGATTGACAACAAACAAGAAGAAATGTCATTACAAGTTTTATTTCGAGGGAGATTTGTCACGTCTCGTCCCCAGTTTTGCTATGTGTCTAGGTTGCCATAGTTTCTGTTGGCGTCGCCCCTCCCTTCCTGTGTCACCTCAATCAATGTAACGTGTTTTGTATTTAAGTCCTGTCTGCCCCTCGCTCACCGTCGGATAATTGCATGTGTTACTGTCATGATGTCTGTTTGGTTTCTGTTCCTGTCTTTGGTAATGTCACCGTCTTTTTGTTCCACGTCTTTGTCGGTCAGTCCTGTTGTTGGTTTTGTTGTACCATGATTTTCTTTAAAAAAAAAAAAAAAAAATTACCCATGTATAATGCGCACCCCAGATTTTAGGACAATAAATTAGTTAAATTTTGCGCATTATACACGGAAAAAAAACGGTATTTTTTTTTTCACAAATTTTTACTTGATCATTAACACATCACTTACTTACAAGTATAGTTGACCACTTCACATGTTATTTTTAGTATAGTTAATCACTTCACATGCTGTGATATCTTTATCTTGAACATATTCAAAACATGAAAAATAGAGTGAAAAAATCAAATAAAGTAATTAACACTTTAAAGCGGCATATCCTCTGGACATGTCCTCTGTCACCAGGATGACAAAGGACGAGAAATTTGATCGATGGATTTAATGATTTGGAGTGACACTTGATAATATTCTTGTTTATGTGATAGTTTTTTAACATATAGTTTATATATCGTTGTATGGGCCTGTGGAATAATTTGAACTGCGGCGCGGCACACGGCATTGTTGACAAAGGACGATCGATAAAAGACGAGAAATTTGATCGATGGATTTAATGATTTGGAGTGACACAAATGGTTTCATAATATTGTTGTTTGTGATAGTTATTTAAAATATAGTTTATATATCGTTGTATGGGCCTGTGGAATAATTTGAACTGCAGCGCAACACATGGCATTGTTGACAAAGGAGGATCGATGGATTTAATGAATTGGAGTGACACAGATGGTTTTATAAACGTGTTATTTATGTAATAGTTTTTTTAAATAACTGAATGTTACGTCTGGCCTGTTCTCAGCTCCTCGTTTGTGTTTGTCACGTTAGTATACCGTATCGTTTAGCCTGTTGTAGCACGTTCATGTCTGTTCTTGGTGTTGGATTTTGTCGAATAAATTGCGCCCCAAAATGTGACTTATACTCCGGAGCGACTTGTAGTCCGAAAATTACGGTAATAACACCCAATAAACGATTTGGAAGAGAGGAGACTAATTCTCTTAGTTTCTCATGAGGAATTCTTTCCCATTCTTTCTTGATGAACCGCTTCAGTTGTTCAACAGTCCGGGGTCTTCCCTGTCGTATTTTACGCTTCATAATGCGCCACATATTTTCAATGGGAGACAGGTCTGGACTGCAAGCGGGCCAGGGGAGAACCTGGACTCTTTTACTTCTAAGCCACGCTGTTGTAACAGGTGCAGAATCTGGCTTGGCATTATCTTGCTGAAATAAGCAGCGGCGTCCATGAAAAAGACGTTGCTTGAATGACAGCATCTGTATGTACTTTTTAGCATTTATGTTGCCTTCACAGAAATATAAGTCACCCATGCCATGGGAACTAATGCACCCCTATACCATCACAGATGCTGGCTTTTGAACTTTGCGTTGATAACAGTCCGGATGGTCCGCTTCCTCTTTGGTCCGGAGGACACAACGTCCAGTGTTTCCAAAAACAATTTGAAAAGTGGACTCATCAAACCACAAAACACTTTTCCATTGTGCATCAGTCCATTTTACATGCGCTCGGGCCCAGAGAACCCAGCGGCGTTTCTGGATGTTGTTCGTAAACGGCTTTTGCTTTGCATGGAGTTTTAACCCACACTTACTGATGTAGTGACGAACTGTATTTACTGACAGTGGTTTTCTGAAGTTTTCCTGAGCCCATTTGGTGATATCCTTCACACAATCATGTCGGTTTTGAAGGCAGTGCCGTCTGCGGGATAAAGGTCACGGTCATTCAGTCTTGGTTTCCGGCCGTGGCGCTTACGGGCAGTGATTTCACCAGATTCTCTGAACCTTTTGATGATATTATGGATCGTAGATATTGAAATCCCTAAATTCCTTACAATTTTGCTTTGAGAAATGTTCTTAAACTGTTCAACTATTTTCTAACGCAGTTTGGACAAAGTGGTGAACCTTGCCCCATCCTTGCTTGTGAATGACTGAGCATGTTTGGGGAGGCTCCTTTTATACCCAATCATGGTACCCACCTGTTCCCAATTAGCCTGATCACATGTGGGATGTTCCAAATAGGTGTTTGATGAGCTTTTCTCCGCTTTCTCAGTATTTTTTGCCACCTTTCCCAACTTCTACTGGACGTGTTGCAGCCATGAAATTCTAAGTTAATTATCATTTGGCAAAAGAAGAAGAGCAGTTCAAGAGGGAGGAAATGGAATTAGATGGAAGCTGACATCAAAACTTGATTATTTGGACTTTGCAGATGATATATACAGGACTGTCTCAGAAAATTAGACTATTGTGATAAAGTTCTTTATTTTCTGTAATGCAATTAAAAAACAAGAATGTCATACATTCTGGATTCATTACAAGTCAACTGAAATATTTCAAGCATTTTATTATTTTAATATTGCTGATTATGTTTTACAGCTGTCAAGTGGCATGGTGGTACAAGATCGTGTAAAATTGGGTATCGAATTTGGCCCAGGCACATTGGATATCCCAAAACATGTAGTAGTTCCAAAATTTCACCAGGAGATGGTGTTAGAGCTTGACATAGGGGTGACCTGATGGAAACTAACAAATCTAATAAATTGTTAGCAATTGGGACGACACAACCTGTTCAAACACGTAGCAACGCACAATTGTGAAATATGAGTTTGCTATGCCATAATTTTAAGATGTAACAGCTTGAGCAATATCAATATAAATGTTAACGTTAGAAGAACCGATTATTATGGCAAAGTATGATTATGTGTGAAGATTGATCTTTACTAGACAAGATATAAGATTTTAATGTTGCAATGTTTTACACGGCTGGTAAGAGGTACAGAAGCCTGCGCTCCCGCACCACCAGACTCTCAAACAGCTTCATACTCCAGGCTGTTAGGATCCTGAACTCGCTCCCCCGTTCTGCGTAGCGTCCTGTACTTTTACTGTCTGTATGCACACTGGCTCTTATTTGTTGTTATCTGTTTATTTATTATTTATTATTACTCTTATTATTTATTGTTTGTGCCTTCTTGTTTTTTATATTGCGTCGTTTACTTGTATGTCTATTGTGTAATATGTCTTGTCACCGTGGGATAGAGAAAACGTAATCTCGATCTCTTTGTATGTCTCGGCATGTGAAGACGTTGACAATAAAGCAGACTTTGACTATATCCAACCTGTATTTAACATTGTTGTTCCATCGATACATGAATGTATTAAGTTGTGTGGAGACAAAAGGTGTTGTTTGTTACACTATTGGAATCGACCAAATATTCACCTAGATATTTTTATGACATGGGGCAGGGATTCTGACCTTTCACTTAGATATTCCTATGACCTGGTGCTGGGATTCTGACCTTTCATCGAGATATTCTTATGACCTGGTGCAGGGATTCTGACCTTTCACCTACATATTCCGATGAGCTAATGCCAGAAGCCTATAAATATGTTGTCCTGACACAGAGCGAGGCGCTTCTTCCTAATTAGGGTGATGGCCGTGACGCTGCCCGGAGTAAAGAACGCCGCTTAGACGAAGATGGATTTTTCCTTCTTTTTGATATTGAACCAAAATCTACTGAAATGAATTTCCAGAGTCTTCGAGTTGGACTTTGTCAAAGTTTGAGCTTCAAATTGGACTTTGTCAAATTTTAAGCTTCGAGGAGGGCAGAGGAGACAGCCGCTTCGGGCAGAAAGGGGAAGACGCCAATTACGGCTTTGGCTAAGCTCCTCACGGCCAGCCCTTTCCTCTTTTTTTAAACAGAATTCGGATTTTGGAACAAAAGAGAGCCGATCACTCGACTTGTTCAACCAAATAGGATTTTAGACCTTTAGTCTCCTCTTTTGTTTTGAGTGGGTGAGTGTTGTTTGTTTCGACTTGTAATTCTTTTTCCTGCTTATTCATTAAATCTCTTCTTAATCCTTAATTTGGTTATCGATTATTTCGTATTAACTATGTTGAGCATGGTTTTATATGGAGCAATTAGATCTTTAAAATTTCTTTATTTCCCTATCATAATCATTCTTTAAATCCGTTCAATTCTTTTTAAAGTGAAGACAGCTTTAATCCTTAACATCAGGAATTGTCAGATCTGGTTCGAAGTAGTTATCTTGAGCTCAGCTAGGGCGAGTGCGCTCTAGTAAATCAACGAATCCCTGAGGTCTTAACAAATACATCTAAAAATATCCGGAACATAACAAAAGCCTCAAATCACCAAAGGGAGCCATCATTATGGCGCGGTTATTCTGACGTGTCTCAAATTTAAGTTACCGTATTTTCCGCCCTATAAGGCGCACCGGGGTATAAGGCGCACCTTCAATGAACGGCCCATTTTAAAACTTTGTCCATATATAAGGCGCACCGGCCTATAAGGCGCATAAAATAGAAGCTTTACTGCAACAAACTGAGGTTGACTAGGGTTGCGGTCTGCACCCACTAGCCAATAACCAACGAGCCCTCTGTAAACAATCGCGTTTCTCAAACAATCTCCTATAAAATGATTGGAACTGACTAAAGTTCAATCTAACGCATTGGTACTACTTACCTATGTTTCCCTTCCATATCGATCCGTAGATTTACTCGAAACATTAACAGCGCGGCCTATTTTGACATGAAATAGCCTCGCGCGTATAGCAGCTATCGTTATAGCATTAGCCATCCGCGATTTCCTATGAGCCTCAGCTCGCAATCTCCCATGAGCCTCAGCAAAGTGTAAACAATCGCGTCTCTCAAACGAGCTCCTATAAAATGATCAGAACTGACTAAAGTTTGATCTAATGCATTGGTACGCGTCAGCAAAGTGTAAACAAACAATCGCGTCTCTCAAACGAGCTCCTATAAAATGATCAGAACTGACTAAAGTTCGATCTAACGCATTGGTACTACTTACCTATGTTTCCCTTCCATATCGATCCGTAGAATTACTCGAAACATTAACAGAGCAGCCTATTTTGACATGAAATAGCCTCGCGCGTATAGCAGCTATCGTTATAGCATTAGCCATCCGCAATTTCCTAAGAGCCTCAGCTCGCAATCTCACATGAGCCTCAGTAAAGTGTAAACAATCGCGTCTCTCAAACGAGTGCCTATAAAATGATCAGAACTGACCAAAGTTCGATCTAACGCATTGGTACTACTTAGCTATGTTTCCCTTCCATATCGATCCGTAGAATTACTCGAAACATTAACAGAGCAGCCTATTTTGACATGAAATAGCCTCGCGCGTATAGCAGCTATCGTTATAGCATTAGCCATCCGCAATTTCCTATGAGCCTCAGCTCGCAATCTCCCATGAGCGTCAGCAAAGTGTAAACAATCGCGTCTCTCAAACGAGCTCCTATAAAATGATCAGAACTGACTAAAGTTCGATCTAACGCATTGGTACTACTTACCTATGTTTCCCTTCCATATCGATCCGTAGAATTACTCGAAACATTAACAGAGCAGCATTTTTGACATGAAATAGAACATGTCAATTAATGCACTCAGTGCTTGGTTGGGAATCCTTTTGCATGGATTACTGCATCATTGCGGCGTGGCATGGAGTTAATCAGCCTGTGGCATTGCTGAGGTGTTATGGATGCCCAGGATGCTTCAATAGCAGCCTTTAGCTCATTTGCATTGTTGGGTCTGGTCATTGGTGTCTTTCAGCTTCTTCTTCACAATACCCCACAAATTCTCTATGTGGTTCAGGTCAGGAGAATGGGCAGGCCAATCGAGGACAGTAATGCCATGATCAGTACCCCATTTACTGGTGGTTTTGGCACTGTGGGCAGGTGCCAGATCATGCTGGAAAATGAAAATCATCATCTCCATAGAGGTCTTCAGCAGACGGAAGCATGTAGTGCTCTAAAATCTGCATTTACTCTGGACTTGATGAAACACAGTGGACCAACACCAGCAGCTGACATGGCTCCCCAAACCATTGCTGAGTGTGGGAACTTCACACTGGATTTCAAGCAATTTGGATTTTGCTCCTCTCCAGCCATTCTCCAGACTCTGGCGCCTTGACTTCCAATTGAAATACAAAACTTGCTTTCGTCTAAAAAAAAAGTGCTTCTTTTCCATTACCCAAGTCAGACGCCTCTTCCGTTGTCTGGAGTTCAAAAGTGGCTTGACCATGGGAATACGGCTATTGTAGCCCATTTCCCGCACACATCTGTGAACAGTGGCTTTTGATACCTGGACTCCAGCTTTAGTCCACTGTCTTTGAAGCTCCCCCAAATTCTGGAAGCGACTCTTCTTCCTTTTTCTTGGTATGGCGCCGTGAGTGGCTGCCTCCCAGCAGTGTTCTCTCTTTTCCTCTTTATTTCCTTCTTTTCTCCTTTATATTTCTGTCTTTTTGTCCATTCGGCGATGCTGGTGCCTTCTACCGCACCTCGGAATCTCTTCGGATCGGATATTTTATGTATTTTTTTACTTCCTGGGACCGGGATCATCGGTTGAGACCGGCGTAACTCTACGACGGCTTTCTGCTTATCCGGCCAGTGATGACTGGGTCCCTCGCCTTGGCCTTGCAGCCGCAACCCCTGTGGGGAGTCCGCTCCCTCGTGCTCGTCGGAACCAACAACTTTCGCCATGCTAGCCTTGTGGTGACCATCTGCACGTGCTCCGACTGGGTGACCGGGACGCTGCTCACACGTTTGCCTGCTTTGTGATGTTTTTACCGATTCACGACCACGGTCCATTGGGTGCCGTTGAACTGGACTGCCCTTACACCTGTCGATGGACCCTGTGGAGGCTATTTTGTGTGTTTTGGGGTGTTCTCTTGTATTGAGGGGTGCTGGTTGGCCGCTGTTACTTTTCTGCCTTTGTCTTTTAGCTTTGATTTGCTTTGATGGCTTTTATCTTGAGCACTTTCTGACTTTCTTAGTGGCACCGTTGTGTGGCAGCCTTATGAGAGCCTATTGAGTTGCGCTCATGCCATCTGTGTGTCTTTTGTATACCCACTCTGTGGTATGGATGCTGTTGGGGCCTGAATTTCCCCACCCCTGGGGATCAATAAATATTCAATCAATCAATCAATCAATCAATGCTGTTAAGGGTGCGCTCATCTCTCTTGGTTGTGCAGCATTTCCTGCCACATTTCCCCCTTCCAACAGACCTTTTGTGGATGTGCTTTGAAACTGTACTCTGTGAACAGCTTGCTGTTTGAGAAATTTCTTTTTGTGTCTTACCCTCCTGATAGAGGGTGTCAATGATGGTCCTCTGGACAGCAGTCAGATAGGCAGTCTTCCCCATGCTTATGATTTAGTTTACTGAACCAAGCGAGTGTTTTTCAAGGCTCAGGAAACCCTTGCAGGTGTTTCGAGTTAATTAGACGATTCAAGTGATTACTGTAATTTTCGGACTATAAATTGCGTTTTTTTTTCATAGGTTGGGTGGGGGGGCGACTTATACTCAGGAGTGACTTGTTTTTTTTTTTCAAATATTTTCAAAAAAAAAAGTGAAACCGCGATAAACGAACCGCAATGTAGCAAGGGATTACTGTAATTTGAATTTCAAGTGACGACAGCAGCGCGACGTCGCGTCAGCAGCAGCTCCGTCGAGTCAGTCTTTGTCCTTTTTATGTAAACAACCGCCGCGCTGCTGACGCGGCGTCGCGCTGCCTCGTCGTTATTCCACAGATCTACTATATAACTATATTGTAGCGTTAACAAAGTTCAAGGAAATACGTGGGTTTGGTAAACGGCTCTTTATTTAACAAAACAAACTTACAGGCGTGTGGCGGCGTATTCCACGGAAGTCGGCGTATTCCGACTTCAATCCACGGAAGTGAAAGAGAGCTCCGTCGAGTCAATCTTTGTCCTTTATGTAAACAACCGCCGCGCTGCTGACGCGCCGTCGCGCTGCTGACGCGCGACCGCGGTTGTTTACATAAAGGACAAAGATTGACTCGCCGGAGCTCTCTTTCACTTCCGTGGATTGAAGTCGGGGGCCGGCGCTCGGCCGGGTGGCTGTCCAGGGACGGTGGATGGGGCTCGGACAATGCTTTTACGCACACCCGACCCTACTCTACCGAGCTGTCTTTCACCTCCGTGGATGGAAGTCGAGGGCCGGCGCTCAGCCGGGTGGCTGTCCGGGGACGGTAGATCGGGCTCGGTCATGGCTTTTACGCACGCCCTGTCCTATTCTATGGAACTCTTATCACTTCCGTGGCTGGAAGTCCACGCCGCCACACGCCTGTAAGTTTGTTTTGTTAAATAAAGAGCCGTTTACCAAACCCACGTCTTTCCTTGAACTTTTTTAACACTACAATATAGTTACCGTTTTTCTCCGTGTATAATGCGCCCCCATGTATAATACGCACCCTAAATATGGCATGTTGATGCTGGAAAAAAGCCTGTACCCATGTATAATACGCACCCAATTTATTTATTTTTTTTTCAATTATTATTTTTATTTTTTTTTAAGTCCCAATGATCGTCACACACGCAGGGAGGCAATGGGTCCCATTTTTATAGTCTTTGGTATGGTCTTAACTAGGCTGGATGTAATTTTTTTTGTTGGCGTTGATGATGTCATGATGTCTGTTTGGTTTCTGTTCCTGTCTTTGGTAATGTCACCCTGTCTTTTTGTTCCACGTCTTTGTCGGTCAGTCCTGTTGTTGGTTTTGTTGTACCATGACTTTCTTAAAAAAAATAAAAATAAAATTAAAAAAAAAAAAAAAAAAAAATTTTAAATTTTTTTGTACCCATGTATAATGCGCACCCTAGATTTTAGGACAATAAATTAGTTAAATTTTGCGCATTATACAAGGAAAAAAACGGTATATAGTAGATCTGTGGAATAACGACGAGGCTGACGTCAGGGCGTACGCGCGGCGATGTTGACAAAGGACGAGGAATTTGATCGATGGATTTAATGATTTAGAATGCACAGATGGTTTGATAACATTATTGCTTATATAATAGTTATTTGATATATAATTTATATGTCGTTATATGGGCCTGTGGAATTTTTTGAAGTGCAAGAGCCGTCAGCGGCGCGCACGCATTGTTGACAAAGGACGATTGATGGATTTAATGAATTGGAGTGACGCAGATGGTTTTATTAACGTGTTATTTATGTAATAGTTATTTGAATAACTCAGAATTTTACGTCAGGGTCGTTCTCAGCTCTTAGTTTGTATTTGTCACGTTAGCATACCTATCGTTTAGCTTGTTGTTGCTCGTTCATGACTGTTCTTGGGGTTGGATTTTGTCGAATAAATTGCCCCCCAAAATGCGACTTATACTCCGGAGCGACTTATATGTTTTTTTTCACTTTTTTGGGCATTTTATGGCTGGTGCGACTTGTACTCCGGTGCGACTTATAGTCCGAAAGTTACGGTAGTTGAATATCCTACTAGTATACTTTTTCATGATATTCTAATATTTTGAGATATGCTATTTGAGTTTTCTTAAGCTGTATGCCATAAGCAATATTAAAATATTAAAAGGCTTGCAATATTTCAGTTGATTTGTAATGAATCCAGAATGTATGACATTTTCGTTTTTTTAATTGCATTACAGAAAATAAAGAACTTAATCACAATATTCCACACCCCTTTTTCTTGTCTTCCGGGTTAGAGCAACGCTGGCGTCTGGACTGTTGACTGCCGCTTCTACCCCGAAAACCGTGTCCGCTATTTGTTTGTCCCCCGTCTGTTTTGTGTTTTCCCGTTTTAAGTGTGCTCGTTTCTTGTTTTCTTTTATTTTCTCGCCTTTTCTCCTGCCCACCGCGTATCTCTGGAGCTCTGCTCGCACCTCTCCGATCCCGCTCCCTCTGACTACGAGCTACGCTAGCCAGCTAGCCAACCCACCACCGGACCTTACTACCTCCCGGCTCTGAGCCTGTAGCTGCTTGCTCTTGGCTCGGCAAGCGGCTCCAACCCAACTTGCTGGCCACTTGGCCGGCGTCCTCGGGGGGAGCACCCGCTCGCTGCGAGCTCGCCGGTCGTGGCTCGGCTTTGGGCCGCCATGACACACTGGGGCGTGCCGTTTGCACGGGTACAGTCGGGATTGACCAACACCACCACCCACTCCACCAACATCACGACTCGGTCCACTGCTGCTTCCATGCATTTCACTGCCTACCAACTCCTAGTTAACCAGCTACTAGCCATTTCTACCATTTTATCTGGATTATTCCCTGCTGCTGTCACGTCTCATCTCCTGCATGAACTATCACTTCTGCTTCTCCGGGCTTCCATTCCACTAACTTCTCGTCCATTTGTCTACACTGCTGCTGATCTTCATCATTTCAACAATAATCACCGTCTCCCTGCTGCTGCCGCCTCAGCTGCCAGCAAGGCTGGGATCCTCCGCCGTCGCCGCTACATCCACCGTAGCTCCGGACTATCTTTTAAACGACATTTCCCTGATGGCTCACCCATCCCCTCTTTCTGGACTAACTCTCGCCCCCCCGTCACCCCCACCTTCCGTACTGTGAACTTAAACAATCTCCGCTCCCCCACCCCCGCTCCTTCATCCATCTCCCTTGCACTGCTGAACTGTCGCTCCCTCTCCAACAAATCACTAGTTATTTTCGAACTAATATTGGACAATAATTTGGATCTGCTCCTTCTCTGTGAAACATGGCAACAGCCTCTGGACTATTTTTCTCTCAACCAAGCCACTCCGTCTAACTACAGCTACATCGCCAAACCCCGCCTCTCTGGGCGAGGAGGTGGTATCGCTGTCTTCCATAAGCGGTCCCTATCAATCACTGAATTGGACCTCAACCTCCCATCTATTTCATCCTTTGAATATCTCGCTTTTTCCCTCCCCAACTCTACTACTGCTGTTCTTATCTACCGCCCCCCCAAGTCACATCCGTCTTTTCTCTCTGAACTCTCTGAACTTCTCACCATCGTATCCTCAGTCTCCTATCGCCTCCTACTAATCGGTGATTTCAACATCCACATCGACCAGCCAACTGCTCCACTGACATCTGACTTCATCTCCGTTCTGGAATGCTTTCATCTCACCCAGCACATCAACTTCCCCACCCACACCAAAGGCCACACCCTGGATATAGTATGCTCCTCCTTTCCACTCACATCCAACCCCCGTCCTCTCACCTTTCCACTGTCAGATCATCTCTGCATCCTCTTCTCCGCCCCTCTACCCTCGCCTCATAAATCCACAAAGCGCACCATCTCCTACCGCAACATCAAGACTGTAAACCCAATCACGCTTTGCCAGCTCTTATCCTCTGCTCTTCCCTCCGACCCCACTTCTTCCTCCCCTGATGACCTTGCCACCACGCTCAACAACATCCTTTCTGACTCCCTTGATTCCCTAGCCCCCTGGAAAACTTCCTCTGTTACATTCACTAACTCTGCCCCTTGGTACACACCGGAACTCCGCACCATGAAACAAACTGGCCGTCAACTGGAACGCCTCTACAAAAGAACCCGCCTCACCGTCCATGCCGAAACCTTTGAACAACACATCTCCTCCTACCGTGACGCTCTTCTTGCTGCCAAATCTGCTTACTTCTCATCTCTCATTAATAACACCAACCGAAACCCCCGCATACTCTTCTCCACCATCAACAAATTGCTCCAGCCACCGGTCACCAAGCCACCCTCCTCACCCGCCCTCTGTAACTCCTTCCTTGTCAACTTCAACAACAAAATCGCCCAAATCAACAGTTCTCTGACCGACACCATCAATAACTCCTCCTCCCCTGCCCTCCTGCCCCCACTTCCTGACCGCCCGCCCTTTCCCTCTCTCACTGCCTTCTCCCTTGTTGACTCCTCCACTATCCTAGACATCATTACCTCATCCAAGACAACCACCTGCTCTCTTGACCCTCTTCCAACGACCTTAACTAAGGCCTGCCTCCCTGTCCTCCTCCCCTACCTCACCACCCTTTTTAATCAGTCTTTATCCCTTGGCCACTTTCCCGCTGTCTATAAACTTGCAGCCATCACCCCCATTCTCAAAAAGCCCACCTTGGACCCACTCAACCTCTCCAACTACCGTCCCATCTCCAACCTTTCATTCCTTTCCAAAACCCTTGAACGCATTGTCTCCGCCCAACTCCACACCCATCTCCAGTCCAACAACCTCTATGAACCCTTCCAGTCCGGATTCCGCCCACTTCACAGCACTGAAACAGCTCTAGTTAAAGTCACCAACGATCTCCTCATTTCTGCAGACTCTGGTGCCCTCAACATCCTACTACTACTTGACCTTAGCGCAGCCTTTGACACTGTGAACCATTCCATCCTCCTCCAAAGGCTGCGCCAACTAGGTGTTGAGGGCACTGCACTCGACTGGCTCACCTCCTACCTCACCAACAGAAACCATTTCATCTCTCTCTCCGGTCACACATCCATCCTCTCCCCAGTTACACAAGGGGTCCCCCAAGGCTCAGTTCTTGGCCCCCTCCTATTCATCTGCTACCTCTTTCCCCTTGGTACCGTCATCCGCAAACTCAATCTGGACTTCCACTGCTACGCTGATGACACCCAGATCTATATACGTACGACACCAACCCGTAACCCTTCCCTCACTCATTTTGAAACCTGCATCTCTACAATAAAAGCATGGCTGACCCACAACTTTCTCAAACTCAACAGTGACAAAACAGAGCTCCTCCTCATAGGCACTAAATCCTCCCTTAATAAAACTGGATCCATCACACTCACCATTGACTCCTCAAACATCACTCCTTCCCCTCTGGCATGCAATCTTGGCATTATTTTTGACCCCACACTTTCAACCTCATGTTAGCTCAGTTGTCAAGACCTCCTACTTGCACCTCCGACGCATCGCTAAAATCCGGCACTGCCTTTCTCTCCCTGCCGCTGAATCTCTCATCCACGCCTTCATCTCATCCCGGCTTGACTACTGCAACTCCCTTCTCACTGGAATCACTGCTCACTCACTCCATAGACTTCAACTAGTCCAAAACTCTGCTGCCCGCCTCCTTACCCACACCCGGTCCCGTGAACACATCACTCCTGTTCTCCACTCCCTTCACTGGCTCCCCATGAAGGAGCGTATCATCTTCAAGATACTCCTCCTCACCTTCAAAGCCCTTCACCACCTGGCTCCCACTTACCTATCCGACCTCCTTGTCCCCTACTGCCCCAACCGTCCCCTCCGATCCTCCAATACTTCACGTCTGACAGTCCCAAAATCCAAACTCAAATCCTTCGGTGACAGAGCCTTCTCCTGCACATCACCCCGACTCTGGAACTCTCTCCCCCAGTCTGTCTGTGACTCACCCACACTTCCCATATTTAAGTCCCGTCTAAAAACATACCTCTTCTCCCAAGCTTATGACCTCCCCTACCCATAACTGGTTTCCTCCTCTTAAGTTTATCCGATTGTTTACTCCCCCCCCCCCCCCCCCGTCTTTGCATTGTTCCCTGTAAGCGTCTTTGGGTTCTTGAAAAGCGCTATACAAATATAATGAATTATTATTATTATTATTATTATCTAATTTTCTGAGTCCTGTATAGCGTTACTCTCCTCTACAAAAGATCATATGCAGAATAAAACAACCCGAATGGATGCAGAAGCCAAGCGAGTAGGACTCAAGAATAATACACAAGAGACAAGAACAATGAGGATAAATGCAAAAAAACAGGAACGAATTAAGATCAATGAGCAAGGTATTGAAGATGTAGACCAGTTCACCAACTTGGGAGCAATAGTATGTAAAGAGGGAGGCGGTATGAAAGATCCGAAGAATAGGCTGTCAAAAGCAATAGGTGTATTTATCAAACTTAAAAAGACCTGGAGCTCCAATGACATCTCAAGAAGAACCAAGCTAAAGCTTTATAAGTAAGACGCTAGTAGTGACAGTACTGCTGTATGGATGTGAACCGTGGAAAATGAATAAAGGGGACAGCAAGGCAATTGATGTATTCCACAACCAATGCCTACGAAGAATACTCCACATACATTGACAAGACCACATCAGCACTAAAGACCTACTAGAAAGAGCTGAAATGGAGCCATTGAGTGAAGACGTTAGGATGCGTAGATGGAAAAGGATTGGACACATACTACAGCAGGACCACAACGACTGCAATACAGCCATGACCTGGGTACCAGAAGGAAAAAGAAGGAAAGGAAGACCACCTGGAGGCGTACTGTCGAGAAAGAAAGGAAAGAAGCAGGATGGAAGTCATGGTCCGAAGCGAGGACTGCAGCAGCTGACCGTGACAAGTGGAAGCGCTCTGTGACGGCCTTATGTGCCACAAGGCACGAAGTGGAATAGATAGGCCTTTTACCAGTCGCCAACATACACACACATGACGCGTTCTGAGAGGCTTATGTGAATTGTTCATATATTATTTGGCCAATTGGAAAGGGTTCCATGTATGGGGTACCTCCTCTGCATCCTATCCGAAAAGGAGGACATTTCAACGCTGGAAGTCCGGTCCTCCCAATCTTTCTAACAAGCCAATCTCGGGGCGTTGTGACGCAGTCCGGGCCGAGCCTCCTGGCTGAGCCGCAAACTGGCTGACACTTTTGTGTTTGTTAGTTTCGATCTATATAAACTAGGTTCAGTGACTTCAGCGTAAATGTTAGTCAAATGAACCCTTACCAATTTCAATTGAATATATAACGACGTGTCAATAATTCAGCTAACGTAAAGCCTCTTGGAACGCGTCATGTTTGCATATGTTGGGGCCTGGTGAAAGGAAATCGACGTAACCGGCACTTCAGCTAAAGAGAGGCTCCTCATTTCTTGCTCTTAAATCAGCTATGGAGAGTCTAATTCTTGTGATATGTCAAAGTCGTGACAAATACTTTTAAATCAGCTACGGAGAGTCTAATCCAGGGGTTCTTAACCTTCGAATGATTCCAGACCCCCAATGGATTGTCCAATATGGTACCATACCCCCTTCACTTGACTGTTGAAATGATTATTACCAATCCTATTATTTGCCAGTATGTCTTCCAAATATGTCAGTACCTTGAATATCCTGCACTTTAGATATGGATTGCGAGAAATAGAACATGAAAAAGTCACAAGCATTGATCATTGTTTTACATTTCTAGTGAAAACAAAATTAAAGTTACAGTCCATTTTTATTACACAAAAGAAGAAAGAGAACATAAATGTAATTTTTTTTTCAAAAATCGACAACATAAAACATACTTTTACTAGCCTAGTGAGATATTTGCTGTTGTTTTTTTGCAATCAAAACATTGAATCGTGGTACAGTTGCTGACAAAGCTACTCGCATGTCATCTGACACATCAAGTCTATTTCTCCACTTTAATTTCATATTTAATAATGCAAAGAATCCTATTTCACAGAGATACGTGGTTGTGAAGGGAACCAAAACGTTCATTGCTCTCATTGCCAAGCTTGGGTAAGCTGAGATTTGTTCACACCAAAACTGCTTGACATCCATCCTAACCCTTTCGAAATCAGCTGTCTTTCTTGGGTCCTCTTGGAATTCAATGAAATCATTCTTTGCTAAATCGTTATCACTCAGTCTCGATACATCAAATGAGAAAGGGTTTTGTATCCAAACCGATTCCATGCAAAGATCATTAGTATCTGAAAAGTAACCCTCAAAATTTGTACTTAGAATTTCAAATGATTCTTGAGTTCTTGAAGTATTTCTGCAGGTAGTGTTTTACCATCTTGTCTAGTTTGCCAGGTTACCACTTTCAACACGGCGACACCAGATGGGTAATTTCCTTGTGAATGCGACGACTTTTCCCCTGGCTTGAATGATGTCCACATCCCTTCCTTGCATTGATGTGTTCAAATCATTGAGAAGACTGAAAATATCAGCCAAATATCCCAGACTAACAATGAAAGTTTCATCTTCAAAGTGCTTTGCTAGAGGGGATTGTTGATGCTTGAGAAATTCGAGAATTTCATCCTGAAGTTCCACTACACGTGTGAGAACACTGCCGCGACTCAGCCAACGTACCTCTGTGTGGTACAGTAACACTCCGTGTTCCGCTCCAATCTCGTCACAGAATTTTTTAAACAGCCGCTGATTCAATGCACGTCCACGAATGAAGTTGACTGTTTGCACAATTATTCCCATCGCTTCTTTCTGTATCTTTGGCAAGGTTTTGGATGCTAGAGCTTGGCGATGTAAAACACAGTGGGTGGTGAGCACATGTGGAGCTTTCTCTTTGACTATAGCAACGAATCCAGATTTCTTGCCAATCAGGGCAGGTGCGCCATCCGTACAAATAGACCCAATCAAATCCCATGCCAGCTCATGACGATCAAAGAAAGATTGGATCAGCTTGAATACGTCAACTGCTTTGGTTGTGGTTTCGAGTCGTTCACAGAATAAAAACTCTTCCTTGATGTTCTTTTCATGTACATATCGTACAAATATATACAAGCAATTGACTGTGGTTTGAAACGTCAGTTGATTCATCGATCTGCATGCTGATTTTTGCAGGACTTTGTTTTATCTCGCTGACAACTTGGGTTATTATGTCCTGACTCATGTCTTTAATTCTCTGGTGCACAATGTCGTTGGACACGGATACCTGACTTAATTTCTTCGCGGCATCCTCTCCCAGCACAATTTTAGCCATCTCTAGCGCACAGGGTTTCACGAGAGTCTCCTCAATTGTGTATGGCTTCTTTTCTCTGGCAATCATGTACGAAACTTTGTAGGAGGCTTCCAGAAGAGGTTTTCTTGTAGCAGAAAACCCATACGATGAAATAGTTGCTTTCTGATCATAACTACCGTTTTTTTCCGTGTATAGTGCGCAAAATTTAACGACTTTATTGTCCTAAAATCTGGGGTGCGCATTATACATGGGTACAAAAATTTTTAATTATTTTTTTTTTTTAATTTTTTTTTCTTTTTTTTTTTTTTTTAGAAAACAAAAGCAACAACAGGACTTGTTAGAGTGGTGCTCACTCTAACTTATTTTGCAAGAACCACTCGGAGACAAGTTAGTCGTTTTGGGCACCTGCAGGCGGAGAGTCCATTCGTCACTGTGCGTACAGCAATGATCGAATGACGTCTGACTCTCGCTTCCCACAAGACCATCTTTATTAAGAGAAAAAGGGTGGGGGTGACAGTAGACTGAATAAACAAGTTAAAGCTCTTGCTTGACCTCTAGGTAAACAGAGCAGGGGATGTTTTACGACATTGTTTAGGATGGGACAGAGTTAGGTGGTTTATTACCGGTTACATACCAACGTAAGCATAAAACTAATCCACCTAAGTTATTTATTATCGGTTATATACATTCCAACATAATCATAGATCAAGATAGTTTGGAAAACCCTGACATATCCCTCCTGTTTTATCATATGATTATGTGAACCCGATCAATCAAACATAAGTAAGTAAGTAAATATAAAGAAGAATAGCAAAAATAAGAAAAACAACAACAAAAAAAAGATCAATAAAAAACTGAGACGACAGCGGACGGGTTGGGGAGCGTGTAGGGTGAAACACGACAAAAACAACAAACAATGATAGCAACAACTTCCAGTGAAGATGAGGTTATTCCCCAATACTCCAGTTCAAACTTATTGCGTGATCCAAAAACCCGCTGGCCGATGTTAAATCGCAGGAAAAGTCTCACACGGTCCCTCTGCCTTAGGCGACCATAATGCTATCAATAAGAAAATATAAATAAAGCCACGATCCGTTCCGAATGAAGTAGGACCCGTCCAATGGTACAGCCATGTTGGCAGGAGAGCCCTTACACCTTGAAATGGCTCTCCCATCCTGGCACACAGCGGTGATGTCCAAAGCTCCCATCCAGTTCCCTCCTGGAGAGCAGTTGTCGTGAATGCATCCGTGGGTCTTGTTTTCTTGGATGAAACACGTGTAGTCCATTCCAGGTAGCGTCCTGGTTTAGGCCACTTGTGGCATCTGTCGTCCTCCAACAGTCACATTGGGATTAATCCAAAATAGTTTGATCACAGATTCATTCCTGCGAGTCCAGGGCGGCAGGGGTAGCGTCACTGACTGACAGTACGGTGTTGATATCAAACTCCTCCCATGAATGCCATACATTTCGCTTCAGTGACATTCATTGCTCTGGCCCCCAAGCGAACTTGTGTGGAGCAAGGGGAGTTTTTGGAAACACAGATAACATCCCTCCTGTGTGTGCGCTCTCACAGCGACCTTCACATACCGGTACCAAGCGTTGGTTTCGTATGGGTTTCTGGGGTCTCATGACCAGTCCTCAAAGTTCTCATCGTGTGACCATCGTGTCCCACGGTCAACATCATCACTTGGTCTGTTCAGATGTGTCCATAGACTATAGCATGCTCCAACCACAACGCAGCAGAGGATCCACCTGGCATGTGGAGCCCCGTTGCTACTAAGATGACAAGAACACCGAGACATACCCCCGCCTAGCGGAGTTGGGATCGTTGTTCGCAGACTTTGTCACCGTCCCGAAATGAGGGGTCCAGCACTCCTTGTAGCTTGCATTGGCTAAGGTGAATCCAGCTGGGTTGTTCAGCGATCTTCACTGCGGTGGGGGTAGTCAGCAAGACTTGGAATGGTCCCTCCCACCATGGCTGGCCCAGTTCTTTCCTTTGATGACCCTGATGTAGACCCAGTCTCCTGGATTGATGGGGTTGCCGACCTGTGAGGAGGAAAGATCAGGCGGCAGTAAATTTGCATTGGGCATATCTTTCGGTTTGAGGGACCTGATCATATAATCTGCCAAGGACTGTTCTTCATCTGCCCTTTGCAACTCTTGTAGTCAATTGTAATGCCCTTTTTAACGAGGCAGATAGGAGTGTTTGAAAGAAGAGTTTGAGCACTTCCTAATGATTCCTCCTAACCAAAGACCGTTTATGACAGGGGCTTTCCCATTTATTGCCTCCTGTCATAAAGGAGATTCCCTTATCCATGCCGTCTTCTTCCTAACACTTTCGCACACACACAGGGTGTGCACATAAACGCACACACACCGAGCGCGCACCCAAGGCTCAGACAAACGACAACAGCCTGACACAACTTTACAGAGATTACGCACGAACACAGAACACAGACAAAGGGATTCTATACATCTCTCATGTAGCTCCTTTTGATAGAACCTCCTATTGGTAACTGTATAGCGGACTGTTCCGCATATAATCCCTTACTCAACTCCCTTGCTTCTACTTTTCCATGTCGGTGCAGTCGTAAGTGATCCCTACTGCAGTCATTGTCTTGTTAACTGTCGCCTTGTGCGACTCCTATGCATGATTGTGTGAAAGTCAAAAATTTAACGTATCCAACATTCTGACCACCCAAACTCCACCGTGGTGCAACGAATTTACTATTTTATTGAGTAGGTACATTGAGCAACCTAGCTTCCTCTTGACTGAATTCACTTTAGTCCAAATGTCCTATTCTAAAATGTATCTAACTCAATTTCTACTTCTTATGCCTGATGAGCCAAAACATCAGATCTCGCTCTTGTTTCCTACCGTTTTAGCCTATTTGTCCTATCCAAATCTGTTCAGTCTCCGATTATGATGCGTTTCTCTGTAGCTCTACGCATTATTCAATTTTTTATCAAATCTCCTCAGTTCTGTCAAACCCAGTGCACAATGAAGCTCCTTTCCACTTTACCCCAAGCCCCACGAAGTTTCAGCACCGCCACAGCACGGAGTGCGATTTGGTCGTTGGACATTTCAAGTCCATATCTTTTGCCGCACCTCACCCTCTCAAGATGGTGTTCTTTTGTTGTTGAGTCAACCCATCCATCACTCTCGAATGAGTCCATTGTTCAAATGTCCATTTTTTCTTCAACATTGTGAGTTCCTCCACTTCTCACTGTCTTTTCTCGTCCCCGAGGATGTCGTCTTTTCTCCGGAGTGTACTTGCCCCTTCCAAGCACAACAACAGTCTTTCTTTGTCCTTGCCAAAGGTCAAAGGTGCCTCAAAGCCAGGCACCGTTTTGTAGACGTCCATGGCTGCAGGCAGAGTCTCGGGATCGAGTTTCAGGGATCCTGGCACTGAGAGTGACAGACTGGGACATCAAACTTGTAACCAAATGTAGCTGCTGCCATCAATTCGCTAGTAACGTTTGTTTACCAAACTTCAAATTCTCCTAGTAACAGCGATCTCGTCTTTATATTGTAAGTCCTGTAAGTCATCCTATTTTCGAGCTACGTTCTGTCCATAGTTCCTATTTAATGAGACAGTACATTGTCTTCAGTATCATTATTTAAAATTAACTCAACGAGGTCTGCGTTCCACATCTAGCCCTGATCTATGTCTTGACCTCTCAAACGTTATTACCTGTGTCATGCTTGCTCAAAAATGTGACTTAGAATATGGTGTTGTGAATTTCCAATCTCCCTGATCAAATTGGATCCCGCTTCTTAGCTCTTCTTTCTCATGCTCCTGTTAGCCTGCAACTGTCCAAATTAATAATGTTGTTTTCTTTTAACTGTCTTTCTGTTGAACCTCTAAATCTCTCTTGTTGCTAACCTATCTGCACCAGGAAGGGTCTTAAAGAAAGGACCAACAGATTACTCCCAATATCTCCTCATTATTTATGAGTTAGCCTCCCTTTCCTCACTCGGGTGCATATCTTGTCAGTTGTTAATGGAAACCAGATGTCTCGTGCCAATGAGATCATGGACCAAGGCCCAGCAATCCCGCACGAACCTGACCCGAAACATGACCCGGTCACACTTAGGCTTACTAGTGAGATATACATTGCATGATACCAGAATAGAATTTTACCACAGTATGACACTAAATGTATTAGAAAATCCATATGTCGTAAAGGTTTGTATTATTACTATCTTCCACTATCTGTCCTATTCACTCCCTCCTTCTGAGGCTTGGCAACACCCATGCCACACACCTTGACAAACTTTTTTTTGGGAGAATGTGTTCTTTACTACATATGATTCCATCATTTAATTTGACTTTCTTTCCAAAACGCTTCTCAATTTCCCAGTTCACACATCTTCTGCATGTGTTACTGGTTCTCCAGTTTTTTCTCTAGTTAATCATTAATCCAAAAGCTATGTTTTTCATTTTAGCATTCAACTTACTCAAAACCACTCTTTCAGCAAAGTCGCTCTACTAATTCTCCATAGTAGTCGCCAACAGCTTCAACCATTCAACCTGTATTTTCCTATCATTCAAGGCAATCATTCATCAATGCTCATTTGCATCTCACACACAGTCTCCAAAAAGGAGTCTTACCATCACATTGGTCTCAATTCATCCAAGCTCACCACACAACATCCATATACCATTTTCAACTCAAGGTTCCTGATAGAACAATCCACCAAAAAAAACTCAACTCATAAAAACTACTGGCAAATTAATCTGAAATTTTCTTTGCTTTTAGATTTAACAAACTCAATTTCTCAGATTTAGCTCGCATATAATTTTATAACACCATCAATCAATTATTCCTATTAAATGTAGCATTGCAATGTCTTAAATTCACAATTTTGCTTCTTCCAATTCCTGAAAGCATGTTCTGTCGTTTCTTTTTCAAATTTCTCATGAGGGCTCAACACTTAACATGCACTAGTGTGGATCAATTTCTGCTCGCAAACACATTTTTCTCTTTTTCTCTCATTTTTATCTTTCCAAATCGTTTCTGTTCTGCGGTGCAAATTGGATAGACCACAGTCTAACAAATTTCTTTACACTGAAAGTTTAGCCAATCTTCATCATTTTAACACACATGCACAGCTCTCGCGCGCGTAGGGCAGGTCCCAGCACCAATGATTCGTCACAGGCTGGCCATTTCCTGTGGTCGATCATGAGCTAGTCCCTCCCACGCACACAAGGACAGTACATTCTAATTTTTTTTATTTATCTTCAAGTTGCATTCATTTACCACTTGATTTGCAAATTCTAACTTTAGTGTACACACACAATTTGATCTCTGGTCATTTGTCATTGGGCATACAAACAGCATTGTCATACTTCTTGCATGGACAAGAGCTCTAATAATCCAAAAAATGTTCCAATAATCTGACAATGACATGTTTTGCTGTCATATGGGCATCTATTCTTTCTTTCTCTGTATTAGCATGAGGGGTCAAAGGAGAGGAAGCTTGTCATGCTGTAAATGTGACTTTTCCTCTGCCTCTTCCTCTGCCCCTTGACTGGCACCGTTTTTCTTTTTCTAAAACACTCTCTTGACCAGTGTCCACGTTTCCCACAGTTCCAACAGTTGTCAGAATCTGATGGGGGTTTTGAATTATATGGTGGCCTTCGGCCTTGTTGGTCTCTCTCTCTTCCTCTCCCCTTTGGGAACTTTGGGAGAAGATCGTTGTATCTTCATTTAGATCATTATCATCATCTAGATGAAATACATCAGAACATTTGCCTTTTTGGATCACTTTTTCAGCATGCCTGTCCCACTGCATAGTTGTTGTATACAAGTTTTGACCACGAGCGGAATGCCTCTCTTGCTCTTCTGCTTGAGCTGCGGCTGGAGCCGTGGCCGGGACAGTGCGCCTGCGCACTGTGGCCTCATTGTCTTCCGGCCTGACAAACATACCGTTTTTTTCCGTGTATAGTGCGCAAAATTTTACTAATTTATTGTCCTAAAATGCGGGGTGCGCATTATACATGGGTACAAAAAAAAAAAAAAAAAAAAAAAATTATTTTTTAATTTTTTTTTTTTTTTTTTTTTTTTTTAAGTCCCAATGATCGTCACACACGCAGGGAGGCAATGGGTCCCATTTTTATAGTCTTTGGTATGGTCTTAACTAGGCTGGATGTAATTTTTTTTGTTGGCGTTGATTTCTCCGACTGCCCGTAAACGCACCACCGCGCTTCGTGCGCGCACGGGACAGCAAACGAGCAGGTGATCGAGCAAGCCTTGTCTGATACGAGAGCATTGCGGTCGCATGGAGCGTGTTTGAAGTGAACAGCAGAGAAGAAAGGCAAAGTGTTGTGAAATAAAATGCACAGAACGGATGCGCAAGACACGTCAGCTATATAAAGAGCGAGAGTTGTTTTCTTCCTATTAGTTTCAATTCACAGTTTAATTAGCAGTTTCAATCAGCAAATAACAAAATGCGTATTACAGGTAATATTTTATTTCACAACACTTTGCCTTGTTCCTTTGGTCTCTGCTGTTCATCCTAAAACACAAAGGCGCTCTTTAAGCAATGCGACAGTGAGCGCCCGGCGCGCTGCGGTTGCGCGACCGCACCAATTAAGCTCCCTGCGCAGTGCGCACTGAGGTCCACTTAAATTTTAGAAAGTACATCAGGACTTTAAAAATATCTTCTAAATTTCAGCGACGGCTCTGTCACAATAATCGGCCAGCCCGGTGCAGTTGGGCGGTCGGCGGCGCGCTACGGTTGAGCGTTCTCTCGCACGCTCTCTCTCTCGCTCTCTCTCGCTCTCGCACACACGCAAACCGGATATCATACGGAGGCCGCCATTACAGATGCGCAGAACGGATGAGCAAGACACGTCAGCTATATAAAGAGCGAGAGTTCAGTTCTCTACCTAAATCCTTATTACAGGTAATATTTTATTTCACAACACTTTGCCTTGTTCCTTTCTTCTCTGCTGTTCACTTCAAACACGCTCCATGCGCACGGAGCGCGGTGGTGCGTTTACGGGCAGTCGGAGAAATCAACGCCAACAAAAAAAATTACATCCAGCCTAGTTAAGACTATACCAAAGACTATAAAAATGGGACCCATTGCCTCCCTGCGTGTGTGACGATCATTGGGTCTTAAAAAAAAAAAAAAAAAAAAAAAAAAAATTTTTTTTTTTTTAAAAAAATCATAAAAATTCGGTGCGTATTATACATGGGTACAAGCTTTTTTCCAGCATCAGCATGCCATTTTTAGGGGTGCGTACTATACATGGGGGCGCACTATACACGGAAAAAAACGGTAGTCGCAGCACTTTTCAACTTTGTCTTTTGGATTTATTCTCTTCTCTCTTGTGAAGCTTTCAACCACAGTCTAGCACAATTCAACTCTCTCTCTTTTCTTCTTCCACTTCAGCATGTATTACATACAATCAAGAAATCTACTCGCCATGAACTCATCTCCTTCAAGAGCTAGAGATTTATCGTTCCTTTTTCTCATCTTAATTTTAATTTTTCCAGTGTTTTTTTTTCAATCTCTTTTTCTTTTCTTTGAGGATCCTCAATGCAGGTTTAAATTGACCTTCTAACAAATTACTAGCCTGTGTTATTGCCGTCGATCAATGCTAGAACTGCTTATTAGTCAATTTATCCTACCAGTCACACATTCAACCACACAAATTTCTTATCCCTGCCTACGCGAAGTCCTCTTTTAAAAATAAAAGAGCTGCTTCATCCGGAGAGGGGACTCTACAACACCCCTTCCTTCCCTGGGAACTAAAGACAACAGTCCTGTTACCCAGCCCTGCCAACGCGAAGTTGTACCCCTTAGAACAGTGGTTGTCAAATGAGGGTACACGGAGGTACGTGAGATTTTACAAAAATATATAAAACAGTTTGAAAACCACTGCTCCAGAAGAGCCACTTCATCCGGAGGGGGACTCTACAACACCCCCTCCTTCCACAAGACTTCTTATCTTCTGTCTTGCCTATTTTTATTCCTGTGCACTTTTACTTTTACGCGTTTCACAACCACACAATCCCACAACTTTAGGGCTTTAACTTACTTGTCCCCTGGTTCGTTGCATTTCCGGGTCCCGTCAACCACCTCTGTCAGACGAAGGCAGACATAAGATGCTGGCCCAGCGAAGAAGTTCTCTTCCCAGGACTTTCTTTTCCAGGTCCTCCTAATGGACGCTGGCTTGTCGACAATGCAGCACGTCTTCCTCCGTCAGTCAGATGGCGGGTATGAGGGTCCCGGGTTTCGGCACCAAAATGTTAGAGTGGTGCTCACTCTAACTTATTTTGCAAGAACCACTCGGAGACAAGTTAGTCGTTTTGGGCACCTGCAGGCGGAGAGTCCATTCGTCACTGTGCGTACAGCAATGATCGAATGACGTCTGACTCTCGCTTCCCACAAGACCATCTTTATTAAGAGAAAAAGGGTGGGGGTGACAGTAGACTGAATAAACAAGTTAAAGCTCTTGCTTGACCTCTAGGTAAACAGAGCAGGGGATGTTTTACGACATTGTTTAGGATGGGACAGAGTTAGGTGGTTTATTACCGGTTACATACCAACGTAAGCATAAAACTAATCCACCTAAGTTATTTATTATCGGTTATATACATTCCAACATAATCATAGATCAAGATAGTTTGGAAAACCCTGACAGGACTGACCGACAAAGTCGTGGAACTAAAAGACAGGGTGACATTACCAAAGACAGGAACAGAAAGCAAAAAGACATCATGACAGTAACACATGCAATGATCCGACGGTGAGCGAGGGGCAGACAGGACTTAAATACAAAACACGTTACATCGATTGAGGTGACACAGGAAGAGAGGGGCGACTCGAACAGAAACTATGGCAACCTAGACACATAGCAAAACTGGGGACGAGACATGACGAATCTCCCCCGAAATAAAACTTGTAATCACCTTTCTTCTTGTTTGTTGTCAATCGCGCATCGCATTCAGCCATCCTGTCCCAACACACTTAGTCAAAAAAATCCATAATTGACGACACATCGTTTGATGCGATGGTGCAATCCTTGATGGTGTGTTATTGTCAAATATTGTTTGTTTTTTAATCTCCATCGCGGACCGGACGTCATGCAGAAGCAGTATGACTGTGCATGCGCGGAAGCAGTATGACTGCGCATGCGCACTATGGGTCAGCTGCGCAGAACGGATGCGCAACACACATCAGCTATTTACTAATTAGCGAGAGTTCGGTTTAATTAGCAGTTTGATCAGAATGGATAAGAGAGCAAGTTATACTGTAGCATTTCGAAAGAAAGTCATTGAAGTGGCAGAAGAATTAGGCAATAGGGCAGCTGCGTGCCAATTTGACGTCAATGAGTCAAACATAAGACTCTGGAGGAAGAAAAAAAATCAATTTGATACAGCGAAGGCTTCAGCAATATAGTCCTCTTCTCTTCTTGACTGACAATGAATGTGATAGTTTAATACAATCAGCAAATAACAAAATGCGTATTACAGGTCGGTCATATTTTATTTCACAACACTTTGCCTTGTTCCTTTCGTCTCTGCTGTTCACTTCAAACACGCTCCATACGAGCGCAATGCTCTCGTATCAGACAAGGCTTGCTCGATCACCTGCTCGTTTGCTGTCTGTCACAATGTACCCTACACAAATCCGAAACATTTGTTGCGGCTCCGAGTCACGACGAGGGGCAAGTTTTGGTTTCCAAGGGTGTTTTTATTCCTCTTCAACGTCTCTCCCATACAGAGCCGCCTTTTTCACGTCCGCACGCCTCTTTCCCGTGCGCGCACGGAGCGCGGTGGTGCGTTTATAGGCAGTCGGAGAAATCAACGCCAACAAAAAAAATTACATCCAGCCTAGTTAAGACCATACCAAAGACTATAAAAATGGGACCCATTGCCATTGCTGTGTGACGATCATTGGGAAAAAAAAAAAAAAATTCCTTAAAAAAAATTCATAAAAATTGGGTGCGTATTATACATGGGTACAGGCTTTTTTCAAGCATCAGCATGCCATTTTTAGGGTGCGTATTATACATGGGGGCGCACTATACACGGAAAAAAACGGTAGCTTTTTTCAACTTAAAAGCCTCTATCGATGTGTCAACATGATCTTTGTGTTTCCTTTCGAGATGTCCCTTCAGTCCTTATGGCTTCAAATTTCCAATGCTCATTACCAAATTGCACAACATGCATTGGGGTCTATCTATTCCATCTCGTTCTGTCAGACAGGTGAAGCCAAAACCAACACGAGTCATTCCATTTCCTTTTCTTGACAGACGACATTTTTCACAAAATCTGTGAAAGGAAAAGGAAAATCTGTCACACACAGCCACTGCTCTCAATACAATAAAAAACGACTTTCGTTCTAGCCCTCCCCCGCATTGAAATATATACGTGTATGTAATTTCAAAGTCTGCTTTATTGTCAATCCCTTCATATGTCAAGACACTAGAGATGCACCGATCCGACTTTTTCAGTTTCGATACCGATACCGATGCCGTGACTTTGCGTATCGGTCGATACCCGATACCGATCCGATATTATGGTTGACTTAACAAGCTACATAACTCTACATGTGGAACAGAAAAGACCAAAGGCAATGGCATCAGGCAGACTACACAGTTCTTTGCTCTAAATTAGGGGTGTCCAAACTAACGGTCCAGTTTTTATTGGCCCGCAGCAAATTCTGAGAACATAATTGAATATGGCCCGCACAAGAAGCTTGAGCTCAGCTTCTCAGTTTCCACACTAGATGGAGCCCGGCACACAAAGCGTTTAACGTCCCATTAACACCCCCCCGGAAGAGAAGCGAACACGCAGCGTTTGACATCCGATTAGCCCCCCCCCCCCCCCCCCCATTCGGGAGAGAAGCGAACGCGCAGCCTTTGACGTCCCATTAGCAACCCGAAGAGAAGCGAACGCGCAGGGTTTGACGTCCGCTTAGCAACCCGGGGAAGAGAAGCGAACGTTCGCTCCATGTTTGCGTTTGTTTAGAAAACTCTCGTGGCGTGCGGCACACGTGCTGCTGACGTATGACGTAGCCCGCGTCCTAATAGATTAAGGAAAATATCGGCTCGCAGATCGGCTGCATTTTCCGATACCCGATCCATCTATTTTGTTGATATCGGGGCCGATATCCGATCCAGATATCGGATTGGTGCATCTCTACAAGACACACAAAGAAACCGAAAATCCGTTTCCTCTATCCCACGGTGACGAGACATAGTACACGATAGACATACAAGGAGACGACACAAAATAAAAACAAGCAATACATAATAAATAATATGAGTGATGAATAAATAATAAACAAATAACCCAATAAATAAGAGGAGCAAAACTGAGCCAGTGTGCATACAGGAGACAGTAAGCATAGCGCAAAGTACAGGACGCTACGCAGAAAGGGCGAGCGAGTTCAGGATCCTAACAGCCCGGAGTATGAAGCTGTTGGTGAGTCTGGTTATGCGGGAGCGCAGGCTCCTGTACCTCTTCCCAGAGGGCAGAAGAATTTGTGATGTAAACAAAATGCAGCAGCAGCAACAACCTACTACCTTACTGTCTCTTGCCTTCTGGGAGAGAGGCGTGAACATGAATGTTGTGGGTGAGGGGGCGGACGGCTTTTTGACGCTACAGCGATGTTGTGGTCAGTTATGCTGCTTGTGGTCCCGCCAGAGCTCAGCTGATGGCCACAACATCCACTGCCTGTGCTGTCAGTGCGGCCAACACTACAGATTACCGTTTTTTTCCATGTATAATGCGCCCCCATGTATAATACGCACGCTAAAAATGGCATGTCGATGCTGGAAAAAAGCCTGTACCCATGTATAATACGCACCCCAATTTTTATTTATTTATTTATTTTTTTTAAGTCCCAATGATCGTCACACTCGCATCTGGGTGTGGTAAAATTTGTCCTCTGCATTTGAGCCATCCCCGTGTGATTTCGATCCATCCCCTGGGGGAAGAGGGGAGCAGTGAGCAGCAGCGGCGCCGCGCTCGGGTATCATTTGGTGATCTAACCCCCCAATTCCAACCCTTAATGCTGAGTGCCAAGCAGGGAGGCAATGGGTCCCATTTTTATAGTCTTTGGTATGGTCTTAACTAGGCTGGATGTATTTTTTTGTTGGCGTTGATTTCTCCGACTGCTCGTAAAGGCACCACCGCGATCAGTTCGGTTAAAATGAAAAGAGGAAAGTGACGTGCGGACATGTGAAAAGGCAGCTCTGTATGGGAGAGAAGTTGAAGAGGAATAAAAACACCTTTGGATACCAAAACTTGCCCCTCGTCGTGACTCGGAGCCGCAACAAATGTTTCAGATTTGTGTAGGGTACATTGTGACAGCAAACAAGCAGGTGATCGAGCAAGCGTCTTATACGAGAGCATTGCGTTCGTATGGAGCGTGTTTGAAGTGAACAGCAGAGACGAAAGGAACAAGGCAAAGTGTTGTGAAATAAAATATTACCTGTAATACGCATTTTGTTATTTTCTAATTGTATTAAACTATCACATTCATTGTCAGTCAAGAAGAGAAGAGGACTATTCGCATCGGATGCAGTGATACTGCCTCCGTATGACGTCCAGTCCGCGATGGAGATTAAAAAACAAACAATATATGACAATAACACAGGTTTCTGTTCCTGTCTTTGGTAATGTCACCCTGTCTTTTTGTTCCACGTCTTTGTCGGTCAGTCCTGTTGTTGGTTTTGTTAGAGAGTTATGTTAGTTTACCAAGTCTGTGTTTTGAGTTCCTCCAATGAACCCTGGTCCAAGCTGCACTTGGTCGCCCTGCTCCTTTCCACATTCCATCCGTGACAAGATTTTCTTCAAAAATTGTTGTACCATGATTTTCTTACAAAAAAAAAAAATTACCCATGCATAATGCGCACCCCAGATTTTAGGACAATAAATTAGTTAAATTTTGCGCAATATACATGGAAAAAAACGGTAATCGTTAGGTCTGTAGATTTTTACGTTCATTTGAGATTGTCAGATTTTAACTACTTACAAGCATAACGACAGTGAATAAGAACATAAGCATAACTAAAAAAAAAAACCTGTGAACAATAATAAGTACAAAATAGAAGAAAATAACGAGAGATACTAAAAAAAATACCTGATTACGAGAGATCGAGTCCCATACCCCCAGCATTTGGGTCCCATACCCCCAAGGGATGCGCTCCCAGTCTCGAGATGTTATTTGGAATTTCTTGAGATTGGTCTTGAGGTTGTCCTTAAAACGTTTCTTTTGCCCGCCCGGGGCTCGCGGACCTCTCTCCAGCTGGGAGTATAACATCTGTTTGGGGAGGCGGGTGTCAGCCATGCGGATGAGAGGTCCTGTCCATCGGAGTTGGTGCTGCATTATTAAGGTGGTGATGCTCGGTATCCTGGCTTCCTCCAGAACGCTGATGTTTGTGCGTCTGTTCTCCCATTTGATCCGGAGTATTTTCCTCAAGGTTCTCTGGTGGTGTTGTTCAAGAGCTCTTAGGTGCCTGCTGTAGGTTGTCCATGACTCTGCCCCGTAAAGTAAGGTGGGGAGAACCACAGCTTTGTAAACCAGGAGCTTGGTGTCAACCCGGAGGTCTCAGTCTTCGAAGACTCTTTTCCGGAGTCTGGCATACGCTCCACTGGCACAGCTCAGGCGATGGTTGACCTCGGAGTCAATGTCCGCTTTGGAGGAGAGAAAACAGCCGAGGTAGGGGAAATGGTGAACATATTCAAGTGCAGTGTTGTCCACATTTATGATGGGCGGAGTAGATGGCTGGTTGGGTGGGGTTGATGTAGCACCTGGGTCTTCTTGATGTTCACGGTCAGACCCAGGGCTCTGTATGCCTTAGCGAAGGAGTTCAGGATGCCCTGGAGGTCTTCTGCAGAGTGTGCTGCTATGGCATTATCGTCTGCATACTGGAGCTCCACGACCGTGGTGGTTCTGATCTTGGTTTTGGCTTTGAACCTGTTAAGGTTGAAGAGCCTGCCATCAGTCCTGTACCATATTGGGATTCCGTGTGGTAGTTCTTTGTTGATGAGGTGGAGTATGGCGGCAATGAAGACAGAGAACAGGGTGGGTGCAATAATGCATCCCTGTTTGACCCCTGTCTCTACAGTGAAAGGCTCAGTCAAGGAGCTGTTATTGAGCACTGTGGCTGTCATTCCGTCATGTAATAAACGCAGTATTCTGACGTATTTGTCCGGGCAACCATACCTCAGAAGAATGCTCCATAGGGCCTGGCGATCCACCGTGTCAAAGGCTTTTGTAAGGTCTATGAAAGCCATGCACAAAGGCTGTTTATGCTCACGGCATTTCTCCTGGAGTTGGCGTGCTGTAAAAACCATGTCTGCAGTGCCTCTAGATGGGCGAAAACCGCACTGCGATTCTGGGAGAATTTCCTCAGACAGTGGCAGTAGGCGATTGGCAAGAACACGAGCAAGTACTTTGCCAACTGTTGAAAGGAGCGAGATGCCCCTATAGTGTCCGCAATCCGCTTTGTCCCCTTTCTTGAAAATGGTCACTATCAGAGCATCCCTGTGCTCCGAGGGAGTACTTCTTTTTCCCAGACCTTCAGAAAGAGGGAATGGAGGTGGCGCTGGAGCTCTAGTCCACCTTCCTTTAGGACCTCAGCTGGGATCCCATCTGGCCCAGAAGCCTTGTTGTTCTTCAGGCTCCTGATGGCATCTTGGACCTCTACTAAAGTGGGAGGTTCACCCATGTCTTCCCTGATGGGACTCTGAGGGATGTGACTGAGGAAATCCGACTGAGTTGTGCTGTCACGGTTGAGGAGTTCCTGAAAGTGCTCTCTCCACCGGTTGTTTATGGACTCATTGTCCTTCAACAGCTCCTGCCCGTCTTTAGAGCGTAGGGGTTTTTGGCCGCGATGGCTTGGGCCGTAGACAGCCTTAGTAGCGCTGAAAAAGCCTCTGGTGTCACCAGAGTCTGCCAAACTCTGGATTTCCAGTGCCCTTTCTGTCCACCAGGAGTTTTTAATCTGTCTCACCCGGCTCTGGACGTCAGCCTTGGCTTTGGAGTGGGCCTGTCTCTTTGCTGTGCAGGTGATGTCATTTTGCCAGACACGAAAGGTTTCCCTTTTCTTGGAGATGAGCTGTTCTATCTCTGTGTCGTTCTCATCAAACCAGTCCTGATGCTTTCTGGCCTTGTACCCGAGAGTGGCACGGCAGGTGTCGAGGATGGAAGACTTGAGCAGGCTCCAGTGTTCTTCGATGTCCTCAGGGTATTCCTGAATGAGGCTTTCTCCAAGAGAGGCCTGAAACAGCTGCAGGGCGGCAGTGTTGTTCAGGGCCTCGAGGTTTAGTCTCTGCCGGCTCAGTTTCTTTTGCAGTCTCCTCTTCCTCTTGAGTCTGATGGACATCGTGGATCGTATCAGGCGGTGATCTGTCCAGCAGGCCTCTGAATCCATCATGGCTTTTGTGATGGTCACGTCGCGCTGATCCCTGGCTCTCACAATGACATAGTCAATAAGATGCCATTGTTTAGAGTGAGGGTGTCTCCATGAACCCTTGAGTTTGTTCTTCTGGCGAAAGATGGTATTCGTGATGGTAAGGTCATATTGAGCACATTTGCTAAGAAGCAAAACCCCGTTGGAGTTGATGTTTCCAATGCCTTCCTTTCCAATGGTGCCCTTCCAGAGGTGGTGGTCCCGGCCCACTCTGGCATTGAAATCTCCCAGTATAATAATCTTGTCCTCTTTGGGGATTTTTGACAATACATCATCCAGACAGGCATAGAAGGCCTCTTTTTTGTCCTCATCGGAAGCAAGGGTAGGTGCATAAGCACTAAGAACTGTTGCCGTCTGGTTGTTGACCAGCACCAGACGGAGGGTCATCAGGCGCTCACTGATTCCCACAGGGAGTTCAGAGAGCTGACTGATCAGTTGGTTCTTGATGGCAAAACCAGCCCCATGGATCCTAGGCTCATCTGTGGCCTTTCCTTTCCAAAAGAAAGTGTATCCACCCTTTTCCTCCTTCAGATGACCTTCCTCTGCCCGCCGGGTTTCTGAAAGAGCAGCTATGTCAATCCGGCATCTTCTCAGTTCCCTGGCAATGATGGCGGTTCTCCTCTCCGGCCTATCACTGGTTACACTGTCCATTAGTGTGCGCACATTCCATGCTCCAAAATTCATGTTTCTGTGTTTTCGACCGCATATTGGTGATCCCTCTGAACGCGGTAATCCAGTCGGGAGGTTTGAGGCAGGCTATGTTTAGGGCACCTTTTCTAGCCCCTTCTCCATCAGGGGTGAGCAGAGTGGATCCTAAAAAGGGCTGCTCAGTCGTGGATGCAGCTACCGAAGAGCTCTATCTGCCTCGGTCCAAGAGCCCAACGATCATCTAACATCCACCGCCTGATGTGCCAGCTTGTGACTAGGGGCTTCCAGACTTCACAATCCTGCCCCCGTTGCCACTTACTGGTCGCCACAGGACTTTAATCCGGGATGTAAGGTGGATTCCCTGAAAAAGACGCCTGTGCGTGACTTTGTTTAAAGTGGGGAGACTGGTGCACAGACAGTCACCACACTGTCCTTGACAGATCGGGGTCAGAGTCCAGTGGCAAGGAGACCAAGACGACTGGTGACCCTTTTCTGCTGCAGCCTTCATCCGCCTTCCCAGCCGTTGTGACGCCACCCCTCAGGTCAGCCATCATCCTCCGCCTGGTCCACCGTTGAGGTCTTCACTATTTACCCATAGCTGGAGCTGTTTACCCACAGCCGGGACAGTGGTTGATGGGCAGTAGGGCGTGTCCACACACCGGTGGGCCTACATGCCACATCTCTGGGGCCCACTGCTGCTCCGAGATCCTACACAACTTAGCCTGGGACCGCAAGGTGCCAGTTACCGTGTGTGGCCACGAGGAGGCGTGTGCAAGTCTTGGCAATGGAGAGGCTGTGTACCGGCTGAGGAGACTTACACACTCGGCTCCTCTTTTCACCCCCGGAAACAGAGGGCTAGCCGGTGGCGGTAGCTGAAAGCAGAAAAGTGGCAAGCAGAGGCAGCATGCAGCATGCACAAACTACAGGCACTACTACTCCAACACTACTGCACTGACGCATCACACGCCCTGTGCGCTGATGGAACACACACGCACACACCACTCAGTCACTCACTCAGTGAGTCAGAAGGGTGCATGTCCCTTTGCCTCATTAAATGTGGGTGTTTTTTAAAGGCATTCATTGTCTCATTAGTTCTTCAAAATGAATGGATAAAATAGAAAAAACTAACTTTTCTTCATTTTCCTGATAAAAAAAGCATAAACTTGGATAGTTCCTGAAAAAGGAACCATCCTCACTTTACCATTCCTTTAACATATTGACATACTGACACTGTTTTGTACTTATATTCCAGCTCTTGCCAGTGACATTGTTGTCACATCCCTTGCAAAAGTGGTGAGGCTGTTAAAATGCTGAAACATAAGTATTTTTGCTTTCTTTCTTTAGGTCTATCTGTTATTTACCAATGGACGTCGCAGGAGAGGAACAACTGGGACTGATAAGGCTCAAATCGATGAAGAAAAAAGTTTTCATCGTCCCCAAAATTGATAGAGTAAGAATGAGGGTATTACAAACATTAGGAGTATTCTAATAAAAGTAATATTTCACAGATCTAACATAGTATTGATCTGTGACTTTGTGACTCCATGCTGGGTTAATCATTTTGCCATGACCAGCAACACACCACCTTGCGGTTTGCCGTGAATCACACAAAAACTGCAAGTACAAATCCTGTGCCTGGTAAAGTGGCTTCACTCGTGGCGTAGTCGGTAAAGCCATTCACCCTGAGGTGCTACTTTATTTGTTCGAATAATGGATTAAATACATCTTGGTACTGTTTTGTTAGAGAATGTTTTTTTATATAAAAAAAGATGTTTATGATACAATTTGATACATCTTAAGTGCTTTCACAACCACTGCCACATTTTTATTCTTAACAGTTGAAAAAATATTGATTTTACCGTTGGCAAGGGTAGTTTTTCAGTTATTAATCATCCAATGGTACTTTTGATTTACATTCCCGTTGTCTTTAAATTAACACTAGCAGGAGTTGTGGATATGCCAAAAATAACCACTGCCATGTTTTTTTCTAAACATTCAAAAAAATATTGGTTTTACCATTGGCAAGGGTAGTTTTTAAGTTAGTTATTACTCATCCAATGGTACTCTTACATTGCTTCAAATGTTTTTTTGTTTTTATTTCAGTTATTGACATTGTATTCTGTTTTATGTTAAGTACGCAAACTTTCTTCTCACCCCCAGTTTGGAAAGTGCAGAAGTGTCCGGGGCTTTGAAAAGCTCAACCGAATAGGGGAAGGAACCTATGGCATCGTTTGTAAGTCAAGTACAGTATTTTTCGGACTAAGTCGCACCGGAGTATAAGTCGCACCAGCCATATGCACAATAAAGGGGAAAGAAAACCTATATAAGTCACACTGGAGTATGAGTCACACTTTTGGGGGAAATTTCCATCCATCCATCCATCCATCCATCCATCCATCCATCCATCCATCCATCCATCCATCCATCTTCTTCCGCTTATCCGGGGTCGGGTCGCGGGGGCAGCAGCTTCAGGAGGGACTCCCAGACTTCCCTCTCCCCAGCCACTTCATCTAGCTCGTCCCGGGGGATCCCAAGGCGTTCCCAGGCCAGCTGAGAGACATAGTCTCTCCAGCGCGTCCTGGGTCGTCCCCGGGGTCTCCTACCGGTGGGACATGCCCGGAACACCTCCCTAGGGAGGCGTCCAGGAGGCATCCTGATGAGATGCCCAAGCCACCTCATCTGGCTCCTCTCAACGTGGAGGAGTAGCGACTCTACTCAGAGTCTCTCCCGGATGACCGAACTTCTCACCCTATCTCTAAGGGAGAGCCCGGACATCCTGCGGAGAAAACTCATTTCGGCCGCTTGTATCCGGGATCTCGTTCTTTCGGTCACGACCCATAGCTCGTGACCATAGGTGAGGGTAGGAGCGTAAATCGACCGGTAAATTGAGAGCTTTGCCTTTTGGCTCAGCTCTCTCTTTACCACGACGGACCGGTACAGAGTCCGCATTACTGCCGACGCTGCACCGATCCGCCTGTCGATCTCGCGCTCCATCCTCCCCTCACTCGTGAACAAGACCCCAAGATACTTAAACTCCTCCACTTGGGGCAGGACCTCATCCCCGATCTGGAGAGGGCATTCCACCCTTTTCCGATCGAGGACCATGGACTCGGATTTGGAGGTGCTGACCCTCATTCCAACCGCTTCACACTCGGCTGCGAACCGCTCCAGTGAGAGCTGGAGATCACGGCCTGAAGAAGCCAACAGCACCACGTCGTCTGCAAAAAGCAGAGACGCGATGCTGAGGTCCCCAAACCGGACACCCTCAACGCCTCGGCTGCGCCTAGAAATTCGGTCCATAAAAATTATAAACAGAATCGGTGACAAAGTGCAGCCTTGGCGGAGTCCAACCCTCACTGGAAACGAATCCGACTTACTGCCGGAAATACGGACCAAACTCTGGCATCGGTGATACAGGGACCGAACCGCCCTTATCAGTCTGCTCGGTACCCCGTACTCCCGAAGCACCCCCCACAGGACCTCCCGAGGGACACGGTCGAACGCCTTCTCCAAGTCCACAAAACACATGTGGACTGGTTGGGCGAACTCCCATGCACCCTCGGGGATCCTGCTCAGGGTGAAGAGCTGGTCCACTGTTCCACGGCCAGGACGAAAGCCACACTGTTCCTCCTGAATCCGAGGTACGACCTCCCGACGGACCATCCTCTCCAGCACCCCTGAATAGACCTTACCAGGGAGGCTGAGGAGTGTAATTCCCCTGTAATTGGAACACACCCTCCGGTCCCCCTTCTTAAAGAGGGGAACCACCACCCCAGTCTGCCAATCCAGAGGCACTGTCCCCGATGTCCACGCGATGTTGTAGACACGTGCCAGCCATGACAGCCCCACAACCTCCAGAGCCCTTAAGAAATCTGGGCGGATCTCATCCACCCCCGGGGCCTTGCCACCGAGGAGTTTTTTAACTACCTCAGTGACTTCAACCCCAGAGATTGGAGAGTCCGCCTCAGAGTCCCCAGGCCCTGCCTCCACAATGGAAGGCGTGTCGGTGGAATTGAGGAGGTCTTCGAAGTATTCTCCCCACCGACACACGACGTCCCGAGTCGAGGTCAGCAGCACGCCATCTCCACTGTAAACAGTGTTGACGTTGCACTGCTTCCCCCTCCTGAGACGCCGGACGGTGGACCAGAATTTCCTCGAAGCCGTCCGGAAGTCATTCTCCATGGCTTTGCCAAACTCCTCCCACGCCCGGGTTTTTGCCTCAGCAACCACCGAAGCCGCGTTCCGCTTGGCCATCTGGTACCTGTCAGCTGCCTCGGGAGTCCCGCAGGCCAAAACGGCCCAATAGGACTCCTTCTTCAGCTTGACGGCATCCCTTACCGCCGGTGTCCACCAGCGGGTTCGGGGATTGCCGCCACGACAGGCACCAATGACCTTACGGCCGCAGCTCCGGTCGGCCGCCTCAACAATGGAGGCGCGGAACAAGGTCCACTCGGACTCAATGTCCCCCGCCTCCCCCGGGACCTGGGAAAAGTTTTGCCGGAGGTGGGAGTTGAAGCTCTTCCTGACAGGGGATTCCGCCAGACGTTCCCAGCAGACCGTCACAGAACGTTTGGGTCTGCCAGGTCGGACCGGCATCTTCCCCCACCATCGGAGCCAACCCACCACCAGGTGGTGATCAGTTGACAGCTCCGCCCCTCTCTTCGCCCGAGTGTCCAAAACATGCGGCCGCAAATCCGATGACACGACTACAAAGTCGATCATCGAACTGCGGCCTAGGGTGTCCTGGTGCCAAGTGCACACATGGACACCCTTATGTTTGAACATGGTGTTCATTATAGAAAATCCGTGTCGAGCACAGAAGTCCAACAATAGAACACCGCTCGGGCCGTTCCTCCTAATCACGCCCTTCCAGGTCTCACTGTCATTGCCCACGTGAGCATTGAAGTCACCCAGTAGAACGATGGAGTCCCCAGAAGGAGCGCTCTCCAGCACCTCCTCCAGGGACCCCAAAAAGGGTGGGTACTCTGAACTGCCGTTTGGTGCATAGACACAAACAACAGTCAGGTCCCAGGACCCGTCCCCCCACCCGAAGGCGGAGGGAGGCTACCCTCTCGTTCACCGGGGTGAACCCCAATGTGCAGGCGCCCAGCCGGGGGGCAATAAGTATACCCACACCTGCTCGACGCCTCTCACCGTGGGCAACTCCAGAGTGGAAGAGAGTCCAGCCCCTCTCGAGAGGGCTTGTACCGGAACCCAAACTGTGCGTGGAGGCAAGTCCGACTATATCTAGTCGGAACTTTTCTGCCTCGCACACCAGCTCGGGTTCCTTTCCAGCCAGAGAGGTGACATTCCATGTCCCAAGAGCCAGCTTCTGCAGCCGGGGATCAGACCGCCAAGGTCCCTGCCTTTGGCCGCCGCCCAGCTTGCACTGCACCCGACCCCTTTGGCCCCTCCCACAGGTGGTGAGCCCATGGGAAGGGGGACCCACGTTTCCTTTTCGGGCTGTGCCCGGCCACCAGACGCTCACCTCCGAGCCCCGCCTCCAGGCCTGGCTCCAGAGGGGGGCCCCGGTGACCCGCGTCCGGGCGAGGGAAATCTGTGTCCATATATATTATTCATCATAAGGGGCTTTTTGAGCCGTGCTTTGTCTGGCCCCTCACCTAGGACCCGTTTGCCATGGGTGACCCTACCAGGGGCATGAAGCCCCAGACAACATGGCTCCTAGGATCATAGGGGCACGCAAACCCCTCTACCACGATAAGGTGACGACTCACGGAGGGGTGGGGGAAATTTATTTGACAAAATCCAAAACCAAAAACAGACGTGAACCAGCAACAACAGGCTAAATGATACGGTATGCTAACGTAACAAACACAAACGAGGAGCTGAGAACAGGCCTGACGTAACATTAACAGTGATTCAAATAACTATAACATAAAGAACACGTTTATCAAACCATCTGTGACACTCCAAATCATTAAATCTATCAAATTCTTCGTCCTTTGTGTAAACAACGCCACGTGACATCGGACCCGTCGTCAGTTGCAGTTCAAATTATTCCACAGGCCCATATAACTAGGTATAAAATTTATATCAAATGACAATAATATAAACAACAATTTTATCGAACCATCCGTGTCACTCCAAATCATTAAATCCATTGGAGTCTTCGTCCTTTGTGTAAACACCGGCACTTCTAACCCCGGAAGTGTGTGCGGTGCGCCGCTGATGTCAGTTGCAGTTCAACTTATTCCACAGGCCCATATAACTACCGTATTTTTCGGACTAAAAGTCGCTCTGGAATATACGTCGCATCAGCCATAAAATGCACAATAAAGTGAAAAAAACCCATATATGTCGCACCGGAGTATAAGTCGCATTTTAGGGGAAATTTATTCGACAAAACCCAACACCAAGAACAGACATGAATGAGCTAAATGATACGGTATGCTAACGTGACATAAACACAAACAAAGAGCTGAGAACGGGCCTGACGTAACATTAACAGTTATCCAAATAACTATAACATAAATAACAACTTTATCAAACCATCTGTGTCACTCCAAATTATTAAATCAGGGGTGTCGAACTCATTTTTTTCGCGGGCCGCATTGTAGTCATAGCTTCTTTTGGAGGGCCATTATGACCCAAATAAATGTATGAGCACCTCGTAAAAGCTACAAAACAAACTGACAGCTCGTTTTCAAATCAGACGAGTAAAAACTAGTCAAATATAAAAAAAAAAACATATTAAAAGTGAAGACAATTTGCAATTCTAGTAATGACGGTTTGCGTGCCCCTAGGATCCTAGGAGCCATGTTGTCTGGGGCTTTATGCCCCTGGTAGGGTCACCCATGGCAAAAGGGTCCTAGGTGAGGGGCCAGACAAAGCACATCTCAGAAGACCCCTTGTGACGAGTAAAATCACCGGGGCACCCCTCTGGAGCCAGGCCTGGAGGTGGGGCTCGAAGGCGAGCGCCTGGTGGCCGGGCCTTCGCCCATGGGGCCTGGCCGGGCACAGCCCGAAAAGAAAATGTGGATCCCCTTTCCCATGGGCTCACCACCTGTAGGAGGGGCCAAAGGGGTCGGGTGCAAAGTGAGCTGGGGTCGGACGCGGGTCACCGGGGCCCCTCTCTGGAGCCAGGCCTGGTATTGGGGCTCAAAGGCGAGCGTCTGGTGGCCGTCCCCCTTCCCATGGGCTCACCACCTGTGGGAGGGGCCAAAGGGGTCAGGTGCAAAGTGAGCTGAGTGTCGGCCAAATGCGGGGACCTTGGCGGTCCGATCCCCGGCTGCAGAAGCTGGCTCTTGGGACATGGAATGTCACCTCTCTGGCTGGAAAGGAGCCCGAGCTGGTGTGTGAGGTAGAAAAGTTCTGACTACACATAGTCTGACTTGCCTCCACACACACTCTGGTACAAACCGTCTCGAGAGGGGCTCGACTCTCTTCCACTCTGGAGTTGCCCACAGTGAGAGGCGTCGAGCAGGTGTGGGCATACTTATTGCCCCCCGGCTGGGCGCCTGCACATTGGGGTTCACCCCGGTGAACGAGAGGGTAGCCTCCCTCCGCCTTTGGGTGGGGGGGACGGCTCCTGACTGTTGTTTGTGTCTATGCACCAAACAGCAGCTCAGAGTACCGACCCTTCTTGGAGTACCTGGAGGAAGTGCTAGAGAGCGCTCCTTCTGGGGACTCCATTGTTCTACTGGGTGACTTCAATGCTCAGGTGGGCAATGACAGTGAGACCTGGAAGGGCGTGATTGGAAGGAACGCCCCCCCCCCCCCCACCTGAACCGGAGCGGTGTTCTATCTTTGGACTTCTGTACTCGACACGGATTTTCTACAATGAACACCATGTTCAAACATAAGGGTGTCCATGTGTACACTTGGCACCAGGACACCCTAGGCCGCAGTTCGATGACCAACTTTCTAGTCATGTCATTGGATTTGCAGCCGCATGTTTTGGACACTCGGGTGAAGAGAGGGGCAGAGCAGTCATCTGATAACCACCTGGTGATGGGTTGGTTCCGATGGTGGGGGAAGATGCCGGTCCGACCTGGCAAGCCCAAAGGCTCTGTGGGGGTCTGCTGGGAACGTTTGGCAGAATCCCCTGTCAAGAAGAGCTTCAACTCCCACCTCCGGCAGAGCTTTTCCCTTTGCCTGTCGTGGTGGCAATCCTCGAACCCGCTGGTGGCCGGTAAGGGATGCCGTCAAGCTGAAGAAGGATTGTTATCAGGCCGTTTTGGCCTGCGGGACTCCGGAGGCAGCTGAAAGGTACCGGATGGCCAAGCGGAACGCGGCTTTGGCGGTTGCTGAGGCAAAAACCCGGGCATGGGAGGAGTTTGGTGAGGCCATGGAGAATGACTTCCGGACGGCTTGGAGGAAATTCTGGTCCCCCATCCGGCGTCTCAGGAGGGGGAAGCAGTGCACCGTCAACACTGTTTACAGTGGAGATGGCGTGCTGCTGACCTCGACTCGGGACGTCGTGAGTCGGTGGGGAGAATACTTCGAAAACCTCCTCAATTCTACCTACACGCCTTCCATTGTGGAAGCAGGGCCTGGAGAATCTGAGGCGGACTCTCCAATCTCTGGGATCAAAGTCACTGAGGTAGTTAAAAAAAAAAGGCCCCGGGGGTGGATGAGATCCGCCCGGAGTTCTTAAAGGCTCTGGATGTTGTGGGGCTGTCATGGCTGACACGCTTCTACAACATTGCGTGGACATCGGGGACGGTGCCTCTGGATTGGCAAACTGGGGTGGTGGTTCCCCTGTTTAACAAGGGGGACCGGAGGGTGTGTTGCAATTACAGGGGAATCACACTCCTCAGCCTCCCTGGTAAGGTCTATTCAGGGGTGCTGGAGAGGTCGGGAGGTCGAACCTCTGATTCAGGAGGAGCAGTGTGGCTTTTGTCCTGGCCGTGGAACAGTGGACCAGCTCTACACCCTCGGCAAGATCCTCGAGAGGGTACGGGGTCCCGAGCCAACTGATAAGAGGTGGTTCGGTCCCTGTATCGCCGATGCCAGAGTTTGGTCCGATTTCCGGCAATAAGTCGGATTCATTCCCAGCGAGGGTTGGACTCCGCCAAGGCTGCCCTTTGTCACCGATTCTGTTCATAATTTTTATGGATAGAATTTCTAGGCGCACCCAAGGCGTTGAGTGTGTCCGGTTTGGGGACCTCAGCATTGCGTCTCTGCTTTTTGCAGACAAAGTGGTGCTGTTGGCTTCTTCAAGCTGTGATCTCCAGCTTTCACTGGAACAGTTCGCAGCTGAGTGTGAAGCGGTCGGGATGAGGGTCAGCACCTCCAAATCCGAGTCCATGGTGCTCGGTCGGAAAAGGGTGGAATGCCCTCTCCGGATCGGGGATGAGATCCTGCCCCAAGTGGAGGAGTTCAAGTATCTTGGGGTCTTGTTCAGGAGTGAGGGGAGGTTAGAGCGCGAGATCGACAGGCGGATTGGTGCATCGTTGGCAGTAATGCGGACTCTGTACCGGTCTTTCGTGGTGAAAAGAGAGCTGAGCCAAAAGGCAAAGCTCTCGATTTACCGGTCGATCTATGCCCCTACCCTCACCTATGGTCATGGGTCGTGACTGACAGAACGAGATCCAGGATACAAGCGGCCGAAATGAGTTTCCTCCGCAGGGTGTCCGGGTTCTCCCCTAGAGATAAGGTGAGAAGCTCGGTCATTCGGGAGAGACTCGGAGTAGAGCCGCTGCTCCTCCACGTTGAGTGAAGCCAGATGAGGTGGCTCGGGCATCTCATCAGGATGCCTCCTGGACACCTCCCTGGGGAGGTGTTCCGGGCATGTCTCGCCCGGTAGGAGACCCCGGGGATGACCCAGGATGCGCTGGAGAGACTGTCTCTCAGCTGGCCTGGGAACGCCTTGGGATCCCCCGGGATGAGCTGGATGAAGTGGCTGGGGAGAGGGAAGTCTGGGAGTCCCTCCTAAAGCTGCTGCTTCCGCGACCAGACCCCGGATAAGCGGAAGAAGATGGATGGATGGATGTTAAGAATTTCACAAGTCGCTCCTGGGTATAAGTCGCACCCCCACCCATCCTGGGTATAAGTCGCACCCCCACCCAAACTATGAAAAAAGGTGCGAATTATACTCCGAAAAATACGGTATATACAGCTAAGCCTCAATTTTACCTGCTTCGACTCTATGCGACTTTCTGTCTAATGCGGTTTTGTCATGAACCTTCAATTTTTATTATTTTAAATGGACGATATTGTAGAAATTGCAGTGTGAAAAACAATAGGGAGTTTCTACTGTTAAGTCCGTGACGGCGTGTTTATTATTTTTCTCCTTCTGCGTTCCTCAGTAAAATGGCGCTGCAAAACACCCATCTCTCTTAAAGGGACTGCAGTAATAACGTAAAGGTTGTACCTTAGCACAATGGAACAAACCCACCGGCAGTAAGCAGAGGCAGGATAAAGACTTCTTGTAATTTTTAAAAATTATATGGTATTAATTTTCAACCAGAACGATGTTACTCCAAAAATGCAAACACATGTATCTTATTACATATTTCCCTCCTGCAAGTTCCTGATATACTTGTATGCATGGCTCTGAATTTTCTTCCCCTTCTAAGACTTTCTAAATGACACACTTTCGGGGTTAATGCGATTCCCAAATTCAGGACCCCTATCTACGCTTAAAATTGAGGCTTAGCTGTATCTTGGAGATAATATGCAGTTCCTAATCAAAGCTCATGTGTAAAATAATTTTAAAATTTCCTCCAGACCGTGCTCGTGACACCAAATCTGATGAAATTGTCGCACTGAAGAAAGTTCGAATGGCTAAAGAAAAAGATGGTAATTCCTCAGCGTTTGTCAGTTTATTTCTCAACACAAAACTGTTTTCAAATGAGTTTTAATTAGCAGTGTTCGCTTGTGTACGCGCTACAACTGAAAGGATCTGTGTGTGTGTGTTTGTGGCTGAATTTGTGTGTGCGTGCGTGTCAGGGATTCCAATCAGCAGCCTCAGAGAGATTACCCTATTGCTGCGGCTCCGACATCCCAACATAGTGGAGCTGAAAGAGGTTGTTGTTGGCGGCCACCTTGAAAGGTCAGTATTGTAAAACGCATGGGTTGATGTGAGCCTCAAAACCAAGTGAATACCGTATTTTTCGCACCATAAGGCTCTTCGGGTTAAAGGTGCAGACTCAATTCCGTGGGCTTTTCTGTGCTTAATCCACACATAGGATGCACCGCGTTATAGGTTGCAGGCATGCCATGATTTACGGTAAAAAACAACAACAAACGTCACGGGAGAAAGACTGAGTTTAGTTGTACTTTATTCTACTATTTAATCATGTACTGTACTGTAGTCACATTATTGTTAGCAATCATCTTCTTTATCCAAATTAAACAGTTGGGCAAGTTCGCCATTAAACATGACAAGATCCTTCTTGTCATTGTCTTGTCGTTGTCACTTTATTTTTTGGCAATGATCCCGGCTTTCCAGAAAGCTGTAGTTGTGCCTCGTAAGCATGTCTCTTTGTCCATGCCATTTTAGAGGGTCTTAATGCTGTTTGCTTTGCACAAACGATCGTATTTATTTATCAATGGCGGTGGACATACATACTCTACGTGTTGCGTATAATCCTCCGATTGGTTTTCTGCCCCGATCTACGTAAAACGTAATGTCCTCTGATTGGTTCATCGGGTCTACATATTACGTCCGTGTATTACGTCTCCATGTGACGGAAGCCACACAAAACAACTTTACGGATTTTGGAATTTGGTCCACACAAAAGAAACACGGCGGACCTTTATTTTCTGAGAAAATTAAAGGCTTTTAAGTGCGCCTTATGGTGCGGAAAATACGGTTATTAGAATCTGAGCTACAATGGAAACTCTTATCTTAACACAATGCTTCAATCATTTTCTGTGATGCCCCCCCTAGGTAGTAGAAAACATTTCGCGCCCCCCATGCTTGTACCCTTATTAACATTAAAGCAAAACAAAAAAGAAATAAAAAAGAAATCTCAACTTACAATAAAGAATAACTTTTTTAATAACATTGTTTTTTAACAAAACAGATTCAATGTGCATCACTTTGCCTAATATTAAAGAATAATTTATAATTAAACTATGAACATTCTTGACCAACTGCCATTTTATGCCGACAAAAATACAATAAAATATTAATTAACATACATTGTATTAAACTAAATTACAACAATAAATAATATTCAATTCAGAGTAATCAGCAACTCAGGATCACAATAGATAAAACATTTTAACCTACAAAACAAAAATGAATAGAACAATCTGTGCTGTTTTTTTAATCATAATGAGGCAGCATGACGGAGACCATATCCACAGCTGCAGGTAGTATCAGCTCTTCTGCAATGGTGTGTGTTTTCTTTTTGCAGTGAGCAATTTGATACGTTGCTTTATACGATGCTTACAGTGCTTGCTGATTGACTGTAGTAGCATTCACGCATTTATTTGGCTTCATACTGTCCGCTGCCAACATTGTAAGGCACAGTAAACACACCGGTCTTTCCTCGTCTCCCATCGTAGTCGCACTGAAGCAGAGCGCTACGAACGCTCTTTTGTTTTAGCTTTCGTGTGACTCTGAATTCTCTTATCTCCGTCTCTCTCCGCCGTTCTTTTCAACCTTGTTAAATATTTTTCCATGGTGTCCCACTTCACATTTTATCGCCTGCTCTGTGCTGTGTGTGCGTATGATCCCTGTGCTCTACACCAGGGGTGGGCAAACTTTTTGACTCGCGGGCCGAACTGGGTTCTAAATTTGGACCGGAGGGCCGAACCAGGAGCAGATGGACGTAGGCTTTGTGTGAAGTCATATAAGCGACCTGTAAAGGTCATCGCATAAAAGATTTTGGCCTTTAGTAGGTAGTAAAGCATGGATATTCCAAACAAGTTTTTTGAAAACAAATGCATTTATTAACAGCATTTAAAAAAATAATAATAATAATTCACTAAAAAACTGCTATCAGTGACTCTCATAAAATACGACACTGTTATTATGAATAACAGTCTCCATCACTTCAGTGCCTGCAGGTCAGATTAATGAAAGATGTTTATCTTATGAGATCACATCAAACGCCAAACATTCTGACCAAATATATCATCTTGAAGAATCGGTGAAAGCATACATCCAAATAAAGTAATCAAAACAGCAACACGGTGAGGGGTATCTGAAAATCAGAGCAGAAATTTAACTCACAAACACCTGGTAACAGAGGTGAGGAAACGGGAAACACTTCCTTAAAGTAAGCCTTAAGAACTTTACAGGTTAAGATTAGTCGCAAATAGGTGGTGCATCAATGTCCTTGAGCATCCTGCATTGTTTGAAAATGAGAATGGTCGCTAGTTTCAATCCCTGCTATGTGTACAAATCATATTCAAAATTCCTCCCCTTCATTGTCAGTGGGAACAGTGTTGCTGGTCTCCCGTTTTTGCTAGTGCGTCACAGTCTGGAGTAAAATTTGTTGTGGCAATTCTTAGGAGAGATCCGAGGTGTTGGTCCGTTTACCTCGATCTGTGACGGGTTGACGTTGATGTGGCTGAACGTCACGTCGCGTACGTCGAGCCAAATTGGCCACTCTTTTTAAACGCTCGGCACTGTGTCCACCTTGCTTTTCCTTGGGTGACTCATTTTAATGGAAGGATTCCAGGGGAAGGTTTGTGGGTGGCTTTAGCGCAAAACTGCATCTGAAAGCTCAGCGCGCGAATTACAAGAATGCTGTCGTCAAAGCCCACGCTCTAAATTCGGGACTGATACAAATAGAGCGAGAGTGCGCCATGTCCGTACTACTGAGTACGTACACGCACTTGTGAGTGTGCACCGAGCTTTCTGACACGGCTTCCGGTAGTAAATGCGCAGGCGAGCGCTTCGCCATCTACTGGGGAAACGCAGTCATTGCAGGCAAAATGACCAAAAAAAAAAAGGTTTAATAATACAATTTGTTCAGGGTTGGCGGGCCGGATTAAACGGTCCCGTGGGCCGGATGTGGCCCGCGGGACGTAGTTTGCCCACCCCTGTTCTACACTGTAGAGCGAATAGTCCTTGCGCACACTCTTACTGTGATACGCCACTCCCACCTACTACAGTGCATGTCTAATTACCCTTTAATCTAGTACAACCAAAAGAAAAGCATGTTCCCTCCTTAGTAACGGGGCGGTCCCCACTATTTGAGGACTGGCTTAACATAACTTTCTTTTTGTATGTATGCAATACATTTCAATAAATGAATAATAAAATAATGAAATAATCAAATAAATGAATAAATGAAACGCAATGTTGTAGAGACGTGTCAACCAGGACAGCCCCATAACATCCAGAGCGGTGGTTCTTAATCTTGTTGGAGGTACCGAACCCCACCAGTTTCATATGCGCATTCACCGAACCCCTCTTTAGTAGGGGGGAAAAAAATCAAATTCAAGACATAGATGTATTTTACTGGGGCACAAAATGAGCCATGCATGAATGTCACCTTGTTCAAAGAACAAAACCAACACAATGCATAAACTCACAACAAATTACATACCCGCAAATCAGTTTGACTTCTGCTAGTGCCTTTGCGAGACCAGTTCAGATGTGTGTCATCACAAATTTACACGATAAATCAGGTGTGTTCAGACCTCCGCAGTGGAGGACCTGCCAAACCCCTGAGACCTACTCACCAAACCCCTAGGGTTCTCTTGAACCCAAGTTAAGGACCACTGATGTAAATAATTGTGATTTCAATAATGAGCAAAATAATCGTGATCCTGATTTTTATCCAGAATTGAGCAGTCCGAGCTGTAACTGTCAAATAAGTGTCGATATACATGTTTGGGGTTCCACTTGGAACACTACTTTGAATGACTCCACTTACTTTCATTCCAGTGAGACTCCATCTTGAATATCATCTCACTAAATGCAAAATTTTGTGTGCCCAAGAAAAAGCAAAATATGCAGAGTAATGCTGGAGCATTGGGGCAGTGAGACTCTATTCACAACGTTAATAGAGACCTCTGACTTAAATTTTATAAACATTTATAAGCATGTAAATCAAACAGGTATCGACTAGACCAGACGTGGACAAACTACGGCCCACGGGGCACATCCGACCCGCGGGGTCATTTAATCCGGCCCGCCAAACCTGAATAAATCATATTATTAAACATTTGTTTTGGTAATTTTCCCTGCAATGACCATCTACTGGGGAAACACCTGCCCGCGGATTTACTCCCGGAAGCCGTGTCAGAAAGCTCAGTGCACGCTCACAAGTGCGTGTACGTACTCAGTAGTATGGACCCGCTATATTTCTATCGCTGCCGAGATTGCATTTAAATCTAAACTGTGACGTCAGCATTCTCATAATTCGCACGCTGAGCTTTCAGGTACAGTTTTACGCTAAAGCCACCCACAAACCTTCCCCTGGAATCCTTCCATTAAAATGAATGGCCCTAGGAAAAGAAAGGTGGACACTGAGTGGCGAGTGTTTAAAAAAAAGAGTGGACAATTTGGCTCGACCTATGTGTGTGAACAGACGTTCAGCCACATGATCATCAACAAAGCCCGTCACAGATCTAGATTAACGGGCCAACACCTCGGCTCTATCCTAAGAATTGCCACAACAAATTTTACTCCAGACTATGATGCACCAGCAAAAAAGGGTGATCAACAACACTGTTCCCACTGAAAATGAAGGGGAGTTTCTCTAGTTTGTTGTTAAAAAAAAAAAAAGCATTTTGAAAATGATAATAAATAATAAGGGATTGAAACTAGCGACCATTCTCATTTTCAAACAATGCAGGATGCTCAAGAATGATGCACCACCTGTTTTCAATTACCGTTTTTTTCCGTGTATAATGCGCCCCCATGTATAATGCGCACCCTAAAAATGGCATGTTGATGCTGGATAAAAGCCTGTACCCATGTACATATAATACGCACCCAATTTTTAAAAAAAAATCTTTTAAATTTTGTTTAAATTTTTTTTTTTTTTTTTTTAGTCCCAATGATCGTCACACACGCAGGGAGGCAATGGGTCCCATTTTTATAGTCTTTGGTATGGTCTTAAATAGGCTGGATGTATTTTTTTTGTTGGCGTTGATTTCTCCGAGTGCCCGTAAAGGCACCACCGCGATCCGTGCGCACATGTGAAAAAGGCTTGCGGACGTGAAAAAGGCGGCTCTGTATGGGAGAGACGTTGAAGAAGAATAAAAACACCCTTGGAAACCAAAACTTGCCCCTCGTCGTGACTCGGAGCCGCAACAAATTTCGGATTTGTGTAGGGTACATTGTGACAGACAGCAAACGAGCAGGTGATCGAGCAAGCCTTGTCTGATACCAGAGCATTGTGTTTGTATGGAGCGCGTTTGAAGTGAACAGCAGAGACGAAAGGAACAAGGCAAAGTGTTGTGAAATAAAATATTACCTGTAATACGCATTTTATGCTGGTTGCTACTGCTAATTAAACTGTGAATTTAAACTAATAGGAAGAAAACAACTCTCGCTCTTTATATAGCTGACGTGTCTTGCTGTCATGATGTCTGTTTGCTTTCTGTTCCTGTCTTTGGTAATGTCACCCTGTCTTTTCGTTCCACGACTTTGTCGGTCAGTCCTGTTGTTGGTTTTGTTGTACCATGACTTTCTTAAAAAAACTAAATAAATAAAATTGTACCCATGTATAATGCGCACCCCAGATTTTAGGACAATAAATTAGTTAAATTTTGCGCATTATACACGGAAGAAAACGGTAAACTTAACTTTTAAAGTTTTTAAGGCCGACTTTAAGTCAAAGTGTTTCCCGTTTCCTCACCTCTATCACCAGGTGTTTGTGAGTTAAAGCCCTCCTCTGATTTTCAGATACCCCTCACCATTATGCCGTTTTGATTACTTTATTTGGATGTACCGTAATTTTCGGACTATAAGTCGCTCCGGAGTATAAGTCGGACCAGCCATAAAATGCCGAAAAATGTGGAAAAAAAACATATACAAGTCTCTCCGGAGTATAAGTCGCATTTTGGGGGGCAATTCATTCAACAAAATCCAACACCAAGAAGAGACATGAACGAGCAACAACAGGCTAAACCAGGGGTGAGCAAACTACGGCCCGCGGGCCACATCCGGCCCACGGGACCGTTTAATCCGGCCCGCCAACCCTGAATAAATTGTATTATTAAACATTCATTTTGCCTGCAATGACTGCGTTTCCCCAGTAGATGGGGAACCGCTCGCCTGCGCATTTACTACCGGAAGCCGTGTCAGAAAGCTCGGTGCACACTCACAAGTGCGTGTACGTACTCAGTAGTACGGACATGGCGCACTCGCACTCTATTTGTATCAGTCCCGAATTTAGAGTGTGGGCTGTGACGACAGCGTTCTTGTAATTCGCGCGCTGAGCTCTCAGATACAGTTTTACGCTAAAGCCACCCACAAACCTTACCCTGGAATCGTTCTATTAAAATGAGTCACCCAAGGAAAAGCAAGGTGGACACAGTGCCGAGTGTTTAAAAGAGAGTGGCCAATTTGGCTCGACGTACGCGACGTGACGTTCAGCCACATGAACGTCAACATCAACCCGTCACAGATCGAGGTAAACGGACCAACACCTCGGATTTCTCCTAAGAATTGCCACAACAAATTTTACTCCAGACTGTGACGCACTAGCAAAAACGGGAGACCAGCAACACTGTTCCCACTGACAATGAAGGGGAGGAATTTTGAATATGATTTGTACACATAGCAGGGATTGAAACTAGCGACCATTCTCATTTTCAAACAATGCCGGATGCTCAAGGACATTGATGCACCACCTGCTTGCGACTAATCTTAACCTGTAAAGTTCTCAAGGCTTACTTGAAGGAAGTGTTTCCCGTTTCCTCACCTCTGTTACCAGGTGTTTGTGAGTTAAAACTCTGCTCTGATTTTCAGATACCCCTCACCGTGTTGCAGTTTTGATTACCGTTTTTTTCCATGTATAATGCGCAAAATTTAACTAATTTATTGTCCTAAAATCTGGGGTGCGCATTATACATGGGTACAATTATTATTATTATTTTTTTATTTTTTATTTTATTTTTTTATTTTTTTCATTTTTTTGTTAAGAAAATCATGGTACAACAATTTTTGAAGAAAATCTTGTCACGGATGGAGTGTGGAAAGGAGCAGGGCGACCAAGTGCAGCTTGGACCAGGGTTTATTGGAGGAACTCAAAACACAGACTTGGTAAACTAACATAACTCTCTAACAAAACCAACAACAGGACTGACCGACAAAGACGTGGAACAAAAAGACAGGGTGACATTACCAAAGACAGGAACAGAAACCTGTGTTATTGTCAAATATTGTTTGTTTTTTAATCTCCATCGCGGACTGGACGTCATACGGAGGCAGTATCACTGCGCATGCGCACTATGGATCCGATGCGAATAGTCCTCTTCTCTTCTTGACTGACAATGAATGTAATAGTTTAATACAATCAGCAAATAACAAAATGCGTATTACAGGTAATATTTTATTTGACAACACTTTGCCTTGTTCCTTTCGTCTCTGCACGCTCCATACGAACGCAATGCTCTCGTATCAGACGCTTGCTCGATCACCTGCTCGTTTGCTGTCACAATGTACCCTACGCAAATCCGAAACATTTGTTGCGGCTCCGAGTCACGACGAGGGGCAAGTTTTGGTTTCCAAGGGTGTTTTTATTCCTCTTCAACTTCTCTCAGAGCCTTTTTTTCACATGTCCGCACGTCTTTTTCACATGTCCGCACTTTAACCTAACTGATCGCGGTGGTGCCTTTACGGGCAGTCGGAGAAATCAACGCCAACCAAAAAAATACATCCAGCCTATAGTTAAGACCATACCAAAGACTATAAAAATGGGACCCATTGGCTCCCTGCTTGGCACTCAGCATTAAGGGTTGGAATTGGGGGGTTAGATCACCAAATGATTCCCGAGCGCGGCGCCGCTGCTGCTCACTGCTCCCCTCTCCCCCAGGGGATGGATCAAAATCACACGGGAATGGGTCAAATGCAGAGGACAAATTTCACCACACCCAGATGCGTGTGTGACGATCATTGGGACTAAAAAATAAAATAAAAAATTTGGGTGCGTATTATACATGGGTACAGGCTTTTTTCCAGCATTGACATGCCATTTTTAGGGTGCGTATTTTACACGGGGGCGCATTATACATGGAAAAAACGGTACTTTATTTGGATGTATGCTTTCACCGATTCTTCAAGATGATATATTTGGTCAGAATGATTGCCGTTTGATGTGATCTCATAAGATAAACATCTTTCATTAATCCAGTGCTTCTCAATTATTTTCTGTTACGCCCCCCCCTAGCAAGAAGAAAACTATTCGCGCCCCCCCTCCCCACCGTGACTATCCTAACTTGTCTTGTAAGTCGTAAAATGTTGCACTGTCGCAAACGTGACAGAAGTAACAATGAGAGCTTCACTGCCCCCTGCTGTAGTAAACGCGCAATTACACTTTATTCTAGTACTGCCAAAAAAAAAGCCTGTTCCCCAGGGTCATACGCGCCCCCCCAGGAATAGCACCGCGCCCCCCAAGGGGGGCACGCCCCACTATTTGAGAAGCACTGCATTAATCTGACCTGCAGGCACTGAAGTGATGGAGACTGTTATTCATAATAACAGTGTCGTATTTTATGAGAATCACTGATAGCAGTTTTTTTGTGAATTTTTTTTTTTTTCAATGCTGTTAATAAATGCATTTGTTTTCAAAAAACTTGTTTGGAATATCCATGCTTTACTACCTACTAAAGGCCAAGGTCGCTTATATTACTTCACACAAATACTACGTCCATCTGCTCCTGGTTTGGCCTCCGGTCCAAATTTAGAACCCAGTTCGGCCCGCGAGTCAAAAAGTTTGCCCACCCCTGGGTTAAACGATACGGTATGCTAACGTGACAAACACAAACGAGGAGCTGAGAACGGGCCTGACGTAACATTCAGTTATTTAAAAAAAACTATTACATAAATAACACGTTTATAAAACCATCTGTGTCACTCCAATTCATTAAATCCATCGATCGTCCTTTGTCAACAATGCCGTGTGCCACGCCGCAGTTCAAATTATTCCACAGGCCCATACAACGATATATAAACTATATTTTAAATAACTATCACATAAACAACAATATTATCAAACCATTTGTGTCACTCCAAATCATTAAATCCATCGATCAAATTTCTCGTCTTCTATCGATCGTCCTTTATCAACAATACCGTGTGCCGCGCCGCAGTTCAAATTATTCCACAGGCCCATACAACGATATATAAACTATATTTTAAATAACTACCACATAAACAACAATATTATCAAACCATTTGTGTCACTCCAAATTATTAAATCCATCGATCAAATTTCTCGTCTTTTATGTCATCCTGGTGACAGAGGACACGTCCAGAGGATATGGCGCTTTAAAGTGTTAATTACTTTATTTCATTTTTTCTCTCTATTTTTCATGTTTTGAATATGTTCAAGATAAAGATATCAAAGCATGTGAAGTGATCAACTATACTAAAAATAACATGTGAAGTGGTCAACTAGTAAGTAAGTGATGTGTTAATGATCAAGTAAAAATTTGTGGAAAAAAAACATGTATCAAAGTCAAAGTCTGCTTTGTTGTCTTCACATGCCGAGACATACAAAGAGATCGATTCTCTATCCCACGGTGACAAGACATATTACACGATAGACATACAAGTAAACGACGCAATATAAAAAACAAGAAGGCACAAACAATAAATAATAAGAGTAATAATAAATAATAAATAAACAGATAACACAACAAATAAGAGCCAGTGTGCATACAGACAGTAAAAGTACAGGACGCTACGCAGAACGGGGGAGCGAGTTCAGGATCCTAACAGCCTGGAGATTGAAGCTGTTTGAGAGTCTGGTGGTGCGGGAGCGCAGGCTTCTGTACCCCTTCCCAGAGGGCGGAAGCTCGAACAAAGAGTGAGCGGGGTGACTCACATCACTCACAATCGTCGCCTTGCGGGTGAGAAAAAAAAAATATATATATATAAGTCGCTCCTGAGTATAAATCGCCCCCTCACCCAAACTATGAAAAAAAAACCGCGACTTATAGTCCGAAAATTACGGTATTCGTTCACTGATTTTTCAAGATGATGTATTTGGTCAAAATATTTGCCTTTTGATGTGATTTTACCTCATAAGATAAACATCTTTCATAAATCTGACCTTCAGGCGCTGAAGTGATGGAAACGGTTGTTCATAATAGTGTCATATTTAATGAGAATCACTGATAATAGTTTTTTGGTGAATTTCTTTTTTAATACTGTTCATAAATGCATTTTTTTTCAAAAAGCTTTTTTGAATATCCATGCTTTACTACCTACTAAAGGCCAAAACCTTTTATGCAATGACCTTTAGATGTTGTTTATATTACTTTACACAAACACTACATCCATCTGCTTCTGGTTCAGCCCCACCGGTCAAAATTTGGAACCCAAGTCAAAAGGTTTGCCCACCACTGCACGAGACCTCTAGAGACCTCTGTCCACAATATTTTATTGTCATAAAATACATTGATAAGCATTACACAGCATTCTAATGTGCACGTAAATCAAACAGGTATTGACGTTAAGATTCAAGATTCAAGAGTTTTTATTCGCCATGTTTGAGCGTGCCAAACAAGGAATTTGACTTCGGTAAAAACACACCCTCTGTTCAACATTTGGGTGACTAACAACATTCAGGACATGTGAATAATGGCAAAAACAGTGTAGACAAATGAATGAAACACCATTACTGACATGTTGATTATAACAGGCAATAAATTAAATGAACCTTAGCTATGAGTGTGGCTGGAATGCATTCAAATCTGTGCACTGGGTAGAGGCACACATTTGTTGTTCTTAATGATAAAAAAATGACATCAAAACACATTAGTTAAATGATATCAAGTAAAATTTTTCTGTCTTGTTTTTTGGGGCTTTTATGTTTAGTCTGTTTCTGGTGATGAGCTACTGTGAGCAAGACTTGGCCAGTCTTCTGGAGAACATTCAGACTCCGTTCTCTGAAGCCCAGGTAAGGGAGAACCTCATTTCAGACTTAAGTTGTGAGCAAGAACGGCTGTTTGTTTAGACGTGCCCTGCGATTGGCTGGTGACCAGTTCTCGGTGTACCCCGCCTACTGCGCAAAGACTGCCGGGATAGGCTCCAGCATGCCCGCAACCCTTGTGAGAGTAAGCGGTATGGAAGATGAATTGGAAAAAAAAGATGCAATTCACAGTGGTTTTAATGGCTTGGCTCAGGCTCATCTCATGGTTCATCTTAGACAGCTTTACTGAGCCCTGCAACAAATTGATGTACTACTGGGCTTGAAATGTATATTTTTTTCATCATGTGAAAATTGAGGTACGTAAGCAATTGTCTTTTTTTTTTTCCATCCAACCACTACTACTATGACACCATTTACAATACATGAATCAAGTTTGTGCTGTGTCTTTAATCCTCCCCCCCCCCCAATAAAATCTAAATTTAAGGTATTAAGAAGTGGGCGGTGTGGCTCAGTGGTAGTGTTTGCCTGTAAACTCGAAGGTTGTAGGATTGATCTTCAACCCTGGTGACCATGTCAAAGTGTCCTTGAGCAAGACACTGAACCCCAATTTGCTCCTAGTGTGGACCTGGCAGCTCCTTGTATGGCAGCAACCTCCTATTGGTGTATGTGAGTTGTGTGAACGGGTAAATGTGAGGCATTGTATAGCGCTTTGGGCACCATGTGGTGTAGATAAATTTCTATATGTGCTGTCCATTTAAAAAGTCTTAAAGCTTACAAACTGGATTCGGTTGAAGTTGGGAAATTGTGTAAAATGTAAATAAAAAAAAAAATACAACGATTTGAAAATCCTTCTCAACCCATATTCAATTGAATACACTACAAAACAAGATATTTTATGTTCAAACTGGTCAACTTACCGTTTTTTTCCATGTATAATGCGCCCCCATGTATAATACGCACCCTAAAAATGGCATGTCGATGCTGGAAAAAAGCCTGTACCCATGTATAATACGCACCCAAATTTTGATTCTTACTTAAGTCGGTAAACGTAAAATTATTTCAGAAAAAAGATCATCTTTGGGAACAACCGGATGTTATTCTGCCGGTCAGTATCACTGCGCATGCGCTAGCAAACTCGATAGTGAAGAAATGTTTTGGATTTGTGTAGGGTACATTGTGACAGCAAACGAGCAGGTGATCGAGCAAGCGTCTGATACGAAGTCCCAATGATCGTCACACGCGCATCTGGGCGTGGTGAAATTTGTCCTCTGCATTTGACCCATCCCCGTGTGATTTTGATCCATCCCCTGGGGGAGAGGTGCGCAGCAGCGGCGCCGCGCTCGGGAATCATTTGGTGATCTAACCCCACCAATTCCAACCCTTAATGCTGAGTGCCAAGCAGGGAGGCAATGGGTCCCATTTTTATAGTCTTTGGTATGACCCGGCGGGGTTACTTAAGTCCGTAAACGTAAAATTATTTCAGAAAAAATATCATCTTTGGGAACAACCGGATGTTATTCTGCCGGTCAGTATCACTGCGCATGCAGTAGCAAACTCGATAGCCAAGAAATATGTGAGACTCAACGGGATCACCAATATTTGAGTGATGTTCCAGTTATTTATCACAATTAGTTTACCAAGTCTGTGTTTTGAGTTCCTCCAATAAACCCTGGTCCAAGCTGCACTTCGTCGCCCCGCTCCTTTCCACACTCCATCCGTGACAAGATTTTCTTCAAAAATTGTTGTACCATGATTTTCTTCAAAAAAAAAATTGTACCCATGTATAATGCGCACCCCAGATTTTAGGACAATAAATTAGTTAAATTTTGCGCATTATACATGGAAAAAAACGGTAATTGTTTTTTTGCCAAATAATAATTAACTTAGAATTTCAGGACTGAAACACGTCCCGTAGAAGTTGGGAAAGGTGGCAAAAAATACAGAGAAAGCTGGGACCCATTGCCTCCCTGCTTGGCACTCAGCATTAAGGGTTGGAATTGGGGGTTAGAAGGAGTGGAGCTCTTTACAAGCCCTAGGCTTCGTCTCCCTCCTTGCACAGTTATTGATATAATAATATGTGCTAAACAATAAAAAAAAAAAAAAAAAAAAAGAATCTGGTGAAATCACTGCACGTAAGCGCCACGGCCGGAAACCAAAACTGGATGACCGTGACCCTCAGACGGCACTGCCTTCAAAACCGACATGAGTGTGTAAAGGATATCACCAAATGGGCTCAGGAAAACTTCAGAAAACCACTGTTAGTAGATACAGTTCGTCACTACATCAGTAAGTGCGGGTTAAAAGTCTACCATGCAAAGCAAAAGCCCTTTATGAACAACATCCAGAAACCCCGCCGGGTTCTCTGGGCCTGAGCTCATGTAAAATGGACTGATGCACAATGGAAAAGTGTTTTGTGGTCTGATGAGTCCACATGAATTTACCGTCAGAGCCACTTACTTCGGCGTTTCAAACTTTAACTGATACGTTTGGTTTTACGCAAGCCGTACAGGCAGCAACGCATAAGAATGGAAATACCTTAGATCTGGTATTATCCCGAGGACTTGCAACCTCAAATATAGCAGTACTGCCATACACTACTGTTTTGTCTGATCATTACTTAATAAAATTTGAAATTTTAGTTCCTTGTCAAAGACAAGAGAGCAATCAGAATTATAGGAGCCATAATTTTAATTCCATGACTGCATCCGAGTTACTGTCGCCGGCAACCGCCATATTTCCCGCATACATCGGCTCTATTGATAATCTTAAAAATGAATTCAATGCGACATTGTTAAATGCCATAGACTCTGTGGCGCCGCTCCATCTGAAAACTCGCCGTAGATTGCCTCCGTGGTTCACAGATGAAACACGTACGCTTAAGCAATTACCGTTTTTTTCCGTGTATAATGCGCAAAATTTAACTAATTTATTGTCCTAAAATCTGGGGTGCGCATTATACATGGGTACAAATTTATTTATTTATTTATTTATTTATTTTTAAGTTTTTTTTTTTAAGAAAGTCATGGTACAACAAAACCAACAACAAGACTGACCGACAAAGTCGTGGAACAAAAAGACAGGGTGACATTACCAAAGACAGGAACAGAAACCAAACAGACATCATGACAGTAACACATGCAATGATCCGACGGTGAGCGAGGGGCAGACGGGACTTAAATACAAAACACGTTACATCGATTGAGGTGACACAGGAAGAGAGGAGCGACGCGAACAGAAACTATGGCAACCTAGACACATAGCAAAACTGGGGACGAGACATGACAAATCTCCCTCGAAATAAAACTTGAAATCACCTTTCTTCTTGTTTGTTGTCAATCGCGCATCGCATTCAGCCATCCTGCCCAACACGCTTACTCAGTAAAATTCATAATTGACGACACATCGTTTGATGCGATGGTGCAATCCTTGATGGTGTGTTATTGTCAAATATTGTTTGTTTTTAAATCTTCATCGCCGACCGGACGTCATACGGAGGCAGTATAACTGCGCATGCGCACTATGGATCCCATGCGCAGAACGGATGCCCAAGACACGTCAGCTATGTAAAGAGCGAGAGTTGTTTTCTTCCTATTAGTTTCAATTCACAGTTTAATTAGCAGTAGCAATCAGCAAATAACAAAATGCGTATTACAGGTAATATTTTACTTCACAACACTTTGCCTTGTTCCTTTCGTCTCTGCTGTTCACTTCAAACACGCTCCATACGAACACAATGCTCTGGTATCAGACAAGGCTTGCTCGATCACCTGCTCGTTTGCTGTCTGTCACAATGTACCCTACACAAATCCGAAATTTGTTGCGGCTCCGAGTCACGACGAGGGGCAAGTTTTGGTTTCCAAGGGTGTTTTTATTCTTCTTCAACGTCTCTCCCATACAGAGCCGCCTTTTTCACGTCCGCAAGCCTTTTTCACATGTGCGCACGGATCGCGGTGGTGCCTTTACGGGCGCTCGGAGAAATCAACGCCAACAAAAAAAATACATCCAGCCTATTTAAGACCATACCAAAGACTATAAAAATGGGACCCATTGCCTCCCTGCGTGTGTGACGAACATTAGGACTAAAAAAAAAAACAAATTAAAAAAAAAATATATATATTTTTTTTTAAATTGGGTGCGTATTATACATGGGTACAGGCTTTTTTCCAGCATCAACGTGCCATTTTTAGGGTGTGCATTATACATGGGGGCGCATTTGACACGGAAAAAAACGGTATGTAGATAGCATGAGCCCAGATGGCGTTTAACCAAACTTGAGGTTTTCCATCAGGCAAGGCAGGACAGCTTCCTGAAATATAAAGATGCGCTTATCTTAGCAAAAACTTTTTCGCAAGTTATTAATCTCAATAAAAACAATCCTAAACACCTATTTGATACAGTGGCAAAGCTGACACTACGCCAGCCGACCCCCGATAGTTCCTTCCACTCAGCTGACGAGTTCATGAAATGTTTTGCTCAAAAGATTGAATCCATTAGGGACGAGATCAAGAACACCATTCCAATCGCTCAGTCGAGACCGCCGTTTACCAGCGCTGATGATCATGTAATAACTCTCTCAAATTTTAAAAGCGTGTCCCTTGAAAGGCTTACACAATTGGTTAGTGCGGCTAAACAAACATGTTGACTCGACCCTCTTCCAGCCAAACTACTTAAAGAATTATTTCAAATTTTAGCACCGTCCGTCTTAAATATACCGTGATTTTCGGACTATAAGTCGCTCCGGAGTATAAGTCGCACCAGCCATAAAATTCCCAAAAAAGTGAAAAAATATATATAAATGCGAGTACAAGTCACATTTTGGGGGGCAATTTATTCGACAAAACCCAACACCAAGAACAGACATGAACAAGCAACAACAGGCTAAATGATACGGTATGCTAACGTGACAAACACAAACGAGGAGCTGAGAATGGGCCTGACGTAACATTCAGTTATTTAAAAAAAACTATTACATAAATAACACGTTTATAAAACCATCTGTGTCACTCCAATTCATTAAATCCATCGATCGTCCTTTGTCAACAATGTCGTGTGCCATGCAGTTCAAATTATTCCACAGACCCATACAACGATATATAAACTATATTTTAAATAACTATCACATAAACAACATTATCAAACCATTTGTGTCACTCCAAATCATTAAATCAATCGATCAAATTTCTCGTCTTTTATCGATCATCCTTTGTCACCAATGCCGTGTGCCGCGCCGCAGTTCAAATTATTCCACAGGCCCATACAACGATATATAAACTACCGTTTTTTTCCGTGTATAGTGCGCAAAATTTAACGAATTTATTGTCCTAAAATATGGGGTGCGCATTATACATGGGTACAAAAAAAATGTGTAATTTTTTTTTTCTTAAATTTTTTTTTCTTAAATTTTTTTTTTTTTTTTTAGAAAACAAAACCAACAACAGGACTGACCGACAAAGTCGTGGAACAAAAAGACAGGGTGACATTACCAAAGACAGGAACAGAAAGCAAACAGACATCATGACAGTAACACATGCAATGATCCGACGGTGAGCGAGGGGCAGACAGGGCTTAAATACAAAACACGTTACATCGATTGAGGTGACACAGGAAGAGAGGGGCGACGCGAACAGAAACTATGGCAACCTAGACACATAGCAAAACTGGGGACAAGACATGACAAATCTCCCCCAAAATAAAACTTGTAATCACCTTTCTTCTTGTTTGTTGTCAATCGCGCATCGCATTCAGCCATCCTGTCCCAACACACTTAGTCAAAAAAATCCATAATTGACGACACATTGTTTGATGCGATGGTGCAATCCTTGATGGTGTGTTATTGTCAAGTATTGTTTGTTTTTTAATCTCCATCGCGGACCGGACGTCATGCAGAAGCAGTATGACTGTGCATGCGCGGAAGCAGTATGACTGCGCATGCGCACTATGGGTCAGCTGCGCAGAACGGATGCGCAAGACACGTCAGCTATTTACTAATTAGCGAGAGTTCGGTTTAATTAGCAGTTTCATCATAATGGATAAGAGAGCAAGATATACTGTAGCATTTCGAAAGAAAGTCATTGAAGTGACAGAAGAATTAGGCAATAGGGCAGCTGCGCGCCAATTTGACGTCAATGAGTCAAACATAAGACTCTGCAGGAATAAAAAAAAATCAATTTGATACAGCGAAGGCTTCAGCAATATAGTCCTCTTCTCTTCTTGACTGACAATGAATGTGATAGTTTAATACAATCAGCAAATAACAAAATGCGTATTACAGGTCGGTCATATTTTATTTCACAACACTTTGCCTTGTTCCTTTCGTCTCTGCTGTTCACTTCAAACACGCTCCATACGAGCGCAATGCTCTCGTATCAGACAAGGCTTGCTCGATCACCTGCTCGTTTGCTGTCTGTCACAATGTACCCTACACAAATCCGAAACGTTTGTTGCGGCTCCGAGTCACGATGAGGGGCAAGTTTTGGTTTCCAAGGGTGTTTTTATTCCTCTTCAACGTCTCTCCCATACAGAGCCGCGTTTTTCACGTCCGCACGCCTCTTTCCCGTGCGCGCACGGAGCGCGGTGGTGCGTTTATGGGCAGTCGGAGAAATCAACGGCAACAAAAAAAATTACATCCAGCCTAGTTAAGACCATACCAAAGACTATAAAAATGGGACCCATTGCCTCCCTGCGTGTGTGACGATCATTGGGAAAAAAAAAAAAGAAAAATTTCATTAAAAGAAATTCATAAAAATTGGGTGCGTATTATACATGGGGGCGCACTATACACGGAAAAAAACGGTATATTTTAAATAACTATCACATAAACAACAATATCATCAAACCATTTGTGTCACTCCAAATCATTAAATCCATCGATCAGATTTCTCGTCCTTTATGTCATCCTGGTGACAGAGGACATGTCCAGAGGATATGGCGCTTTAAAGTGTTAATTACTTTATTTGATTTTTTTTTCTCCCTATTTTTCATGTTTTGAATATGTTCAAGATAAAGATATCAAAGCATGTGAAGTGATCAACTATACTAAAAATAACATGTGAAGTGGTCAACTATACTTGTAAGTAAGTGATGTGTTAATGATCAAGTAAAAATTTGTGAAAAAAAACATATAAGTCGCTCCTGAGTATAAGTCGCCCCCCCACCCAAACTATGAAAAACTTCTAGTTGGAAAATCACGGTAATCAATCTGTCTGTCTCCTCTGGTACAGTACCAACAGCCTTTAAAACCGCTATCATTAAACCGTTACTTAAGCCACCAAATCTTGACCCGGACTGTCTCAGTAATTATAGGCCAGTTTCAAACCTCCCATTCATAGCAAAACTTCTTGAAAAAGTAGTAGCGCAGCAGCTTATTGATTACATGGGAGCCAATAATGACTCTTTTCAGTCTGGTACAGTACCAACAGCCTTTAAAACCGCTATCATTAAACCGTTACTTAAGCCACCAAATCTTGACCCGGACTGTCTCAGTAATTATAGGCCAGTTTCAAACCTCCCATTCATAGCAAAACTTCTTGAAAAAGTAGTAGCGCAGCAGTTTATTGATTACATGGGAGCCAATAATGACTCTTTTCAGTCTGGTTTTAGAGCTAATCATTCCACTGAGACAGCACTTGCTAAAGTGACTAACGATCTCCTCATAGCTATGGATTCAAACACTTCATCTGTATTGTTACTACTCGATCTTAGTGCTGCCTTCGACACTGTAGACTTCGATATTTTATTAGGGCGTTAAAAGTTGTGTTGGTGTTTCAGGGTCAGCACTAGGCTGGTTCCATTCCTATCTATCAGACAGGACGCATCGAGTGGTCCATAGCAATACGTCCTCTGAGCTCTATAATGTTACGTGTGGTGTCCCACAGGGATCGGCACTCGGACCAATCCTATTTAATATTTATATGATTCCGCTTGAGGACATAATACGTAAATATAATATTAGTTTTCAATGCTGCGCGGATGACACCCAATTATATATGCCGTTATCGATGACAGATCCGCGGGATTGTTGTAATCTTGAGGCGTGCCTTGCGGAGATCAAGCAATGGATGTCTCTCAACTTCCTTCGTCTTAACCCAGATAAAACTGAGATGTTGATAATTGGTCCAACTCGTTATCAAAACTTACTTAAGGAAACCACTAAAACTATAGGCGGCTCGGTGGCACACTGGGTAGCACGTCCGCCTCACAGTTAGGAGGGTGCGGGTTCGATTCCACCTCCGGCCCTCCCTGTGTGGGGTTTGCATGTTCTCCCCGGGCCCGCGTGGGTTTTCTCCGGCCACTCCGGTTTTCTCCCACATCCCAAAAACATGCTTGGTAGGCCGATTGAAGACTCCAAATTGTCCCTAGGTGTGAGTGCGAGTGCAAATGGTTGTTTGTCTCTCTGTGCCCTGCGATTCGCTGGCAATCGGTTCAGGGTGTCCCCCGCCTACTGCCCGATGACGGCTGGGATAGGCTCCAGCACTCCCGCGACCCCCGTGGGGACTAAGCGGTTCAGAAAATGGATGGATGGACTACAGATAACCGTACTATCACTCAGAGCGATACTGTAACTAATCTCGGGGTAATATTTGACCAAACGCTCTCCTTTCAAAAGCACATTAAGAATATAACCAGAATTGCGTTTTTTCACCTTCGTAACATTGCAAAGATTCGTCCGATCCTCTCGACCGATGATGCGGAAACTATTATACATGCGTTCGTCACGTCGCGCCTGGACTACTGTAATGTATTATTCTCTGGTCTTCCTAAGTCCCGCATCAAAAGTCTACAGTTAGTACAAAATTCTGCTGCAAGGCTGCTCTCACGGACAAGAAAATTTGATCACATTACCCCAATAGCCAACTTACATTGGCTCCCGGTCCATTTAAGATGTGACTTCAAGGTTCTTCTATTAACCTATAAATCACTGCATGGCTTAGCGCCTTCAATGTCTGCAGGGTCTAGAGCAGGGGTGGGCAAACTACGGCCCGCGGGCCACATCCGGCCCACGGGACCGTTTAATCCGGCCCGCCAACCCTGAACAAATTGTATTATTAAACTTTTTTGTCATTTTGCCTGCAATGACTGCGTTTTCCCAGTAGATGGCGAAGCGCTCGCCTGCGCATTTACTACCGGAAGCCGTGTCAGAAAGCTCGGTGCACACTCACAAGTGCGTGTACGTACTCAGTAGTACGGACTTGGCGCACTCTCGCTCTATTCGTATCAGTCCCGAATTTAGAGCGTGGGCTTTGACGACAGCATTCTTATAATTCGCGCGCTGAGCTTTCAGATGCAGTTTTGCGCTAAAGCCACCCACAAACCTTCCCCTGGAATCCTTCCATTAAAATGAGTGGCCCGAAAAAAAGAAGTGAGTGCCGAGTGTTTAAAAAAGAGTGGTCAATTTGGCTCGACGTACGCGACGTGACGTTCAGCCACATCCAAATAAAGTAATCAAAACAGCAACACGGTGAGGGGTATCTGAAAATCAGAGCAGAGTTTTAACTCGCAAACACCTGGTAACAGAGGTGAGGAAACGGGAAACACCTCCTTAAAGTAAGCCTTAAGAACTTTACAGGTTAAGATTAGTCGCAAATAGGTGGTGCATCAATGTCCTTGAGCATCCTGCATTGTTTGAAAATGAGAATGGTCGCTAGTTTCAATCCCTGCTATGTGTACAAATCATATTCAAAATGCATTTTTTTACAATAAACTTGAGAGCCTCCCGTTCATTTTCAGTGGGAACAGTGTTGTTGGTCTCCCTTTTTTGCTAGTGCGTCATAATCTGGAGTAAAATTTGTTGTGGCAATTCTTAGGCGAGATCCGAGGTGTTGGTCCGTTTACCTTGATCTGTGACGGGTTGATGTTGATGTGGCTGAACGTCACGTCGCGTACGTCGAGCCAAATTGGCCACTCTTTTTTAACATTCGGCACTCACTTCTTTTTTTCGGGCCACTCATTTTAATGGAAGGATTCCAGGGGAAGGTTTGTGGGTGGCTTTAGCGCAAAACTGCATCTGAAAGCTCAGCGCGCGAATTATAAGAATGCTGTCGTCAAAGCCCACGCTCTAAATTCGGGACTGATACGAATAGAGCGAGAGTGCGCCAAGTCCGTACTACTGAGTATGTACACGCACTTGTGAGTGTGCACCGAGCTTTCTGACACGGCTTCTGGTAGTAAATGCGCAGGCGAGCGCTTCGCCATCTACTGGGAAAACGCAGTCATTGCAGGCAAAATGACCAAAAAAAAAAAAGTTTAATAATACAATTTGTTCAGGGTTGGCGGGCCGGATTAAACGGTCCCGTGGGCCGGATGTGGCCCGCGGGCCGTAGTTTGCCCACCCCTGTCCTAAAATCTGGGGTGCGCATTATACATGGGTAAATTTTTTATTTTTTATTTTTTTTAAGAAAATCATGGTAAAACAAAACTAACAACAGGACTGACCGACAAAGACGTGGAACAAAAAGACAGGGTGACATTACCAAAGACAGGAACAGAAACCAAACAGACATCATGACCTCATCCGACGGTGAGCGAGGGGCAGACAGGACTTAAATACAAAACACGTTACATTGATTGAGTTGACACAGGAGGGGCGACGTGAACAGAAACTATGGCAACCTAAACACATAGCAAAACTGGGGACGAGATATGACAAATCTGAAGAAAATCTCCCTCGAAATCAAACTTGAAATCACCTTTCTTCTTGTTTGTTGTCAATCGCGCATCACATTCAGCCATCCTGCCCAACACACTTGGTCAGTAAAATTCATAATTGACGACACATCGTTTGATGCGATGGTGAAATCCTTGATGGTGTGTTATTGTCAAATATTGTTTGTTTTTTAATCTCCATCGCGGACCGGACGTCATACGGAGGCAGTATGACTGCGCATGTGCACTATGGATCCGATGCGCAGAACGGATGCGCAAGACACGTCTGCTATATAAAGAGCGAGAGTTGTTTTCTTCCTATTAGTTTCAATTCACAGTTTAATTAGCAGTTTCAATCAGCAAATAACAAAATGCGTATTACAGGTAATATTTTATTTCACAACACTTTGCCTTGTTCCTTTCGTCTCTGCTGTTCACTTCAAACACGCTCCATACGACCGCAATGCTCTCGTATCAGACGCTTGCTCGATCACCTGCTCGTTTGCTGTCACAATGTACCCTACACAAATCCGAAATTTGTTGCGGCTCCGAGTCACGACGAGGGGCAAGTTTTGGTTTCCAAGGGTGTTTTTATTCCTCTTCAACGTCTCTCCCATACAGAGCCGCCTTTTTCACGTCCGGACGCCTTTTTCAAATGTCTGCACTGATCGCGGTGGTGCCTTTACGGGCAGTCGGAGAAATCAACGCCAACAAAAAAAAATTACATCCAGCCTAGTTAAGACAATACCAAAGACTATAAAAATGGGATCTATTGCCTCCCTGCGTGTGTGACGATCATTGGGACTTAAAAAAAATAAAAAATAAAAATAAAAAAAAAACATTTTTTTTAAAAATTGGGTGCGTATTATACATGGGTACAGGCTTTTTTTCAGCATCAACATGCCATTTTTAGGGCGCGTATTATACATGGGGGCGCATTATACACGAAAAAAAACGGTAATACATTAACAACAGGACACAGGTGTTCGTGCGATTTATAATCAGCACATTAAATATACATTGATAGGAGTTGAATTTTTAGATTTGCTTTGAAGATGGATATGGATTGCAACATTTTTAGTGTTTCATCAAGCTCATTCTAAATCTGTGGCCCTCTGCACACAATACTAAAGCTTGTAAATTTTAGTTTCCGTTTTTTCCCAATGATTAGATTTCTATTCGTGGTGGTGTGGGTGTGGCTGGGAGTACAGATTGGGATGAGTTGACAGAGTTTGTGATTTCGTTTATGGACAGTCTGATACATGACGCAAGCATTCTGGAAATAGTTATATTCAGCAATTCTCAGAAGATTGTGTTGGTGGAAAATTGTTTTAGTGGGGGCGTTAAACTCAGACCATGTTATGGCACGTATGACCTTTTTCTGGAGTATCTCCAGCTTTTTTAGATGGGTTGGAAATGTGTTACACCATATAATGCCGTATTTTAAATGAGGTTCAAATAACGATTTGTACAGAATAAGAAGTGCAGTGAGTGGGAGATAATGTCTCAATTTGAAGAATAAAGCCCCATATTTAGACAGTTTGATTGTGAGATCATCAATATGTTTTTTAAAGTTTAAGAACTCGTCAATGTGGATCCCCAGGAATTTAGTAGAGCTGACTCTTTCAATGTTTTGTCCGTTCATTTTTATGCAGATTTGGTCAATGTCCTTTTTTTTATGGGAGCGGAATACGATGTATGTTTTATTGACATTTAGGGAGAGTTTGTTGCATTTAAACCATGTGTTTATTTTCGCTAACTCAGTATTTATAATTTGTTCAAGTGTATTTGGATTTTTGTGGGAAAGAAACAAGTTTGGATCGTCAACAAATAATACTTTATGTAGTATTAACAATGTCATTTATGTATGATGAAAAGGAGCGGCCCTAAGATGGACCCTCGGACAAACAGATAGCTGCGGAACCAGTCTAACGCCAGGCCTCTAATACCATAGTGTTGTAATTTATTTATAAGAATGTCAATCGTGATGGTGTCAAAAGTTTTAGACAAGTCCAGAAAAATCCCAATACCATATTCACCTTTATCGATTGCCCCGTAGATTTTATCAGTCAAGTACTGTCATATATGTATTGTTTTCCTTTCTGAAACCATACTGGGATGGGGCAATGATGTTTAGTTTGTTTAGATAGCTGTTAAGTTTTGGAAAGAGTAGGCAGGATTGATATTGGTCTGTAGTTGCTAAGATCGTTTTTGTCTCCTGATTTAAAGACCGGTGTGATACGTGCTATTTTTGCTATTTGTGGCACTACTCCAGAGAGTAGAGACAGATTAATGCAATATGTAAGAGGTGCAGTTATTATATTGGAGATGCTTTTCAGAATTTTACTTGAGATACCATCTGTTCCAGCTGAGTTTGAATTCTTCATATTCATTATTATTTTATACACTTCATCGCAGTTAGTTGGATTCAGGAAGAAAGAGCCCAGGTAATTACCTGATAGTCTTTAAAAGAGGCATCCTGAGGCTGACTGATTTTACTGGATATGTTTCTACCAATAGAGACAAAGTATTTATTGAATTCGTCGGCAAGACTATTATTTCTGATAATGTTGCTTATATTATGATCATAGTCAGGGAATACAGGAGTTTTTTGGCTTCTGTTCAAGACCCCGTTCAGTACTCTCCAAGATTTCTTGGAATCACCCTGTGATTCGTTTATCAAGTCGGCAAAATGCTTACTCTTCCGCTTTCTGATAATATGTGTAAGTTTATTTCTTAGACTTAGACAGAATTTATTGTCATTTTGTAAACACTTGGTGCCCACAAAACGAAATTTCGTTGCATACGGCTCTCAACAATGAAATGATATTTCGGCTGAATAAATAGTGACATTTCTATATAAATATGAAATAAGATAAGTATGAGTGCAGCAGTGATAAAGTATGTAAACAGTGCAGGAAACAAAAACAGTATTCACAAAGTGCGCAGAGGAATGCTAAATTGACTGTTGCACAGTCTGACGACAGTAGGGAAAAAACTGCAGAACCTGGTGGACCTGCAGCGGATGCTGCGAAACCTCTTCCCAGAGGGTAGCAGGGAGAACAGACCTTGGTGGGGGTGTGATGGGTCACTGATAATATTACGGGCTCGGGGCACGCAGCGCTGGGATGACAAGTCCTGAATGGATGGAAGAGGAGCCCCGATGATCCTCTCTGCTGGCCTCACCACTCTCCTTACGTTCTTCCAATCGGAGGCGCTGCACCCCCCACACCGACAGCTTATCTATCTATAATTAGTAGATGCATTTTTATTTTTATGGTTAGGTTCATTTATGTATCTTTTATATAATTTATTTTTATGCTTAATAGACTTTAATATGCCCTTAGTGATCCATGGATTTTGAGTAGTTGTATTACATGTCAGGTTTAATTTGCTGACTGAATAACTATTGAGAAGAGCAACAGCAAACAAACCACAAGTGAGACGGAATATTAATTCTTTTCTCGCGAGGAGTGCAGTACAGATTGCTTACAACAATCGGATTTGCCCTACCCACAAAATGAGACAAGGCCCCTAAAGGGGAGGGGGAGAGCACGTGGGCTTTGTCTCGTAAGCAGAAAAATCACAAGGTGTTACATACTGATATGGAACAGTGTGATGAGGAGTATGAGTGATCAGCAACCATTCTTTGTGTCTGTGATGAAATCAGGAAACATGAGTGATCACTTGTAGATACATTGGGGGGTGCGAGATAGCGATGAGGCATGTTGTTGATCAGATCAAAAGGGTCTTTGTTAAAAAGGAACTGTCTTGGTAGATGTCTTCATTTTGCTGAGTTGTCAGCTGCGACCTATCTGACCCAGCAGTAACCTCTCTCTTCTGTGGTACATCATAAAAACAGCAAGGCCAAACAGCAAGCATATATTGCAGTAATATTGCAGTAAAGCATTGATTAGAGAACGCATGATAACATATATATACATTTTTCTAACAACATATGATTACTTTCTCAGGAATGGTCCTTTGAATAGAGTCTGATATTTCTTTGGTTAGAGTTTCAAGTGCAGCATCAACATCACTACAATCATATATTCCATACCATGTCTTGGTCTGCAGGTCCTCACCTAGACGTCGTATGGTTTCTTCATTGAGTATTTTTAATTTTATTGAGTGACGAGTAGGTGGGGGCCTAGCAAGGAGGTCAATGAATAATACAATAGGGAAATGATCAGAAATCTCAGAGAGTACAGTCCCAGAAGTAAGTGTGGCGTTTGTAAGATTTGTGATGAAATTATCAATGATTGACTTAGTTGAGTGAGTGACTCTGGTATAAGCATCTATTGTGGAAAAGAAGGATGAAGAGTGTAATGTGTTTATAAAGTCATTTTTGGCTGTATCATCCTTGGAAAGATCAACATTGAAGTCGCCAAGGAGGACACAGCTTTTGTTGTTATCATTTATAGAAAATAATGCTTCCTCCAGTTTGGTCCTAAAGATTTCGAAGTCTGCGTCTGGGGGACGATGGATTATACCAATAATGAGGTTTTTCCTGCTTTTCCCGCTTATTTCAACAAAAAGGGAGTCACTGTGGTTGTCTGTTATGATAATGTCATCACAAATCCTCACGTTGTATGTAGAGGAAATATATAGGCACACGCCACCGCCAGGTCTGCCACATCTGTTCTTAGTCAACAACTTATAGCCATTAAAATTTAAGATGTCAGTGTATGACCTGTCATTCAGCCAAGTTTCACTGCAGCCAATTACGTCAAAGCTGCAGCCTGTGTTTGTAAATAGAGTAACTAGATCATCATGATGTTTATTCAAGCTCCTGATGTTTAAATGCAAAAAGGAGCAGTTATTTATATTTGTTAACTGTTTTAATTGTTCGGGAGTATACTGATTGCAACTTATATTTCGATGATGGTCAATGCAATTTATCACCTCACTGTCCATTTCATTAAGTGCCATGCACAGGGTAACGAGTGAGATTTACTGAGATCCAATAACAAAGACACACACTTAAGACGATGGACATATACATAGACTCACCCATCCCAAAGCTAGCCTGACAGACGTACACACATACACCTACACACTCAAACACACAAGAACACTCTGTAGACATTACCCGCTGTATTGTCACAGAGCAGACGAATAGACAATTGCTTCGTCCTACCCAGTCAGTAGTATTCAGGCCAGTTCCCAAGCCAAAATGAGAAAATAAATGTATGAAAGAGGAAAAGAGAAAAGAGGGAGACGAGTGGTGAGATGGGGGGAGAAAGAGAGAAATAAGCCATTCACCGTCTCCAGGTTCAGTGGTTGTCATGACGACAGGGACGCTGGTTTGGTGACGTCATCATCACGCGCCTGTGTTTACAGTTGTGGGGAGGTGGCATGTTGCAAGTTAGTAGTCAGTTCTTCTTGGAGTTGAAAATTTATGTCTCCATCTCCTCCACTCAGCCAATAAGTTGTTTGGGGGTTCCTGTACAGTTTGCCGTCGATGTAAAGTTTGTCAATGAACAGTCGAGCGGTCTTTTTGGCTTTCTTTGCCTCGGCCATGATCGGGTGAAGCAGCCTCCGTCTATTCATGATCTCCGTTCGGCTGTCAAACGTTTGAGGTGGTTTACTTCGGTCCGAAGTGACGCATTGTCAGCCTTTAGCATCTCGATGAGTGAGTTGTTAAACTCCACAGAGTGCTTAAGTTTTTTTACATCCGTAGTCAGTTGCTCGAGTAGATCAAGCTTCTTGAGTTGTAGTTTTATAGATGTTATAGACTCACTGATGTCAGAGATTTCGTTTGAGTTCGACTTGGCTCGGGTATTCATGGCCTCGGGTCTGTTGTTGGGCGTATTACAATAGAATGCGTCGATGTAGGCTTCCAAGTCCTCTAACGATTCATCAACAGGCGAATCCAGTTTGATTTAGGTTTTGATCATTGGTCAAATTAGATGCGATGGCATAATTGGGAGGTCAGCACCTCACGTGGTCGGCCATCTTGTCTCTTCTTTCCCAATACATGTTAAATATTGATTTCCCAAGCTTTAAACATCTCAAGGAGCACTGTGCAAGCAATTATATTGAAATGGAAGGAGTATCAGACCACTGCAAATCTACCAAGACCCGGCCGTCCCTCCAAACCTTCATCTCAAACAAGGAGAAGACTGATCAGAGATGCAACCAAGAGGCCCATGATCACTCTGGATGAACTGCAGATAACTACAGTTGAGGTGGGAGAGTCTGTCCATAGGACAACAATCAGTCGTGCACTGCACAAATCTGGCCTTTATGGCAAGAAGAAAGACATTTCTCAAAGATATCGATGAAAAGTCTCGTTTAAGGTTTGCCACAAGCCACCTGGGAGACACCCCAAACATGTGGAAGAAGGTGCTCTGATCCGATGAAACCAAAATCTAACCTTTTGGCCACAATGCAAAACGATATATTTGGCGTAAAAGCAACACAGCTCATCACCCTGAACACACCATCCCCACTGTCAAACATGGTGGTGGCAGCATCATGGTTTGGGCCTGCTTTTCTTCAGCAGGAACAGGGAAGATGGCTAAAATTGATGGGAAGATAGATGGAGCCAAATACAGGACCATTCTGGAAGAAAACCTGTTGGAGTCTGCAAAAGACCTGAGACTGGGACGGAGATTTAGCTTCCAACAGGACAATGATCCAAAACATAAAGCCAAATCTACAATGGAATGGTTCACAAATAGATGTATCCAGGTGTTAGAATGGCCAAGTGAAAGTCCAGACCTGAATCCAATCGAGAATCTGTGGAAAGAGCTGAGGACTGCTGTGTCTTGATTTCGTTCTGTCTCTTCTTTGTGTTAATTATACGTCACTTTTTGCCCGGCGGACGGACATGCGATCAACACACAACTCTTCTCAAAAGTCAAAGTCTGCTTTATTGTCAATTTCTTCACATGCCAAGACACACAAAGAAATCGAAATTACGTTCCCACTGTCCCACGGTGACAAGACATAGTACACAATATACATACAAGTAAACAACACAAAAAAAAATAAAAACAAGAAGGCACAAACAATGAATAAATAAGAGTGCTGAGTAAATAATAAATAAACAAATAACATAATAAATAAGAGGAGCAAAAATGAAATTTACAAAACATAATGAATTAAATGCTTGGGTAAAGAAATTAGTTTTAAGTTTTGTTTTGAAAATATCTAGTGAGCTGGCTTCCCTGATATCTATGGGCAGTGTGTTCCATAGTTTGGGGGCGTAATTAACAAAGGATGCATCCCCGATTTTCTTTCTGCTGTTGCTGGGAGCCTCCAATAAATCAGCAGCAGATGATCGCAGGGTTCTTGGAGGTACGTATGTAGCTAACAAGAGAGTTAGCAATGTAGCTTGGTCCCTGCCCGTTGAGGGCTTTGTATATAAGGAGAAGGACTTTAAAATCAATTCTAAATGTTACAACCAGTGCAGAGCAGCTAGAACTGGTCTAATGTGCTCTCTCTTCTTGGTCCTGGTTAATAGCCGAGCTGTAGAGTTTTGGATGAGCTGAAGTCTATCAGTGTTTTTTCGGGAGACCAGTAAAGAGTGCATTACAGTAGTCAAGCCGGCTTGAAATACCGTTTAACCTGGACCGTTTAATCCCGCCCGCCAACCCTGAATAAATTGTATTATTAAACTTTTTTTTTTTGTCATATTGCCTGCAATGACTGCGTTTCCCCAGTAGATGGGGAAGCGCTCGCCTGCGCATTTACTACCGGAAGCCGTGTCAGAAAGCTCGGTGCACACTCACAAGTGCGTGTACGTATTCAGTAGTACGGACATGGCGCACTCGCGCTCTATTTGTATCAGTCCGGAATTTAGAGCGTGAGCTGTGACGACAGCTTTCTTGTAATTCGCGCGCTGAGCTTTCAGATACAGTTTTACGCTAAAGCCACCCACAAACGCGCAAGGAAAAGCAAGGTGGACACAGTGCCGAGTGTTTAAAAACGAGTGGCCAATTTGGCTCGACGTACGCGACGTGACGTTCAGCCACATGAACGTCAACATCAACCCGTCACAGATCGAGGTAAACGGACCAACACCTCGGTTCTCTCCTAAGAATTGCCACAACAAATTTTACTCCAGACTATGACGCACTAGCAAAAAAGGGAGACCAACAACACTGTTCCCACTGAAAATGGAGGGGAGGCTCTCAAGTTTGTTGTAAAAAAATGCATTTTGAATAGGATTTGTACACATAGCAAGGACCAGCGACCATTCTCATTTTCAAACAATGCAGGATGCTCAAGGACATTGATGCACCACCTGTTTGCGACTAATCTTAACCTGTAAAGTTCTTGAGGCTTACTTTAAGGAAGTGTTTCCCGTTTCCTCACCTCTGTTACCAGGTGAGTTAAAACTCTGCTCTGATTTTCAGATACCCCTCGCCGTGTTGCCTCTTTGATTACTTTATTTGGATGTATGCTTTCACCGATTCTTCAAGATGATATATTTGGTCAGAATGTTTGCCGTTTGACGTGATCTCGTAAGATAAACATCTTTCATTAATCTGACCTGCAGGCACTGAAGTGATGGAGACTGTTATTCATAATAACAGTGTCGTATTTTATGAGAATCACTGATAGCAGTTTTTTAGTGATGTTTTTTTTTTTTTAATGCTGTTAATAAATGCATTTGTTTTCAAAAAACTTGTTTGGAATATCCCTGCTTTACTACCTACTAAAGGCCAAAATCTTTTATGCAATGACCTTTACAGGTCGCTTATATTACTTCACACAAACACTACGTCCATCTGCTCCTGGTTCGGCCCTCCGGTCCAAATTTAGAACCCAGTTCAAATCAGAGCAGAGTTTTAACTCACAAACACCTGGTAACAGAGGTGAGGAAACGGGAAACACTTCCTTAAAGTAAGCCTTAAGAACTTTACAGGTTAAGATTACCGTTTTTTTCCGTGTATAATGCGCAAATTTTAACTAATTTATTGTCCTAAAATTTGGGGTGCGCATTATACATGGGTACAAATTTTTTTTAATTTAAAAAATTTTTTTCTATTTTTTTTAAGAAAGTCATGGTACAACAAAACCAACAACAGGACTGACCGACAAAGACGTGGAACAAAAAGACAGGGTGACATTACCAAAGACAGGAACAGAAACCAAACAGACATCATGACAGTAACACATGCAATGATCCGACGGTGAGCGAGGGGCAGACAGGACTTAAATACAAAACACGTTACATTGATTGAGGTGACACAGGAAGAGCGGGGCGACGCGAACAGAAACTATGGCAACCTAGACACATAGCAAAACTGGGGACGAGACGTGACAAATCTCCCTCTAAATCAAACTTGCAATGCTCTCGTATCAGACAAGGCTTGCTCGATCACCTGTTCGTTTGCTGTCTGTCACAATGTACCCTACACAAATCCGAAACATTTGTTGCGGCTCCGAGTCACGACGAGGGGCAAGTTGTGGTTTCCAAGGGTGTTTTTATTCCTCTTCAACGTCTCTCCCATACAGAGCCGCCTTTTTCACATGTCCGCACGCCACTTCCCTCTCTTTTCATCTGATCGCGGTGGTGCCTTTACGGGCAGTCGGATAAATCAACGTCAACAAAAAAAATACATCCAGCCTATTTAAGACCATACCAAAGACTATAAAAATGGGACCCATTGCCTCGCTGCGTGTGTGACGATCATTGGGACTTAAAAAAAAATAAATTTAAATTTTTTTTTAAAAAATTGGGTGCGTATTATACATGGGTACAGGCTTTTTTCCAGCATCAACATGCCGTTTTTAGGGTGCGTATTATACATGAGGGCGCATTATACACGGAAAAAAACGGTAGTCGCAAATAGGTGGTGCATCAATGTCCTTGAGCATCCTGCATTGTTTGAAAATGAGTGGTCGCGAGTTTCAATCCCTGCTATGTGTACAAATCATATTCAAAATGCATTTTTTTACAATAAACTTGAGAGCCTCCCGTTCATTTTCAGTGGGAACAGTGTTGTTGGTCTACCTTTTTTGCTAGTGCGTCATAGTCTGGAGTAAAATTTGTTGTGGCAGTTCTTAGGAGAGATCCGAGGTGTTGGTCCGTTTACCTCGATCTGTGACGGGTTGACGTTGATGTAGCTGAACGTCACGTCGCGTACGTCGAGCCAAATTGGCCACTCTCTTTTAAACGCTCGGCACTGTGTCCACCTTGCTTTTCCTTGGGCGACTCATTTTAATGGGAGGATTCCAGGGTGGGTGGGTGGATGGGTGGCTTTAGCGCAAAACTGCATCTGAAAGCTCAGCGCGCGAATTACAAGAATGCTGTCGTCAAAGCCCACGCTCTAAATTCGGGACTGATACGAATAGAGCGAGAGTGCGCCATGTCCGTACTACTGAGTACGTACACGCACTTGTGAGTGTGCACCGAGCTTTCTGACACAGCTTCCGGTAGTAAATGCGCAGGCGAGCGCTTCGCCATCTACTGGGGAAACGCAGTCATTGCAGGCAAAATGACCAAAAGATTTTTGGATTAAACGGTCCCGTGGGCCGCATGTGGCCCGCGGGCCGTAGGTTGCCCACCCCTGGGCTAAACGATAGGTATGCTAACGTGACATAAACACAATCGAAGAGCTTTTCTCTTAAAATTGAATTGTTGCATTGAACATTTGATTTTGATTTGACAAGCATTGAACAAGCCTTGAGCAATCTTGAATGAGTCTTTTGCACTCATACTACATTTTAGTGAGAAACATGGGCTTGTACCTCACTTTGTCATCCTTGGTGGAAGGGAGGCAACTGCTGTGATCAAGTTCTTCTCTAGGCTCAGTCTGTTTCTTTGCTTTGTTTTGATCACAGTCATTGCAGAGAAGGTCTCACATAAATATGTGTAGGCAAAGGGCAGCAGCTGCTCCAAAGGTTTCTGTCCCAGCTCAGGGTGCTACTGCCTCACCCCCCCCCAAAACTATGTGAGAGTGGATGCGCCAAACTTCATCTGCAGGCCACGGTCAGATGCCACTTCCATCAGTTTTTCCTGGTGAGTGACAGGAAGCTTGCTTCTCTTTGCGTCAGACAAGAGAAATTGGTTTCTCACCCAATCCAGCTGTGCAGATTTCTCTGTCAGCAAAGTAGCAATGAAAGCCCTTTATCAAGTTAGCCAAATGTCCCACTATGACTAACTTCACTGGAGCTTTCTCCACATCTTCATTAGAGAGAAAAACATCCGCCTGAGGAAAGCAGGTGAAGTCCTCCTGACCACATGCCCTTTTCCACAGCTCTGTTTTCTTCAGGAAACCACCCACCTTGTCATACAAGTTCAGGATGCTGGTGTCCTTGCCTTGCAGAGACACATTCAGTTCTTTCAGTATGCTGAATATATCTGCCAGATAGCAAAGCTTTGCAAGCCAGTCCTTGTTCTCAAACAAGGTGGCATGGGGCGATCCGTGCTCTGTCAGAAAGGTGTGCACTTCAGGTCGTAACTCCAACAGCCTGTTGAGTATCTTCCCTCGAGAGAGCCAGCGCACTTCTGTATGCAGGAGGAGTTGTGTGTGTTCAGCTCCCATGTTTTCACAGAGGCGGCGGAACAAACGTGCATTAGGTGGCCTTGACTTGATGAAGTTGATCACTTTGATGCTGTCGTTCAAAACATCATGCAACATGGGGCTCATTTTCTTGGACTCTAATGAATCACGCAGTGACACTTAATGTCGGGATTTTCCTTTTTAATCCGCACAATGAGCCCTTTCGCACTTCCCGTCGTTGATGCAGCTGCATCTGTACAGACGCTGCTGCAGGATTTCCAGCTGATACCATTTTCAGAGAAAAATGCGTTAACGACATTAAAAATGTCTTCTCCGGATGTTCTCCCCTCCAGACTTTTTGCATTTGTTCACAAATGTGGTCAGTCTCAATGTATCTCACAAAAGCAACAAGCTGTGCATTTCCACTGACATCTGTGGCTTCCTCCAGCTGGAGTGAAAAAGAGTCGGCAAGTTTTCCCACAATTTGTTCGACAATGTCTGCACCCATTCTGTCTATTCTGCGGCAAACGGTGGCATTAGTTTTTAATGTCTCCGCAGATTTTTTGTCGAGCATAGTTTCGGCCAATACAACAGCAGCGGGGAGCAGCAGCTCTTCAGCTATATTTTTGGCTTTAGCTACGACCAACGAAACTGCACAAGAAGCCTTCAGGGCTTTGGCTGATGGAGGCTTTTCGCATTGTGTCTTGGGATGATTTGAAGTCAGAAAATTTCCTCCTGAAGAACTCCGGTGGCTTACCAACATGGCATCTGTGTTTTGTGGTGAGGTGCCGCTGGAGATGTGCCGGCTTCATGCTAGCGTTGGCTGATTTCTCCCCGCATAAAAAGCACAGCGCTTTGGGTGGGTTACAACTTGTGGACGTAAATCCCATCAGTCTTCCATGTACTGTCGGTACTTCTTCAGGTTTGGTTTTGCCTTCATTTTTACTTTCTCTGCGTTTTCAACAGCAGCATCGCTGCTACGCTTTAGCCACATCTCCATTTTACGGTGCGTCATCAAGGCAACCGCAGGTGACTGCTATTGGTTTGTGGAGAGTCAGTTTAATAAGGATTAAAATTGAATACTGAATATAAAACATACATTTGTATTTCATCAAACCTTTTATAACTAATTCTCAAGACAACCAGGCTTACTGTTCTTTTTTTTTTTTTTTAAACTACCAGTATACCGTAATTTTCCATGTATAATACGCCCCCATGCATAATACGCACCCTAAAAATGGCATGTCGATGCTGGAAAAAAGCCTGTACCCATGTATACTCTTACTTAAGTCCTTAAACGTAAAATTATTTCAGAAAAAAGATCATCTTTGGGAACAACCGGATGTTATTCTGCCAGTCAGTATCACTGCGCATGCGCTAGCAAACTCGATAGCGAAGAAATGCTTCGGATTTGTGTACGGTACATTGTGACAGCAAACGAGCAGGTGATCGAGCAAGCGTCTGATACGGGAGCATTGTGTTCGTATGGAGCGTGTTTGAAGTGAACAGCAGAGAAGAAAGGAACAAGGCAAAGTGTTGTGAAAAAAAATATTACCTGTAATCCGCATTTAGGTAGAGAACTGAAGTCTCGCTCTTTATATAGCTGACGTGTCTTGCGCATCCGTTCTGCGCATCTGTAATGGCGGCCTCCGTATGATATCCCGTTTGCGATGGAGATTAAAAAACAAACAATATTTGACAATAACACACCATCAAGGATTGCACCATCGCATCAAACGATGTGTCGTCAATTTTGAATTTTACTGACTAGGTGTGTTGGGCAGGATGGCTGAATGCGATGCGCGATTGACGTGTCTTGCGCATCCGTTCTGCGCATCGGATCCAGAGTGCGCATGCGCAATGATACTGCCTCCGTATGATATCCGGTTTGCGATGGAGATTAAAAAACAAACAATATTTGACAATAACACACCATCAAGGATTGCACCATCGCATCAAACGATGTGTCGTCAATTATGAATTTTACTGACTGTGTTGGGCAGGATGGCTGAATGCGATGCGCGATTGACGTGTCTTGCGCATCCGTTCTGCGCATACTGTCATGGCGGCCTCCGTATGACATCCGGTCTGCGATGGAGATTAAAAAACAAACAATATTTGACAATAACACACCCTCAAGGATTGCACCATCGCATCAAACGATGTGTCGTCAATTATGAATTTTACTGACTAAGTGTGTTGGGCAGGATGGCTGAATGCGATGCGCGATTGACAACAAACAAGAAGAAAGGTGATTTCAAGTTTTATTTCGAGGGAGATTTTCTTCAAAAATTGTTGTAGCCATGCATAATGCGCACCCCAGATTTTAGGACAATAAATTAGTTAAATTTTGCGCATTATACATGGAAAATCACGGTATCTTTTTGTAAAATCTCACGTACCCGCTGGAGTACCTCCACGTATCCCCAGGGGTACGCGTACCCCCATTTGAGAACCACTGCTGTAGGTCATCAAACGTTTCAAATTTAACACTGGCGCTTCGGCGTGTGATCCAGAAGGCACGCATTGGAATAGCATCTGGATGTGTGTGGGTGGATGGTGAAAGCAGACAAGGTGACGATCGCCGAGCAGAGAAGGACAGATTTAGTGATATTCCTGTTATTGAGCGTATGACATGTGAACAAACAGCTCTTAAATACATAAAATATCAACTCGAAATTTTTTTCATTCCTTATGGGAGACGGTATGCAATAAAGGGCTGTAATCCGCAAGAATTTTAAGAGAAGGAGAAAATGCAAAGGACAATGAAACAAAGAGTTCATGGTTGGTCTAACAGATCATGATTGGATTTTCACACAGGAGCAGGAGAGAGAGGAGCAGGAGTGCGATCAACTTAGATTGTATTCTAACGTTAGCTACAATGTGGAGCGGACTCCTGGTCAAACTACCGTTTTTTTCCGTGTATAGTGCGCCCCCATGTATAATACGCACCCTAAAAATGGCATGCTGATGCTGGAAAAAAGCCTGTACCCATGTATAATACGCACCCAATTCTTCTGAATTTTTTTTAATGAGATTTTTCTTTTTTTTCTCTTTTTTTTTTTTGTAAGTCCCAATGATCGTCACACACGCAGGGAGGCAATGGGTCCCATTTTTATAGTCTTTGGTATGGTCTTAACTAGGCTGGATGTAATTTTTTTTGTTGGCGTTGATTTCTCCGACTGCCCGTAAACGCACCACCGCGCTCCGTGCGCGCACGGGAAAGAGGCGTGCGGACGTGAAAAAGGCGGCTCTGTATGGGAGAGACGTTGAAGAGGAATAAAAACACCCTTGGAAACCAAAACTTGCCCCTCTTTGTGACTCGGAGCCGCAACAAATGTTTCGGATTTGTGTAGGGTACATTGTGACAGACAGCAAACGAGCAGGTGATCGAGCAAGCCTTGTCTGATACGAGAGCATTGCGCTCGTATGGAGCGTGTTTGAAGTGAACAGCAGAGACGAAAGGAACAAGGCAAAGTGTTGTGAAATAAAATATGACCGACCTGTAATACGCATTTTGTTATTTGCTGATTGTATTAAACTATCACATTCATTGTCAGTCAAGAAGAGAAGAGGACTACATTGCTGAAGCCTTCGCTGTATCAAATTGATTTTTTTTCTTCCTCCAGAGTCTTATGTTTGACTCATTGACGTCAAATTGGCGCGCAGCTGCCCTATTGCCTAATTCTTCTGCCACTTCAATGACTTTCTTTCGAAATGCTACAGTATATCTTGCTCTCTTATCCATTCTGATGAAACTGCTAATTAAACCGAACTCTCGCTAATTAGTAAATAGCTGACGTGTCTTGCGCATCCATTCTGCCCAGCTGACCCATAGTGCGCATGCGCAGTCATACTGCTTCCGCGCATGCACAGTCATACTGCTTCTGCATGACGTCCGGTCCGCGATGGAGATTAAAAAACAAACAATATTTGACAATAACACACCATCAAGGATTGCACCATCGCATCAAACGATGTGTCGTCAATTATGGATTTTTTTGACTAAGTGTGTTGGGACAGGATGGCTGAATGCGATGCGCGATTGACGTGTCTTGCGCATCCGTTCTGCGCATACTGTCATGGCGGCCTCCATATGATATCCGTATGAGATATAAAACAAACAATTTGACAATAACACACCATCAAGAATTGCACCATCGCATCAAACGATGTGTCATCAATTATGGATTTTTTTGACTAAGTGTGTTGGGACAGGATGGCTGAATGCGATGCGCGATTGACAACAAACAAGAAGAAAGGTGATTACAAGTTTTATTTTGGGGGAGATTTGTCATGTCTCGTCCCCAGTTTTGCTATGTGTCTAGGTTGCCATAGTTTCTGTTCGCGTCGCCCCTCTCTTCCTGTGTCACCTCAATCGATGTAACGTGTTTTGTATTTAAGTCCTGTCTGCCCCTCGCTCTCCGCGGATCATTGCATGTGTTACTGTCATGATTAGGGGTGTAAATCGCGGGTTTTGTCACGATACGATATAATATCGATATAAAGAACTACGATACGATATTTGCCGATATCTTAAAGCCTGCTGCGATTCATTCACGATATATCGCGATATAGTGCTCTACGATCGATTTTTTTCTTTTTTTTAATAAAAAATATAGAACAATATCCTGATTTATAACAATTCATACGCAAAATCAACAAGGTACTGCAAACTCTTTATTTAGGAAATTACAAGAGTATTGTAGTATACAAATTGCTTACTTTGACACTGAACTTCAATGTCGTGTTTTTTCTTTAAATGTGCGGCGAGATTTGTGCTCCCTGAATATTTGATCACCGCATGGCAGGATTTACAAACTGCACGTGTCTTGTCCGTTGAGCCATCTTTTCTTTGGAATCCAAAGTGCTTCCAAACGAATGACTTGAAGCCTAAAGGGGAGCAAATTTCCTCGTCTTTTTAGACACTAGCCATAGCACCAACCCAGGAGCCGCGTACTAGTTGTCGACTCCCCTTTCACGTGCGTGCTCTGCTCACAACACAACACGCGCAGTGCGCTCCCGGAAAGAGGAAGCAAGCAACAATGAACTGGATTTCAAAATAAAGTCGCGTCTAATGTCCGAGGTCAAACACGGCGATATAAATCGATGTTTACCTTTAGCATCGATGCCAATAAATCGTAGAGCATTATATCGATTAATCGATGTGTATCGATGTATCGTTACACCCCTAGTCATGATGTCTGTTTGCTTTCTGTTCCTGTCTTTGGTAATGTCACCCTGTCTTTTTGTTCCACGACTTTGTCGGTCAGTCCTGTTGTTGGTTTTGTTTTCTAAAAAAAAAAAAAATTTAGGACACTAAATTCGTTAAATTTTACGCACTATACACGGAAAAAAAGGTACGCCATTTCAGACTTTGAAGTAAAGCATTTTGGGGTTTTTTGGACTTAACAGTTCAATTGATTAAGTTTGCAAATAAGTGTGAGGTTTGTAAAGCTCGTATCTTGTCTCACTTGTTGGCAGTCAGTAACAGATTAAAGATGTGTGTCTTCTGCCACATTCTAATTCCTCATGGTTCTGTTAGAATAGGCCTCTTTGGCACATGTGATTAGCTAGGTAGCTTGAGCTATGCCGTTATCTTGCTTTGACTTTTCTCTTGCTTTCACTGGCTTTCCCTACACTCTTTGCAGATATGTAGGAGTTGATCTCAGTTAAGACTGCAAGGTCACACATTATCACACAGACCCGGCAGAGTCTTGGGTTTGATCTGAGCCTTGTCCCCCCTTCCCCAAATATTATTTTTATTCCGTTTACATCTTGCAACAGTTTCTTTGGATATTGTTGAACTTATGCAAGCAGTAATTCAGCGTCGACATTCGCGTCGACTCCCATCTTAGGAACTAAGGGGGGCGGGGAAGGGTACTGTATGCTGTAAACCAGTCAGCACATTTGTATTTTTTTGTGTGGTAGGGTCATACCACCCTCTTCCAAAACAAATTCGTGCTAGTAAAAGCGATACAGACCACACCAAGCCAAGACAACGGTACCATTTTATTAGTTGTAAGTAGATGTTTCAAGACTTATATATTCTATTCTATTCTATTCTATTCTATTCTATTCTTAAATATTTCAAAAAGTTACCTCGTCCTGGTTTAAGGTAAGCCGTTTGGAACTAAAAAACAAATTAGAACATAATAGCATCAATTGGTCTGCTAATTGTATTGTCGGTAATAGGTTCTCAACATATGTTTTAATATAATGGAATGTTTGGCTTTTTAAGATGTTTTCGGCAACGTATGGTCTTAGACCAGTGGTTCTTAACCTGGGGTCGATTGAACCCTACGGGTCTCAGGGGTTTGGCAGAGCCTCCACTGCGAAGGTCAGAACACACTTAATTTATAGTGTAAATTCGTGATGACGCTAAACTAAAGACAACAGCAGAAGTAACACTGATTTGCAAGTATGTAATTTGTTGTAAATTGTAACGCATTGTGTTGGTTTTGTTCTTTGAACAAGGTGATGTTCATGCACGACTCATCTTGTGCACCAGTCTTGAATTTGGAAAAAAAAACATTTTACTTTCCACTAGATGGGTTCGGTGAATGCACACATGAAAGTGGTGGGGTTCAATACCCCCAACAAGGTTAAGAACCACTGGTCTTGATAAAGTGTGATTCAAGTCCTTTGCAATTACTATTTAGGCACAGTTTTATTTATTTTCCTAGAAATACAATTAAACCAGTCATTTTGCTAACCAGTATGTATGCAGATGAATCAGAATTAATTCTAGATAACAGTGTGTGCATGCCGTTCACCAATTTGCATAGTCCATGTACATTTCCCTCCTAAAAAGGGCTTCCGTATGAAAGATCTCAGCCAATGCGCATAGACTAGAAAAGAAAGAAGAACAGCAGACATTTACAACTTACGGATGTAACAGATATCAACTTGAATCCAGTACGTTAAAACTCAATTTTTCAACTTTTCAAAATTAGAGAATGGAAAAAAAAAGAGAAAAATAAATGAGGGCAACAGAAAATTAAGCTAAGGCCTATATTTTTTGTCTGAACGAAAGAAAACAAAAGGCTATTACAAAAGTTGTTGAAATTGATAGTATAGTACACAGGTGTCAAACTTAAGGCCCGGGGGCCAGATACGGCCCACCACATCATTTTATGTGGCCCGCAAAGACAAATTGTGCATCAAATTCGTGTGTCATTACTAGAATTGCAAATTGTCTTCACTTTTAATAATATCTGTTTTTTTAAATATTTGACCAGTTTTTACTCGTCTGATTTGAAAACGAGTTATTTGTCAGTTTGTTTTGTAGCTTCTACTGTATATAATAGGAGGTGCTCATACATTTATTTGGGTTGACAGTCATAATGGCCCTCCGAAAGAAGCAATGACTACAATGGACATTAGGACATTAGTCAACTCATTAGCAGTGACGGACGGCATCTCTTCTCATGAGTAAAGTTTAAATTTTGTTTTTCCCTTCCAATTTCTCAATTTTTCAACCGATTCAACCCGTTCGATCTTTTAACCACTCATCTAATGCCAACCGATTCCAAAACCTCCCACTTACCAAAAATTCCAAATTTTCAATTTTGAAATTCACGCCAAATTTTACAAGATTGCATTTTTCCCTTCTAATTCCTACATTATTTGACAGATTCAATCCTTTCCAACTTTAAAGTTCACCCTATGTTTATCATATTCACCCTCACCCCACTTCCATTATGCTTACCTAATTCACCCCTTCACCCCCAATTCCACAGTGTGGCAGCCATCTTAGAGTGCCCCAGAATAAACACGACGTGAACCGGAAGTGCCCTAAAACAAACCGGAAGTGCCCAAAATAAACCGGAAGTGATCTCAATTGAACCAGACGAGCACCCAAATAAACCGGAAGTGACCGGAAATAAACCGGAAACGCCCTAAATTGAATCGGAAGTGCCCCAAATAAACCGGAGGTGGCCTGAATTGAGTTTCAACTTCAGGATTACAAAGTGACTACTAACATGTAGTTTTCTTTTCGTTCATAATTTCAATAGTTTGGCACTATTTTTCACTAACTTTTAAAATCTTCATCCGATTCAACCAGCTTCAACTTACTAACCTGTAGTTTTTGTTTCGTTTCGGATTTCAAATTATTTTGGCGCAATTTTTCTAAAAATGCTCATGTTTTCCCCATTCATTCTCTATGGTGCATTTAACATCTGATCTAACTTTTTAATTTTTCTTCCAATTCAACTTAAAGGGTTATTACTGTAGTTTTCGTTTCGTTCATTTCACAATTTTTTGGCGCATCTTTCTCTAAATCAGGGGTTGGGAACCTTTTTGGCGGACAGAGCTATATCTGGCTCGTGAGCCATAAGTTCCCGACCCCTGCTCTAAACATTCAATTTTTTCCCCATTCATTCGCTATGGGGCATTCAACATCTGCTCTAACTTCTAAATGTTTTTTCTAATTCCCCTTTCAACTTCACTGTCATTTGACATCATTCTGAAGCATTCCAGTCGTTATTCAGCTTCTTTGCCTTCACACGCAATTGCAAATTCTAGTTGGACTAAGCTGCTCAATAAACCTAACCCCAGGGAAGCTGCAGGCCCTGAAGAAATATTTGGAAAGGTACTCAACTGGTGGCCGCTACACATCTTCATTTCACCAAATCTGGCACTCTTTGCAAGACGTTTAGACACCCTGGAGAAAATACTTGAATACAGCATTTGTTTTTAATACATTCTCTGCCTGCAGACTTTGTTTTGAATGATGAAATAAGTCTTACATTTAGTTCATAATGGTCTTAAAAAGTTTCATTTTATTTGGTGAATCCTACAGAAACCCATGTCTTTTTTAAAGAAATTGTCCAATTAGTGCAGAGATGTGTGTTGATTCTGAAGAGTTGTAATTATTTTTCTTCCATTTTTTTCAGGTGAAATGTATCATACTGCAATTGTTGAGAGGGTTGTGCTATCTCCATCACAATTTCATCATTCACAGGTCAGTCGATGTCAGTTATTGTACTTTTACTCTAGCTTGCCCATTTTATCTTATTTTGGACTCAAGTCAGTGAGACTTAGTTGTTTCTCTCTTTGTACATTTAGAAACACAATCCCTTTTGAACAAAACCTGGTTGAACTGAGAGCAAATCTTCACATCCAGTGAAAATAAATGTCTTGTGACCAAGTGACGTCAACTAAGAGCTTGCCCTGTACAGCAGCCATATACGTTCTTCAAAACACTGTTGTCGCTCTATGATTGTTTTTTTGTTGAGTTAGAATTTTTTTCAACAATATTTATTTAAAAAAAAATTCACAATACAACTACAGTGGTAGCTCCACTTACCAACGCCTATACTGACAGACCTTTTGCGGTATGAAGCGGATTTTTTTGCATGTACTTACAAACAACATTTCGACTTCCAAACGGGCGCCCCAACCCCCACATCACCATTGTCTCGGCGTGTTAGCAGTCTAAAAGACAAGTACCGTATTTTCTGCACCAAAAGGTGTACCTAAAAGCCTTTAATTTTCTCAAAAAACAAAGGTGCGCCTTTTAATGAGGTGCGCCTTTTGAGTGGACCGAATTTCAAAATCTGTAATGTTGTTTTGTGTGGCTTCCGCCACACAGAGACGTAACATACTGGCGTAATATCTAGACCCGATGAACCAATCGGAGGACATTACATTTTACGCAGATCGGGGTCGAAAACCGATCGGAGGTTTGTACATAACACGTATAGTACGTAACTCCACTGCCATTGATAAATAAATACTATCGTTTGTGCAAAGCAAACAGCATTAGGACCCTCTAAAATTCATTCGACAGAGACATGCTTTCTAGACTCAAGCTTTCTGGAAAGCCGGGATCATTGCTGAAAAATAATGTGACGACGACAAGATAGTGTCAAGAGGGATCTTGTAATGTTTAATGGCGGGGACTGTACCAGCTTGTTTTCAATAAAAATATGAAGAACACACTTATGTGTTTGTCAATTAGCATCTTTAGACGGTAGTTTTTTTCTCTTTCTTTTTTTAAGTTGTCACTAGTGTTCAGCACAAGGTGCGTTCATTGACAACTTACACAGTCGGAAAACTCATTTATTCCACCACAAAGCAATGACGAGTATGTGACCACATTGGAGGGAGATCGAGGAAGCATACAATAATTTATTAGCCTGACTTTTTCTATAACTTCTCGGGGGTAGTTTTAGCAAGTGTAGAAAATTAGAACAGGTTCCACCTCCCCCAAGCAAAGTTAGGAGGTCAATAATAATGTGACATTTGTTATAAAGGTTTGAAAACCTAAAAATAAAACCGTTGTTGTTTTGGTTTTCTGTATGTTTTACACAGAGTAATACGGCAAAAGTCTGACTTTTGGGATTGTCCTGCACGCATTATTTGCTTTTATATTGATTCCTATGGGAAACATTGCTTCTACTTACAAACCTTCCACTTACAAACCCAATAACGGAACAAAATAATTCGTTATTAGAGGTACCACTGCAATTAACTATTTTGGGTTGTTACAAGTCTGTGGCATTGAAACTATGATGTTGTATTATCAGGGACCTAAAAGTGTCCAATCTGCTGATGACAGACAAAGGCTGTGTTAAAATAGGTAAGTAAACATACTTCCATCACTCACAATCACACCAGTGACTTCTTTAGAGAACCTGCCTAATTTAAAAATAATTATTTTTTGGATTTTGAAATGCTTCTCCATATAACAAAAATCACATTATTCATGCAATGTATCCTAATGCATATATATTTAAGTGGACCTATGTTTTTTTTAATTGAAATGCTATGGTTAAGACTTAGCTTGCTTATTTTAATAATAATTCATTTAATTTATATAGCGCTTTTCAATGACCCAGAGACGCTTTAGAGGGAATAAAAAGGGTGGGGACGTACAGGGGGTGGGGACGTACAGGAGACAATAGGATATAGTTAATAACAGGACATCGGTCAGCAGTGCGAAGGAGATGGATGGAGGAGCAGGAGGGGCGGGAGCGGAGGTTGTTGAGGTTGGCAGTACGGGAGGTGGGGGTGACGGGGGGTTGGTAGTCCAGAAAGAGGAGATGGGTGAGCCATCGGGGAAGTGCCGGTCCAGATGTAGCGGCGACGGCGAAGGATCCCAGCCTCGTGTGGAAGCAGCAGTGGACCAGGTGGTGATGCCGCTCGACCTCGACTGCACCCGCTCGAACGGCAGGCCCCAACGCACCACGGCGGCACACAGCAGAGCCACGGTTGGCGAGCCCGCAGGGAGTGGAGCCCGTCCCCCGAGGACGCCGGACGGAAGGCCAGAGAGCCGGGCCAGAGCTGCCGTCGAGTCCACAGCAGGCGGCCACAGGCTCAGAGTCGGGAGGCAGGAGGGGGTCCGGTGGTGGTTTTGGCCAGTTGGCTGTTGGCTAGCTGGCTAACGTAGCTGGTAGTCCGAGGGAGAGGAAACAGATAGGTGAGAGCGGAGCTGCGGGGATGCGAGGTGGATGGAAGACAACACGAGAAAAATAAAAGAAGAGACGGGTGCACTGAAAACGGGAAAACGAAAAACAAGTAACGGACACGGTCCGGGACAGAAGCGGCAGTCAACAGATCTGACGCCAGCGTTGGTCTAACCCGGAAGACAACAGACGGTGGGGGAGGGATTTTGATATATTAGCTTTAAACAGAGCAAAACAGAGTAAAACTATAAGTTTAAAATGCTTCTCCATACAACAAATATCTCATTATTCATGCAATGTATCCTAATGCTTATAAATATACTTAAGTGGACCTAAGTTTTTTTGATTGAAACTCTATGGTTAAGACTTAGCTTGCACCAACAAAGTTTATTTTGATACATTAGCTCACAGAGAAAAACAGAATAAAACCAAGTTTAAAATGAGTTAATGTGATTTTATAATTAAGGAGCATCTTATAACATTTATCTTTATCTTTTAACTGAATTTAAATTGAGTTCAACCCAATTTATAGGGGAATTTGTAGATATTGAAATAACACCACAGTAAAGCCTTGTGTGTCAACTTATTTAATGGAATTTTTGTTTTCTATAAAGCATCACAGCCAGTATTTCACTGAGCGACGAAGGTTTGGTTTGCAAGTGTATGCACACACATATGCAGACTTTTGCTGCTCAGTAAGCTATGGGCACAGACATACATACAGTGGGGCAAAAAGTATTTATCGTATTTTTCGGACTATAAATCGCTTTTTTTTTTTTCAATAGTTTGGGTAGGGGGGGCAACTTATACTAAGGAGCGACTTACCGTTTTTTTCCATGTATAATGCGCCCCCATGTATAATACGCACCCTAAAAATGGCATGTTGATGCTGGAAAAAAGCCTGTACCCATGTATAATACGCACCCAAATTTTGACTCCTACTTAAGTCCGTGAACGTAAAATTATTTCAGAAAAAAGATCATCTTTGGGAACAACCGGATGTTATTCTGCCGGTCAGTATCACTGCGCATGCGCTAGCATACTCAATAGCGAAGAAATGTTTCGGATTTGTGTAGGGTACATTGTGACAGCAAACGAGCAGGTGATCTAGCAAGCGTCTGATACGAGAGCATTGTGTTCGTATGGAGCGTGTTTGAAGTGAACAGCAGAGAAGAAAGCGCATCTGTAATGGCGACCTCCGTATCATATCCGGATAAAAAAATAAATAAATAAATAAATAAAATTCCTTTTTTTTGTACCCATGTATAATGCGCACCCCAGATTTTAGGACAATAAATTAGTTAAATTTTGCGCATTATACATAGAAAAAAACGGTATTTGTGAATTTCTTCACAAATTTTCAAAATTAAAAAAAAAAAATGAAACCGTGACAAACGAACTGCGATGTAGCAAGGGATTACTGTAATTTGAATTTCCAGTGACGTCAGCAGCGCGGCGGTTGTTTACATAAAGGACAAAAATTCGATCACGGGATGACGAAGGGCCCCACGTACTACCGGCATCATTAGCGGCTTTGTTTGTAAGTGGGGAGGACGAAGAGTTTGAAGGATTTAATGATTTGGAGCGACACAGAAGGTTTGAAAAACTATTATGGCTTTTACGCACGCCCGGTCCTACTCTACGGAGCTCTCTTTCACCTCCGTGGATGGAAGTCGGGGGCCGTGCTCGGCCGGGTGGCTGTCCGGGGATGGTGAATGGGGCTCGGACATGGCTTTTACGCATGCCCGGTCCGACTCTACGGAGCTCTCTTTCACCTCCGTGGATGGAAGTCGGGGTCGGTGCTCGGCCAGGTGGCTGTCCGGGGACGCTGGATGGGGCTCGGACATGGCTTTTACGCACGCCCGGTCCGATTCTATGGAGCTCTCTTCCACCTCCGTGGCTGGAAGTCCACGCCGCCACACGCCTGGAAGTTTGTTTTGTTAAATAAAGAGCCGTTTACCAAACCCAAGTCTTTCCTTGTACTTTGTTAACGCTACAATACAGTTATATACTAGATCTGTGGAATAACGATGAGGCTGACGTCAGGGCGCACGCGCGGCGTTCACAAAGGATCTCTTCTCGAGCTGTAATGTTTTGGGGCCGGTAGGGATGGTTGTTATTTTCCACCATCATTTGCAAATAAAATCTTTCAAAATCAGACCATGTGATTTTATGGATTTGTTTTAATTTGTTTTGTCTCTCCTAGTTGAAGTGTACCTATGAATTACAGACATTTCTCATCTTTTAAGTGGGGGAACTTGCACAATTGGTGGCTGACTAAATACTTTTTTGCCCCACTGTACATGTATGCATGTTAGGTTGTCACCAAAGATATTATGAAAGTTGCACATGGAAGACTTTCAGCCATAGATGACTGATCGTGACAAGGTTAAGATACAGCTACTCCAATCTAACCATGGTCAATCTATCTAAGGGAGCAGAGGCTGCATCAGAGTTAGGAGCCAAGGAAGCAGAAAAGAAAAACAAAAGGAAAGGGTTTAACTTATAGAACTTAAGAATAATTTCGATTAATGATCATTTTGATCTTTAATGCTTTAAATCTCTTTTGTTTCTCTATCATAGTCATACTTTAAACCAGGGGTCCCCAAACTTTTTCCTGTGAGGGCCACATAACCTTTCCCTTCTCTGATTGCGGTGGCAGTTTGTAACAGAAAAAGTGTGACGATCGTAGGGGAGCTTAAAAAAATTGTTTTCCAGAAAGCCACACATAACCAAATAACGGTTATTTAATAACCCTTTCCAGGTTCTTTACAGAAAAAAAGTCAGGAAACAAATAACACTATTAATGAAATAAATAATAACTAAACCCTCTCTGAGTTCTTCACAGAAAAAACAGGAAATCAATAATAACTAAATAACTCTCTCTGGGTTCTTCATAGAAAAAAAAACATGGAACATTAACTTTCTGTTGTGCCATGCACAATCTTAACAGATAAAAGTTCAGCTCAGTTGTCAGAGCAGAACCTCTCTGACACATATGAGCAGTCTCTTAAAGTTCTTGTGTTCCTTCCTTATAATCCTTTTGTAGGTTCCAGTAGGCTTGTAGACACCGCTGTCTTTTTTGTTAAAGTTTGATAGTGCGTCATAGTCTGGAGTAAAATTTGTTGTGGCAATTCTTAGGCGAGATCCGAGGTGTTGGTCCGTTTACCTCGATCTGTGACGGGTAGATGTTGACGTTCATGTGGCTGAACGTCACGTCGCGTACGTCGAGCCAAATTGGCAACTCTTTTAAACGCTCGGCACTGTGTTCACCCTGCTTTACTTGGGCGACATTTTAACGGAAGGATTCCAGGGGAAGGTTTGTGGGTGGCTTTAGCGCAAAACTGCATCTGAAAGCTCGGCGCGCGAATTACAAGAATGCTGTCGTCACAGCCCACGCTCTAAATTCGGGACTGATACAAATAGAGCGCGAGTGCGCCATGTCCGTACACGCACTGTGAGTGTGCACCGAGCTTTCTGACACGGCTTCCGGTATCCGGCCCGCGGGCCGTAGTTTGGTGACCCCTGCTTTAAACCGTTCAGTTCTTTTTTAAATGAAGACAGCTTTAATCCTTGACGTCAGGGAGTGTCAGAATCTGGTTCGAACCGTTAACTTAAACTCAGCTAGTGTGAGTGTACGCGAGTGAAAATAAACGAGTTCCCGCGGTCTTAACAAAGACAGCTAAACTATTCCGAGTGGATAACCAAAGCAACAATCTTAACAGGAAAGGAGAGCCGCTGAAACAGCCGCGATCAAGGAGCTCCTGGGTCTCGACAAAGTAGTTACTCGACCCTCGGATTTCTTTGATTTCAGCGGGACTGGTGTTCGGAAATGACGGAATTAATCTAACAATAGATTAGTTACCTGAACAGCGGTTAGACTCGGAACGAATCTTCTTAAATCAATTCTCGTCGCCCCCTACAGGCTGCGTTACTGCAGAGGGGCTAAAGTACAGAATTTTACCCTTTAAACGGAGAGCCGGTCACTTACATCAGATAAATGCACGATTGACACTGGACAGTTGCAAGGTGGAATTGTCATGCTGTTCAATTCATGAAAGAAAGTGGTAAGTTTCAAAGTTGAAGGACTTTGCTGAGTTCATGTCGTTTAAAGCGGAGATTGTCTGCAACCCTATCATATAATTTCAAGCTCTCCACTCAATGGACTACTCCCCAAACTCCAGTAAAAAGAAATAAACACGGAAGTCCGGTACAAAAGCCACCGCCGGATATATACACTCGGGTATACACGTATTGAGTGGCAATTGGAGTTTTGGAACATGGCGAAATGGAAGCGATCGGCTTTCAAGCAGCTTACAATCGAGCAAACAATTGCTCTTCGTGAGTGCGAGAGCAAAACGATTCATCGAATTTAGAGGAGGTGGCTGTGAGTATGCGACAGACATGGAAGTCCGCATCACAAGCCACCGCCAGTTCAGGCATAGATGTGTTTTGTGCCACAGTTCAGATGAGTCGCCGTCATTTGACGAGTATTCTCATGCGAGATACAGTGACCCACAAATACATCTCTTGTAATTAGCAAAACACGCACACGCATTATGAGCACACACGCAAACATCTCTATAAATACACACATGCAAACATCTCTGTAAATAGCCCAAAATTTGTAAATAGGTTGTTAATTGTTAAAATGTTGCAGAGTGCGCACGATATCAAATATGTAAATACCGTATTGGCCTGGATATAAGACGACCCTGATTATAAGACGACCCCCTCTTTTTCAAGACTCAAGTTTGAAAAAATACTTTTTGAACACCAAATTTAATTTTTATACAGAAAATAGTTACAGTAAATCTGAAACAAATGGTTATAACAATATATTTGAGAGAAAAAGCATGTTATTTTGCCTTATTTAAATCATGCAAAAACTGTCTATCACATTTTAATAGCCAAATATTTAAATATGTAAACTAAAGTGCAATCACATTTGTAAATTAATGGCTTCTGGTTTTTCCATTTTCTTCATGACAGGGGTTTGCTTTGGACTGGGGAGTTAAGTTCAGCATTCGCTTTTAAGATATCTGGTGCCATCTAGCGTTGTGAATGGGTATAATGTCTAGACCCCGAATGTAAGTTGACCCCCACTTTTCCAGTCTTATTTCAATCCAAAAATCACCGTCTTATATTCGGGCCAATACGGTAAATGTTTTTGCCATCCAAAACACATTTTAATTATTTTTGTTCTTGTTTTATAGAAGGGAAGGGCTGTTCCGGTCGTACATATTTAACCAACGTAATAACCAACCTAAATAAATGTACGAGTACCTCATATTATATACAGTATAAGCCAGTGGTCCCCAACCTTTTTTGCGCCACGGACCGGTTACATGTCAGAAATATTTTCGCGGACCGGCATTTATATAAATAAATAATACATTTATATGAATAAATAAATAAATAAATAATACATTTATAACAAATATATAAATACGATGAAATAAAATGATACGACTGACATAAAAACAAGTACAAATGACAAAAATAAAACTCACCATTACGTTGAATTAGTGGGAGCACTGAGTTTGTTTCTCAGAAACGAGCCGGTCCCATCTAGACGTAATCGGAGACAATGACACCCGAAGTGATTAAGGTTTGTCTTTTATTGCAGGATGCTTGGTCTCCATGTGTTGAAGCAGTTTTGAATGCTTCATTGACTGGTTAGTTAGCCTGTCGTCACATATTAGCTTTGCGGGCTCGACTGGGGAAAGATGTCACGTGACCGGGACGAGTGTCTTGACCTGAATTAATTGATCGTCGATCTTTTTTTTTTTCTGTGCGGCTTGGCGGCCCGGTACCAAGTTACCCACGGACCGGTACCGGTCCGCGGCCCGGTGGTTGGGGACCACTGGTATAAGCGACAAAACAAACTGACAAAAAACTCGTTTTCAAATCAGACGAGTAAAAACTGGTCAAATACTTAAAGAAAAAAAGATATTTTTTAAAAGTGAAGACAATTTGCAATTCTAGTAATGACACAAATTTGAGGCACAATTTGTCTTCGCGGGCCACGTAAAATGATGTGGGGGGCCTTGCGTTTGACACCTGTGGATTAAAAGATGTCAACGGGAGAAGACTTGTCCATTAAACCATACCTAACACGTACAGTGCCTTGCGAAAGTATTCGGTCCCCTTGAACCTTTCGCCACATTTCAGGCTTCAAACTTAATGATATAAAATTTAAATTTTTTGTCAAGAATCAACAACAAGTGGGACACAATCGTGAAGTGGAACGAAATTTATTGGATAATTTAAACTTTTTTAACAAATAAAAAACTGAAAAATTGGGTGTGCAATATTATTCGGCCCCCTTGCGCTAATACTTTGTAGCGCCACCTTTTGCTGCAATTACAGCTGCAAGTCGCTTGGGATATGTCTCTATCAGTTTTGCAGATCGAGAGACTGGAATTCTTGCCCATTCTTCCTTGCAAAACAGCTCGAGCTCAGTGAGGTTGGATGGAGAGCGTTTGTGAACAGCAGTCTTCAGCTCTTTCCACAGATTCTCGATTGGATTCAGGTCTGGACTTTGACTTGGCCATTCTAACACCTGGATACGTCTATTTGTGAACCATTCCATTGTAGATTTGGCCTTATGTTTTGGATCATTGTACTGTTGGAAGATAAATCTCCGTCCCAGTCTCAGGTCTTTTGCAGACTCCAACAGGTTTTCTTCCAGAATGGTCCTGTATTTGGCTCCATCCATCTTCCCATCAATTTTAGCTTCTTCCCTGTCCCTGCTGAAGAAAAGCAGCCATGATGCTGCCACCACCATGTTTGACAGTGGGGATGGTGTGTTCAGGGTGATGAGCTGTGTTGCTTTTACGCCAAACATATCGTTTTGCATTGTGGCCAAAAAGTTTGATTTTAGTTTCATCTGACCAGAGCACCTTTGTCATCAGTCATTTAGGACAACATTGGATCATTCAAAGATCCTCACTGAACTTCTGGAGTGAGTTTGCTGCACTGAAAGTAAAGGGGCCGAATAATATTGCACGCCCTACTTTTTTTTTTTATTTGTTAAAAAAAGTTTAAGTTATCCAATAAATTTCGTTCCACTTCACGACTGTGTCCCACTTGTTGTTGATTCTTGACGAAAAATTAGAATTTTATATCTTTGTTTGAAGCCTGAAATCTGGCGAAATGTTGAAAGGTTCAAGGGGGCCAAATACTTTCGCAAGGCACTGTGACAAAATAAAGCCCCTCACAATATTTATGAACACATCTTGTAAACAAGTCAAGTTAACCAGTAAGCTAATGCTAGCATTAGCGAGAAGCTAATGAATACATTTAACACATTGTGTTCCCCAAGAATAATTCAGCACCTTTGTTGCAATTCATCTGATACAACTACTCAAAATACAAGAAGTGAAAACATTGAGCGGACAGCTCTAAAATCAACAGAAATACTGACACTAATGCTATGAAAATGAGAGCATCATAGACACACAATAATATGAAAGTGAAATACATTCAAACCTCGGTTTTCGACCACAGACTGGAAGGTTGTGGGTTCAAACCCCGGCCGGGTCATACCAAAGACTATAAAAATGGGACCCATTCCCTCTCTGCTTGGCACTCAGCATTAAGGGTTGGAATTGGGGGGTTAGATCAACAAATGATTCCTGCACGCCTGCTGGCCACTGCTCCCCTCTCCCCCAGGAGATGGATTAAAATCACACGGGGATGGGTTAAATGCAGAGGACAAATCTCACCACACCCAGATGTGTGTGTGAGACGATCATTGGGACTTTAACTTGACTTGACTTTAGCAATCCGTTCCAGAAGGCGGTTCGAGAAGTGAATCGGTCGAATTCCGAATCTATTTTTCCCATTACAAATAATGGAAAAAAATTTCATCCGTTCCAAGATTAAAAAAAAAAACGCCTCTTTTAAGCATATTTTCATTTGCGCATTTTTGTCCGATCACGCAACTGCAGCGCACCGCCGACCGCGCAACCGTAGCGCGCCACCGACCGCGCAACTGCACCGTGCTGGTCGCATTGTGACAGAGCTGTCGCTGAAATTTAGAAAATATGTTTAAAAGTCCTGATGTACTTTCCAAAATATAAGTGGACCTCAGTGCGCAGGGAGCTTAGTTTTGTCTGCTCGCGCAACCGCAGCGCGCCGGGCGCTCACCGTTGCATTGCTTTAAGAGCATCTTTGTGTTTTAGGATGGGTTTACTGCTCCCACTTGCTTTCTTGGGAGGCATGATTAGGGGTTAATATAATCCTCAAAGTAACGAAAATACAATAACGAACGGAGTCAGTCGTCATCCGGGCCCCGCGGTCTGGTTTTCTCGGGTCCTTTCGGCTCATCTCGCGAGGTTCGACCTCTGAATTTTGTTCGACAACCGAAGCAAAAAAATCTCGAATTTTTAGTTCGAACTCCGATTTGTTCGAGAATTGGGACGTTCAAAAACAGAGGTTTGACTGTACAGGTTATAACTTTTGTGTTATCTCAAGTTTACCCCTTTACTGTGGCTGTCGTTTTCATAAATTGAATGAACTAAACCATCAACGAAACGACGTCTTTCTGCAAATCCTTGTCTATACTGACAAAAGATTTCTGAAACACTCGTCCTTGAACAAGCAGAACTTTGCCCACAGATGTGGGAACACTGCTTGAAAAATGAAATTTGACCAGGCACTTTGAGGTTCTGATGGGGAATGAGTTGTGTGGATTGAGCATCCAACAACTGAACATTTTGATCTTTCCACTTCGGCATCCTTGAGTTGTTGGACTACAAATGTCTCTGAGTAACAAAGTTGGCGCATTTGCGAAACCGTTTGGTTACCATTACCTTATTTGGTAGTCCCGCTCCAAAGGATGGGACGTGATAGATAAAAATAAGTACCGTATTTTCCGGACTATAAGGCGCACCTAAAAACCTAAAATCTTCTCAAAAGCATTATATATGGACTAAATTCCTAAATTCTAACTGTCCCGAAGCATTGTGTCATGAAATCAAGCATAAGTGGCCTGCTGAAGACTATGAATCATGAATCAAAAACTATGGATCATTATTTCGTGATTATAAAGTCATTTGTTGCATCTGAAGTTGAAATAAAAAAGATAAAATGGAGAATGATTTGATTTGGATTAAAAATCTGACATGATGCATTAATGGTGCGCCTTATAGTCCAGTGCGCCTTATATAAGGATCAAGTTTTAAAATGGGCCATTCATTGAAGGTGCGCCTTATAGTCCGGTGCGCCTTATAGTCCGGAAAATACGGTAATAGAAAATGGAGAAATCTGAACGGAGTAAAAAATAGCCCCTAAACCAGGGGTCTCAAACTCGCGGCCCGCAGGCCAATTGCGGCCCTCAGGACAATGTTTTGTGGCCCCCTGCCTGAAAAAAAATCTTTGTGTTAATGCGGCCCGCGCATTTTTTCTCACGTGCATCTGGGGGTTTTATATTTTTTAACACCTGTGGGCTCCCGTAGCTCAGGCTCGTGACAACAGCGCGAATTAGCAATTGGTCACTTCAACATGTTTGGATGAACAAGTGGAAGGAAAATATATCTTGTCACCTAGTGCTATACGGTTTTTGTCAGCCCCAGTCATGTCTTTTTCAAAACCTGTCGTGAAGAGAAAAATTGGCGATGAGCACAGACAATTTCAGGAGAAGTGGGAGACGGAATATTTTTTTGTTGAGCACAGGGGCATCCCAACGTGTCTAATATGCAAGGATAAAGTTGCGGTGCACAAGGAGTATAACATCAGATGTCATTACTCAACTAAACTAAGCCATTCAAAGACGCCAGTTCATCAAACAGGCTCAGTTTAGTAACATCAGCATTTCAGCACACAGTGGCAGAGCGCATTTCTGACATGTCTGGCAACATTTATGATCAACTGCGTGAGAAAGCTAAACATTTCCATTCATACTCACTTGCTCTTGATGAGAGCACAGACGTCACTGACACGGCGCAGCTCGCAATATATGTCCGTGGCGTGGATAACAATTTTGAAGTGTGGTGAATTCTCTTCGATGGTCAGCTGGTCTTCCAAACAAGATGGTGAAAAAGTGGCTGGCTTGGGGAAGGAAAACTTCAGTCACACATGGCTGATTGGGGAAAGATTTTATTCAACCGATGTCAGAGAGAAGTGTCTCGCGCCCTAGCCAAGATGTCGAGTCCCTTTGTCTACTCTCGTCCTAAACCTTATACTCTTGCGCTTCCCTCCACGCGGGAGCGCGCAGATGGGGCTGTTGGCTGACCTATGACCCCGCAGTTGCCGCCCCATCTCTACATCGTGTGTATCTTAGCAGTTGTTAATGGAAGCCAGATGTGTCTGGCGCCAACGAGTCTACCTTCCTGGACCAAGCCCCAAACAATCCCACACTAACCTGACCCGAACATGACCCGGTCACACTTAGGCTTACTAGTGAGATAAACATTGCATGATACCAGAATAAAAATACACTACATATTCCCCCCTGACGGGGCACAACAAGTGCCCCGGCAACAACTCAACACAAAAAGACATCGGTACATCCAAAAACCTTCCCCCAACCATTTTATGGTTTTCGTCTACAATTTGGACCTATTTGTCACATCCTAAATCATGCTCAAGGCATGCTACTTAAGGTTACATTAACTAGGAAAGCTCAACCTAATTTAATAGCAAATTCCTCCCTGACAGCAATCTGAGGCCTCTCAGGAACCACATTTGACCAAGATCGAATCCCCCAACCCCATTAACTGATTGACGCCGTCCGCACACCCCCCTTCGGTAATATATCACCAACGCCATCAATTTGGAGAGGAATAGTTTGCTGTGGCCCGTTAGAAGCCCCAAAAGGTTGCCGGACCGCCGTCGAAAAAACCTCGCCAATCTAATGACGAGGAAAAAGAGGGAGGCCCATTCTACACCCCCGGAGGCGCCTCTTACCTGGCGAGAGTCAGGCGAAGGGAGCTCCGGCACACACCACATTTCACAAAGCGTAGCATGAGCCCTAAACACAGCAACAAGCAGAACCATGACCCTCAAATACAAATCGCTCAACATGCAATGTTGTATCGTAAACATGCCACGGGGTAAGCAAATGAGGTCACATAATAAAGTAAATACCATGGCAAAAAAACAACGAGGTAACACAGTGAGGTATATAAAAACGAATCGTCAAAGCATGCAAGAACATTAAACCCGTCGTTGCGCTGCCCCCCTTGCACGCACAAGTGCGTGCAGATATGAAATCCAGTCCACTGAGCCGTCAGTGGGGAATAGCACTAGTAGTAGACGGCACTGTCCCGGGCCGGCTGTCCGTTCAGTGTCCTCCTGTTGCTTATGACGGCCGTTGAATCCCGTGCAAGGCCCCGGTCAGCAGCCAGGCGACCCATGACAAGCTAAAGCTACTGTCTGTATCGAGTGACTTTAACAGTGCGAACATGTGGAGTCATAATGTCAAAGGTAGCAGCCCAGGCCGGACGTCTCTCCGGCCCCGACGGCCACCGCTGGCGGGGCAACACAACCCAATTGCTCCTGTGTTACCGGCCCCCTCAAATAATTCTTTTGCGGTGATGGGGCAACGAGGAAAAAGCTGTGTCCATCGTCTCATCGAAATCTCATCAGAACGCCCGAGGGCTCCCGACACCTACCCCTCGTTTCCAGAGGCCCACGCGGTCCCTGAAACAAACAAACAAACAAACAAACACTCCAGGACTCATTCCCCTCATTTCTCGTCGTGCCGACAGCGTTGCTAGATCCCCCCAGTCACAATGTAAATTCTACCTGTTCTTGGTAGCCTTTCCTGTCGCAGATGTCCCTGTCTCAATCACACTGTCATCTTTCTGAAGTCCCGTCAGTCATGTCACTTCAACCGCTCTTTTTCCCGTCCAAATACTATTTTTCACCCCCAAATTCCTTCTTCAGTCTAAAGATGTGTAGCATTCTCAAACCGGTACCCTTTTTTTTTTTTTTTTTTTTTTTTTTCTTTCGGTATGGCGCCGTAAGTGGCTGCCTCCCAGCAGTGTTCTCTCCTTTCCTCTTTATTTCTTTCTTTTCTCCTTTTTCTTTCTGTCTTTTTGTCCATTCGGCGATGCTGGTGCCTTCTACCGCACCTCGGTATCTCTTCGGATCGGATATTTTGTATTATTATTTTTTCTTCCTGGGACCGGGATCATCGGTCGAGACCGGCGTAACTCTACGGCGGCTTCCTGCTTATCCGGCCAGTGATGACCGGGTCCCTCGCCTTGGCCTTGCAACCGCAACCCCTGTAGGGACTCCGCTTCCTCGTGCTCGTCGGAACCAACGACTTTCGCCATGCTAGCCCCGTGGTGACCATCTGCACGTGCATCCGACTGGGTGCCCAGGACGCTGCTCACACGTTTGCCTGCTTTGTGATGTTTTTCACCGATTCACGACCACGGTCCATTGGGCGCCATTGAACTGGACTGCCCCTACACCTGTCTATGGACCCCGTGGAGGCTATTTAGTGTGTTTTGGGGTGTTCTCTTGTATTGAGGGGTGCTGGTTGGCCACAGTTACTTTTTTTCCTTTGTCTTTTATCTTTGTTTTGCTTTGATGGCTTTTATCTTGAGCACTTTCTGGCTTTCTTTGTGGCGCCGTTGTGTGGCAGCCTTATGAGAGCCTGTTGAGTTGCGCTCATGCCATTTGTGCGTCTTTTGTATACCCACTCTGTGGTATGAATACTGCTGGGGCCTGAATTTCCCCACCCCTGGGGATCAATAAATATTCAATCAATCAATCAATCAATCAATCAAAGGAACCTGCAAAGCGTCCCCTCTCATCACCACACTCTTTGTAGCCAGGCCCGCGGAACCTCTAGCTCCAATCTGGGCCCCGGGACCGTCACCCCAAGTCCCTGAAACTTGACTGTCCACCACACACTCGGCAACACAAACAAAAATCAGCGCACTCCTGTCAGTGAGCTTGTAGCCCTGCTGACAGCGGACATTTGTACACACAAAAACAGACATCAAGTATCAAAACAAAAACAGTCATAAAATGAATCCTGGCGCTCGGGGATCCTGTCCTGAAGACCATGTAATCAACAGGTTCATTATAAAAACCAAAAGGGCAAGGGTTAACATATTCTTGTAAATTCAACACAGACGTTCCACGAACGCAATCGACAACCTGCAAGAACGAAAACAAGTTACGCAACCAACGCGCAATCCGCTCCTTGGCTGGTGGCCGTTGCTGCTGCTGCTGCAAAAAATCAAGTCACACAGAAAAACAAAGCAGAGCTCGCTCACGTCGCAAGCAAGCTCAAGCGTCAAACATTTGGTCACTGTCCACCGAGTCCGTCACCCCGTCGGGTGAGCTCAAAGTCGTCACACGTCAAATTGTCCAAAGTCTTGATGTTTGATATTAGTTCTGTCTTGTCTGACCATATCACTGAAATGGGCCTTCTCCATCGAACCGTTTGGTTGTCGATGGTGCCCCTGATTGATCATTGAACCATGGTTCCGATCAGAACTCATCACTTACCAGTTCCAGTCCCTCCGATCTGTACCACCCCTTCAGGCGAGAGGAATTTTATCCTCAATGGCAAACACATCACCCCAACTTCAGACTCGTTTCATCCACTCACTCGCGCGGTCTGCCCCCCTTCTGCAAAGCTGCAGCTCCACACAGGGAGCGCCGAGCCTTCTCCCTCGAATGAGCAGTTTTTAATGTAATTTACGTCATTGCTGTCCAGATCTTCTATCCTCAATCTCCCTCGCTGTCAATTCCTGTTAAAATGCCAAAATGCCCCCGTTCCGACTCGCTCTAATCCTATCTTTGACAATGGAGTTTGCCCTTATCAAACCTCCGAATATCCACGTCCTCCTGTTATCTTCACCTCCACCTCTTAGTACTTTTTTTTTGATAGAATCTCCTATTGGTAACCCTACAGCGGACTGTTTCGCATATAACCCCTTACTCCGCTCTCCTGCTTCTACATTGCCATGTGGGTGCAGTTGAAATTGAGCCCTATCTCAGTCATGTGCGACTCCTATGCATGAATGTGCGAAAATCAAAAATTTAACGGATCCAACTTTCTGACTACCCAACCTCCACTATGGCGCAACAAACTTCTATCGTATTGAGTAGGTACATTGAGCGTCCTAACTTCTTCTTGACTGAATCCACTCTAGTCCAGATGTCCCGTTCTAAAATTTATCTAACTCTATTTCTACTTCTTATGTCTGGTGAGCCAAAACATCAGATCTCGCTCTTGTTTCTCACCGTTTTAGCCTATTTGTTTTATTCAAATCTGTTCAATCTCTGACCATGATGCTTCTCTCTGTAGCTCTACGCATTATTCAATCCTTTATCAAATCTCCTCAGTTCTGTCAAACCCAGTGCACAATGAAGCTCCTGTCCACTTTAACCCAAGCCCCACGAAGTTTTAGCACCGCCACGGCAAGGAGTGCGATTTGGCCGTCGGACATTTCAAGTCCATATCTTTTGCCGCACCTCACCCTCTCAAGATGGTGATCCTTTGTTGTTGCTTCAGAGCCAACCCATCCATCATTCTCGAATGAGTCCATTGTTCAAATGTCCATCTTTTCTTCAACATTGTGAGTTCCTCCACTTCTCACTGTCTTTTCTCGACTCCGAGGATGTTGTCTTTTCTCTTGAGTGTACTTGCCCCCTCCAAGCACAACAACAGTCTTTCTTTGTCCGTGCCAAAGGTCAAAGGTGCCTCAAAGCCAGGCACCGTTTTGTAGTCGTCCACGGCTGCAGGCGGAGTCTCGGCATCGAGTTTTCAGGGATCCTGGCACTGGGAGTGACAGACTGGGACATCAAACTTGTAAGACTATCTCCAAATGTAGCTGCTGCCATCCATTCACTAGTAACGTTTGTTTACCAAAAGTCAAATTCTCCTAGTAACAGCAATGTCGTCTTTTTATTGTAAGTCCTGCAACTCATCCTATTGTCGAGCTACGTTTTGTCTATAGTTCCAATTTAATGGGACAGTACATTGTGTCTTCAGTATCATTATTCAAAATTAACTCAGAGGTCTGCGTTCCACATCTAGCCCTGATCTATGTCTTGATCTCTCACGCGTTATTACCTGTGTCATGCTTGCTCAAAAATGCGACTTAGAATATGGTGCTGTGAATTTCCAATCTCCTCGATCAAAGTGGATCCCGCTTCTCAGCTCTCCTCTCTCATGCTCCTGTTAGCCTGCAATTGTTCAAATCAAAAATGTTATTGTCTTTTAACTGTCTTTCTGTTGAACCTCTAAATCTCTCGTGTTGCTAACCTATCTACTCCAGGAAATGATTTAAAGAAAGGACAAACAAATTACTCCCAATATCTCCTCATTATTGACGAGTTAGGGGGGCTAACTTCTCTCACTCCCTCTTTCTATCTGTCTCTGAGTTTTGACTGCATCAGCACCTTATGGCATGTCTTGTGTAAGACCTCGACCACACAACCATCAGGAGAACACTTTATGGTGCAGTTCAATCTCCGCAGGGCATCTCTGCCTAGGAGGGCAGTGGGGGTACGGTCCGATACCAAAACTGGTATGTTTGTCATTCGATCTTTCCAGCAGAGCTGTACTGGTCTTGTGGAAGGGATCAGCTGTTTTATAATCTCGAACCCTATTGCCCGTACGAAATGACCGGACATGGGGGGATGAATAGCGTCTTCAGGCCGGACGCAAGTGAAAGTCGGTCCGCTGTCAACCATTGCCGTCAACGGTTGATTGTTTACTTTCACTGTTATTGTTGGCTCTCGTTCCGGACCTGACACTACCAGCTGACATCCCCCCTTGGGCCCACCGGGCACCTCTAGAATCCAGGTTCCGGGCCCCCGAAAGGGTTCATCGGGCCCTGGGGTCTTGGGGGATGGCGGCTGAACTCCCCTCCTAGGCCTTCTCTGGTGGGCATGCTGCAGTTGCGGGCCCAGTGTCCTACTTGGCCACAGTTATAGCAAGCGTCAGACCTCTGTCCCGGGCCCCCTTTGGGTTTCGACTTTCCTGCCTTTCCCCTGGCTCCACGCACTCTGGTGCCCCGGAACTGCGTTTGGTTGCGCCCCCAATGGGGTGCTAAACTGACGGGCACTGCCATGGCCACCTGCGGTGGTTGGCCAGCAGTCAGCGGGGGTTGCAATAAAATTTGTTGGGGTGGGGTTTGTCCCACTACCATCACTGGCAGAATTGTGGTTGCTCGGGTTGATCCTTGCTCCCGGCCAAACGGTGTCCCTGGCATTTTGGACGGCACTTTTTTCAACTCAAGCTTGGCCACCTCTAACTTTTGCAACTTTTCCTCTAGATCCTCTTGCTCTCTTGGTTCCACGCTCCATTCTAACTCCTCCAAGCATTGTTCTTTTCTGGCTTCGATGCTCCTTAAAGCGGTCCTTCTCCAGTCCTCCATGGCAACTAGGGTGGAGCGTGCAGTAGGCACAGGGCATTCGTCTCCCCAGCTGTCCTTGCCGCTTCCGCCCTCCGTACCGCTTACATCTTTCCTTGCTCTTGTCTTTTTCCCTGGGGTGCGTCCTTTTTTCTCTGTTCTTCTCGAAATGCTTTTGATTACGGGGTTGTAGCCCCCCGCTGCCCCTTCTGTGTCGCTCTGGCTATCATCCTGTAGCTCCCTCTTGGTGTGCCCTTGTCTCCCCTCTGTCGCATGTCGAGTTTTATTCTGCTTATGGGTCAGGCTAGGACGCATAACAATGGTGGTTCTAGCTCTTCTGGTTTCGACAATGCCTTTGTCTTCGGTCTCCGACTGATAGCTACCTTCTTGGTTAACTATCGGGAGTTGCGGATAGCCATTACGTTTATCATTCACATTGTACGCCGGGGGACTCTTAACCGGGGCGACATGTGAGAAAGGTGTATTAACTTTTTCCATTAGCTTCCTAGCTTCTTCCACATTCTTCAGTACATCAGCTGTGATTTCCTCTTTTTTCTGTTTAAGCTCCTGATCCAAATTTTGTCCCTGTTCGTCAAATATTTTCAACAATCCCAATTCATATTCCCTTTTTTCCTTTCTCTTTTCCCCTTTTTTCCCTTTTTTGACTCCTGCTTTGTATGTCGATACAAGTACACGTATAATCTCAATTACTTCCCGGTTAAAAGTCCCTTCTTTTCAATGTCAGGCCATCTCTTATTCCATTTGTTCAAAATTTCTTTAACCCCTTTGATAAGCGGGTTATTTTTCGACACAACCTCTATGGGGGTCACTGTTGGACTGGTAAGGCTCCTGTCCCCCATGTTTGTTTTTTTTTTTTTTTTTTTTTTTTGATCAGAAAATAATCAAGCACCAGAGGTCACAAAACACATACCGTTTTTTTCCGTGTATAGTGCGCAATATTTTACTAATTTATTGTCCTAAAATCTGGGGTGCGTATTATACATGGGTACAAAGAAAAAAATATATATTTTTTTTTTTTTTTTTAAATAAAGTCATGGTACAACAAAACCAACAACAGGACTGACCGACAAAGTCGTGGAACAAAAAGACAGGGTGACATTACCAAAGACAGGAACAGAATGACAGTAACACATGCAATGATCCAACGGTGAGCGAGGGGCAGACAGGACTTAAATACAAAACACGTTACATCGATTGAGGTGACACAGGAAGAGCGGGGTGACCCGAACAGAAACTATGGCAACCTAGACACATAGCAAAACTGGGGACGAGACATGACAAATCTCCCCCGAAATAAAACTCACCTTTCTTCTTGTTTGTTGTCAATCGCGCATCGCATTCAGCCATCCTGCCCAACACACTTAGTAAAATTCATAATTGACGACACATCGTTTGATGCGATGGTGCAATCCTCGATGGTGTGTTATTGTCAAATATTGTTTGTTTTTTAATCTCCATCGCGGACCGGACGTCATACGGAGGCCGCCATTACAGATGCGCAGAACGGTTGCGCAAGACACGTCAGCTATATAAAGAGCGAGAGTTCAGTTCTCCACCTATTAGTTTCAATTCACAGTTTAATTAGCAGTTTCAATCAGAAAATAACAAAATGCGTATTACAGGTAATATTTTATTTCACAACACTTTGCCTTGTTCCTTTCGTCTCTGCTGTTCATTTCAAACACGCTCCATACGACCGCAATGCTCTTGTATCAGACGCTCGCTCGATCACCTGCTAGTTTGCCGTCTGTCACAATGTACCCTACACAAATCCGAAACATTTGTTGCGGCTCCGAGTCACGACGAGGGGCAAGTTTTGGTTTCCAAGGGTGTTTTTATTCCTCTTCAACGTCTCTCCCATACAGAGCCGCCGTGTGCGCACGGAGCGCGGTGGTGCGTTTAGGGGCAGTCGGAGAAATCAACGCCAACAAAAAAAATGACATCCAGCCTAGTTAAGACCATACCAAAGACTTTAAAAATGGGACCCATTGCCTCCCTGCGTGTGTGACGATCTTTGGGACTTAAAAAAAAAAAAAAAAAAAAGAAAATTAAAAAAAATTCATAAAAATTGGGTGCGTATTATACATGGGTACAAGCTTTTTTCCAGCATCAGCATGCCATTGTTAGGGGTGCGTACTATACATGGGGGCGCACTATACACGGAAAAAAACGGTAAGACAATGCAATCAGATTTTGCCAACTTCAGATGTTATACACGCTCGTTATACAAGAATGTTGGTCCGATATGTGTTTGGTTCCATATAGTTATGACCCCCCAATCCCCTGTGCTAAGATTAAAATTCGAGATGTCACCTGTTTGAAAACAACCGTACATCAGTTTATGTCGATCAGTCTGTTGTCAAGCCCGCTTTGTAATCCCTTGTTCTCGAGTGAGAGTACCACACAAGAGTTTGTGGACAAAATCACCCTGGCCTTAAGAATTTTGGTGCGGCGCTCCACGAAGCTTTTCCTCAGACGACCTGGGAGTTCTGTCCGTGTCTCTTTGTCCTCTGGGAGGAGACGTGCGCGTCCACCGTCTCGTATTTGTTATGCAAACAGGAGAAATAGCAATCTCGTTCAAGTTAACGTAATCACTCACTTTCTCATTAGTTGTCAGATGGACTAGGGGCGCTGGCCGCCCTCAACAGGCTCCCTCTTAATTTATGAGCGAACCCCCCTTTCTTCACTTTCTCCCCCCACCTATCGGTCTTGGGCCGAATGTGTAGCGTCCTGCCATAAATCACTGCTGCCACGGCCCAACTCTTTTCTTAAGACACACAGGTACACAAACATTAGTATTTTAGTGAGTATTGCAAGCATGTCTCTCTCTTGCCTATTTGCAAACTGTTAAACATTAGTGCCAGTGATGTTTCAGTTTCAATCATGCACGTTCGCTGTTGATCATGCACCCTTTGCTCATCAACATTTGATCTCCCCTCGTCATGTCTCAGTTCTCATCGACATTGACCTCTACCGGGGGGGACCCAGCCCTGCCTTTGCGGGCTCCTCGGCACAACGCCCCCGGACAAGGGGGGGTCAGCGTATCAATGTTGACGCCACGGTCTGGCCAGGCCCGCGCGTCTCGCCGGCCCCCACCCTTGCCGATATAGCACCATTCCGCGCCTTGGAGCACCCAGGCCCCCCCCCCTTTCTTGAACATTCTCTGACGCATGCCGTTTTCCTTCCCCCATGCGTGTGCACATAAACGCACACACACCGAGCGCGCACACAACCGCACATGCACACACCCATCCGCGCGCACGCACGCCCGCTCAATACACACAGCGCGCACGCAGAGCTCACACACTCACACGCATCCGCACGCACGCGCACACAGCTCAGACGAACGACGACAACTGACAGAAACTTTACAGACATTACGCACAAACATAGAACACAGACAAAGGGATTCGAATCCATCTCTCATGTAGCTTCTCACTAGCCGCTTCCATGCGGTTTGGTCATTCTGTGTCTTCTTACCGTGCGCAGGTGCACTTACAAACATGCCCTTTGCACTTCTTGTCTTTGTTTCCCCTAAGAGCGCTTTGCATTTCCCCTTATACTGCAGATTTTTAACTTCAGTGTGCACACAAATTACTTTTCTTACATGGTATACCAAAATTAAACCCCCTGAGGCCTCTTTTTCCACGTTTTCCAATTTCTATCGGCTCCGCACTCCTCCGCTCTGCCAATTGCGGTCTGCTGCAAGCCGTAAATTTGATCAGACTTTGACAGGAGTGTGTGCTATTACAGTGCGCCTCGCCAATCGGAATCGTACCGTGACGACTTGGGTACAACCGCAGCGCACCAGTTCGCCCCGGTAAGTTGCCCGAAGAGTATCTCTCTAAGCGGCTAACGCACCAGCTGTCAGCCGGGGGAACCTTGCAACCCGCACAAACTCCTAATCTGATCAGTGCTCAAATAACGTGGTCTGCGCGCATCATTCTTTTCGGCACCCTGGTCCCAGACCCAGCCGGTAATTTTCCCACATTCGTTCACACAGTTACGGATGCCAAGGCTGCCCATTCCTCCGCTTTGCCAATTGCGGTCTGCAGCAAGCCTCCCTTTTTCGTGCGACCTATATATAGAGACAAATGCCCCCACCGAACATTTCAACGACCACATTGAGTGTGATTGTGATCTCAACGTCCCAGCACGACCCCGGGAATTGTGCCTCCGGTGGCTTGGTGGTGCCCGTCTCTTGTCGCACACAGTGTTCAATCGTACCTGTGTTTTCGCCTCAATCACACAGCTAAAATTTCCATCCTCCATCGGATCTGTAGCCAAAATAAAGTCCACGTTTTATGGGACTTTCTATTATTATTCTCTCGTGACAGCCGATCAGTAACGTCTAAGACATCCTGTCCTGTTTCACGTGCCCTCTCTCGGAGCATTTTCTTTCTCATTCATCATTCACACCAGACATGTCACTCACACTGTTGTGCACATTCCCCATTAAGTTTTATGCTATTTTCCCATTTTTATTTGCCTTTTTTCTTTTTTCTATTTTTATTGAACATTTTCATTTTTCTATTGGGGCTACTCCCCCTTTCAAAATCCACATCTCGTCGACATCCAGCTAGGGGAGACAAATCCCCCCCCCCCCCCCTTTCTCGCCAGCCACTGGCACACCAGGCCCATTAACTGTCCCGCTTAGGAGCCACTCCATCCCCCCCCACACCAGGCACGAGCACATTGCGACACTGTGAGTGAAAGCTTCTCACCTCAAACTCAGCCTGCCAGCCGGACGCTCGATGCTCGCACCCAGGCGGGCGAGGGCTCCCCGAAGGACAAGAGAACTGTTCGTGACGCCAAAATTGTGGTGAATTCTCTTCGATGGTCAGCTGGTCTTCCAAACAAGATGGTGAAAAAGTGGCTGGCTTGGGGAAGGAAAACTTCAGTCACACATGGCTGATTGGGGAAAGATTTTATTCAACCGATGTCAGAGAGGTGTCTCGCGCCCTAGCCAAGATGTCGAGTCCCTTTGTCTACTCTCGTCCTAAACCTTATACTCTTGCGCTTCCCTCCACGCGGGAGCGCGCAGATGGGGCTGTTGGCTGACCTATGACCCCGCAGTTGCCGCCCCATCTCTACATCGTGTGTATCTTAGCAGTTGTTAATGGAAGCCAGATGTGTCTGGGGCCAACGAGTCTACCTTCCTGGACCAAGCCCCAAACAATCCCACACGAACCTGACCCGAACATGACCCGGTCACACTTAGGCTTACTAGTGAGATAAACATTGCATGATACCAGAATAAAAATACACTACAGAAGTTACGGAGGAGTTGCTCTCAGTGATTGCAATGCATGGCCAGACCACTGCCCAGGAGATATTCCTCCAGCTGTTTGATTCCATTGAAGATGCCGGCTTACAATGGAAGCGTCTGGCTGGAATAACTACCGACGGAGCGCCGTCAATGACAGGGAGGAAAAACGGACTTGTGGCGCTTGTTCAAAGGAAACTGGAAGAGGAGTGTGGAAGATGCCATTGCTCTGCACTGCATTATCCACCAGGAGGCCCTTTACAGCAAGATCATGAGGTTTGGCAATGTGATGTCTGACGTTGTGAAAATCATCAACCATATCAGATCCAGGGCTTTAAAGCATCGGCAGTTCCGCGACAAACTGGCGGAAATAGTCAGAATACGAGGACGTGCTCTACTTCACCGAGGTACGTTGGCTCAGCAGGGGGAAGGTCTTAAAGAGGTTTTTTGAGTTAAGAGCAGAAGTGAAAGCCTTCCTGGAGAAGGATGGGATGACTGTTCCTGTGCTAAATGATCCTGAATGTCTAAGGGACTTAGCTTTTCTTGTTGACGTCACACAGGAGCTGAATGTACTGAACAAGAAGTTACAAGGTCAGGACCAGCTTGTCAGTGCTGCATATGACAATGTCAGAGCATTCTCCAAAGAACTTGTGTTATGGAAAGCCCAGCTTTTCCAGACAAACCTCTGCCATTTCCCAGCATGCAAGGCACTCATGGATTCGGGCACAACATTCAGTGGTGAGTAGTATGCTGATACCATTGGAAAGCTACAGGAAGAATTTGATCAGAGGTTTGCAGACTTCAAGACACACAGAGCCACTTTTCAGATGTTTGCTGACCCTTTCTCCCTTGATGTGGAGGATGCCCCCACATCCTGCAGATGGAGCTAATTGACCTGCAGTGCAATACTGACCTCAAAGCCAAGTTCAGGGAGGTGAGTGGAAAAACAGTGGAGCTTGGACAATTTTTGAGAAAACTCCCCCCCCAGCTTCCCTGAGCTTTCCAGGATGTTCAAGCGGACCATGTGCCTTTTTAGCAGCACCTATCTGTGTGAAAAGCTCTTCTCCACAATGAACTTCAATAAGTCAAAGTTCAGGTCCAGACTTAAAGATGAGCACCTTAAAGCCATACTGAGTGTCTCAGTTGCCTCCTCCCTCAAGCCAAATGTGGCTCAGCTGTTTGAGAGGAAGCGCTGCCAAGTCTCTGGCAGGAAGGATTAGGAAGAAGTAAATGAAGCCTATGTTCTGAAGAACTGTTCATGTTCTGCATGTTCTGACTTGTTAATATTGTGAAGATTGGTTCAGTTGACCTTTTTCTTTGAATACTTGAAGCCTTTTTTTTGTGGAATACTTAATGCGGCCCAGCCTCACCCAGACTCTACCTCCAGCGGCCCCTAGGTAAGTTGAGTTTGAGACCCCTGCCCTAAACAGATCACAAAAGTATCTCTGCAACACCTGGAGGGATAGAGTACACTTTTCTTCAATCTCGGACACTCAAAGTGGACAATAAATGAATATAAAAGCAAAAAAAGGTGGATTTTCAATGTCTTTTTTCAAGCCAGAAACTTACCATTTATAGTGACTTTTCTTTTGTGTATGCTTTGGTATATTTTTTAATTTCCCCTGTGGGATGAATAAAGTATGCAATTTATTATACAATTTGTATCTATGATGATGAATAAAGTTTTAACTCGATTTCATCTCTTATTTATTTATACGGTTTTAAACACTCACCCCCAGCTATGGTTAAATCCTTGTTAATTAAATGTTTATTCTTCAAATCACAAAGTGGTTTGATTTTGTGAAATGTGCTTTTCTCAGATATATTTCTTTCTTTTTGTCCTCAGCTGATTTCGGGTTAGCTCGCAGGTATGGTGTCCCCCAGCAACCTATGACGCCCAGAGTGGTTACACTGTGGTGAGTGTCTTTTAGTTGAATAACTAATGTATGTGATGAGATAATTTTTATGCTGCCCTTTTTGTGTCCTGCCCTCCATAATCATGCACAGTTGTGTTCTTAAGCTAATACGATGTTTTTTTCTCAATACAAACTAGAACTGCGAGCAGTTATAAAAGGTCCTCGCAACCCTGGCAATGTCGGGGTAATGGCATGTTTGGATACTAGCATATTGAAATTAAATTAATTTTTTAAATTAAGTATATCACACTAAAAGCTAAAACATGACCTTAATAAAAAATAAAAGGCCAAAAATCTCAAAGGAACTAGAAAACGGCTGACTTCCTTTTGAATTTAGACGAGCGCTCCGGAGACTTTTCTTAGATCTCGGGCTGTTCTGTTACACAGTATCTCTATGTCTCCAATTTTTGGTGAATAAATGCTGTTTCATTTAAAATTTGTAAAGGGTGCACATTATAATTTTTTTTTAAATTCCAAAATGATCTTTAATTTACTGTGATGAATTTAGTGCTGTGTGTGCCATTTAAGAAAATCTGAGTTTTTTTTTATTTATTTTTTTAAGTAAACAGTATGTGTTCACAACAGTGCTATTTGGAATCCGTAATGATGTGACCTCAGTAAAAGGCCAAAATGGGGCTTTGGTACGGAATGGGAGATTGACTTTTTTCCAGTGTCATTTTCAAAGTGCGTTTTGAAGTGCAACTAAAATGTGTGCTTGAGGCTGGCTGTAAGCAGCTACTCTCCGGACCATTCATCCATGGTTGACTCAATTCAGTGCAAGTCATCAACGTACACTCAAGTAATTAGGCGACACTCAAGGCGACCACGATTGTGAGTGATGTGAGTCACCCCGCTCACTCTTTGTTCGATCTTCTGCCCTCTGGGAAGAGGTACAGGAGCCTGCGCTCCCGCACCACCAGACTCACCAACAGCTTCATTCTCCAGGCTGTTAGGATCCTGAACTCTCTCTCCCCTTCTGCGTAGCGTCCTGTACTTTTGCGCTATATTTTGACTGTCTGTTGTATGCAGACTTGCTCCATTTTTGCTCCTCTTATTTATTGTGTTATTTGTTTATTTATTATTTATTCATCATAAGTTCTTGTTTTTATTTTGTGTTGTCTACTTGTATGTCTATCGTGTACTATGTCTCGTCACCGTGGGATAGAGGAAACGGAATTTCGGTTTCTTTGTGTGTCTTGACATATGAAGGGATTGACAATAAAGCAGACTTTGACTTTTTTGACTTTGATAAGCCATTACTTTTTGCACAAGCTTTGAACCCTGCGGCTTATGTTTGGATTTTTCATGGTTTTTATGATATTATTAGACAATTTGTTTTGTTATTACCGGTAATAGAAATTAGGACGTTTCATTTAAAACACCTGTGCCTTATAGTCTGGTGCAGTTTATATATGAGGAAAACAGGATTTTCCCCTCATTTTGGCTGGTGCGATTTACATTCAGGTGCGCCTTAAAGTCCGGAAATTACGGATTCATTTTTTGTGTTGTACAATATTGGCTGATATGCCTTTGCAAGATACATCATACATTGTACAAATAATGAATGCTCAATATATTTGATTATAAAGTTATGTTTTGCATTTTTGTAGTGGGTGCACCTTTTTAACTTGGTCATTTTATAAGTAGTTCGTATGCCGAAAAAGTGTGGACCCCCTGCTCTAAATTGTCCAGCCTGTTCTCCAAGACTTCAATTTTCTTTCTTGCTCCATGTTCTTCTCAAGAGCCCTGATTTCGGCCATTAATTCGGTTATGAATGTTTGTTGCTTGTTGAGTTAATTCAGTTCTTCCGTCATGTTCATCACCTCCTTCATTCCTCCATGTACTTTTGCAGTGCTTGTAATGTCATGTTTGCAGTAGTTTGATATCTAAGTGTAGCGTAATTATTCTGAGATACTCCAGCGTCCAGCATGGAACCTGGTCTAGTGTTGCTGCGCCAGCCTCCCCCAAGCCTATGCCATCCAGCCCATTTGACACGCAATGATTCTTACTTGTCAACTGCTGTCATTGCCGTCCCGCCCATGTAGCCCCAGCCGCCTTTGTGGCCCCGGTGCTGATGCTCTGCTTTTGACCTCATCACCCTTGTCTGGCCCAGCCAGTCAGCCTAGACGCCACCAGTGGTGCTCTCCTGCCAGATCTCTCAAAGCAGCCTCCCCACCTGGGTGTACCCCACTTTTGCCGCGGTGGTCGGCAATGGTTGGCAGTGGTTCACAATCGTAGACCCCGGTTCCCTTCAAAACTACTCAGCCTTGCCCCTGCCGGCTGCTATCTTCTCCCCCTCGTCAATGATATGCCTCACTTCTCAATCGGCGTCTTTTCGACCACAGCTCCTCTAACCACAATAAAAACAACTTTGCAGATTCACAGCCAATCAAACCGTCAATCTTCCTCCCAAGTAGTGTGCTCCCTGCCTGCGCAGAGTGCATTTGATAATGTCTAGGTCGGATATATCTTGGCCGTTGAAAATGCATTGCACAAAATCCGATACATATCCAATCTAAGACCACACATGAAAGTGAACTAGGTCAGATTAGAAAGAATCGTAATTTAGAAATCTGATGCGGATCACATAAGGCAAAAAAACCTGATGCGCGGCCCATTTGCCTGCAGTGTGAACATAGCCTAATTCTCCCTCATTAGCTCTCAGTGACCTCACTAAATACTTACTACTTGTTCTCCAGGTATAGAGCTCCAGAACTCCTCCTCGGAAGCAAAACCCAGACTACAGCTCTTGATATGTGGTGAGACTCAAGCCACAATGATACTATACTCAGCAGGCACACTCTTGCTTGAATATATATAAATATATATATCGTTGTATGGGCCTGTGGAATAATTTGAACTGCGGCGCGGCACACGGCATTGTTGACAAAGGACGATCGATAAAAGACGAGAAATTTGATCGATGGATTTAATGATTTGGAGTGACACAAATGGTTTGATAATATTGTTGTTTATGTGATAGTTATATAAAATATAGTTTATATATTGTTGTATGGGCCTGTGGAATAATTTGAACTGCGGCGCGGCACACGGCATTGTTGACAAAGGACGATCGATGGATTTAATGAATTGGAGTGACACAGATGGTTTTATAAACGTGTTATTTATGTAATAGTTTTTTTAAATCACTGAATGTTACGTCAGGCCCGTTCTCAGCTCCTCGTTTGTGTTCGTCACGTTAGCATACCGTATCGTTTAGCCTGTTGTTGCTCGTTCATGTCTGTTCTTGGTGTTGGATTTTGTCGAATAAATTGCCCCCCAAAATGCGACTTATACTCCGGCGCGACTTATATATGTTTTTTTTCACATTTTTGGGCATTTTATGGCTGGTGCGATTTATACTCCGGAGCGATTTATAGTCCGAAAATTACGGTAAATAATAGTGCAATTTACCACATTAATGTAATTTTACCTTGTCGTTGCATAACAGGGCTGTAGGTTGTATCCTGGCTGAGCTGCTGGCACACAAACCTCTTCTGCCTGGAACATCAGAAATCCAGCAGCTCGATCTCATCGTTCAGTTATTGGGGACGCCAAACGAAAACATCTGGCCGGTGAGACCTTGGATAATCTGTAATGATAGGAAAAGATTATAGGTCAGTGGGTCAATGCTTAAGCGTACCTGGCTGGCTGTAAGGTTGCTTCCGGTGGAGTCTCCACTGTGGGGACCCCACCACTTTGAGGAAAAGGAAATGCACGCAGTTCATTTAAAAATATATAATACAATAATACATATATAATATACTAATAACTAGGTTCATTTCAAAATAAAAATATGCTAAGGTCATAAGCAACCTACAAGTTCACGAGGTCGGTGTGTCTGACCACAAACTTATTCAAATGGAACTGCCGTTCCCACTCCCCCACTCCAAACCCAAGCGGCAAATCTCATTCAGAAATTTCAAAAACATCAACCGAGACACTATAGCACAGGACCTCCAGCTTCTCTCCACCTCCTCTGCAACCTTTCCATCAGTCAGCAAGGCAGTGGACTATTACAATAACTCTTTGGCCAGACTTCTAGGTATCCACGCCCCCATAAAAAACAAAACAGTCACTTTTTCACGCTCAGCCCCCTGGTACACCAGTGAGCTGCATCTGATGAAGTCAACTGGACGCATCCTGGAGCGACGTCTCAAAGCCTCAGGACTGACCGTGCACAAACAGGCCTACAAAGAACATCAGAAGGCCTACTCAAAAGCCCTTGGGACTGCACGTGCCCAGTTCTACTCCAATATCATAAACAATACCCCTGGAAATTCAAAACAGCTCTTTTCAATGATCAACCACTTTCTCAAATCCCAATCCACCACTCCAACAGAATCCTCAGAGGTAGTGTGCAATAACTTTATGACTTTCTTCATCGCTAAGGTTGACAACATCTGCTCCCAGCTCCTCTCCTCTTATGGACCCTCCACTTCACCTCCACCCGCTTCCTTCCACCCGGGACAGTCCAGCCTCTCCGCTGCTTCTCCCCCATCTTGCAGTCGAAGGTAGAGGACATCCTCAAAAATATGAAACCCTAACCCTGGACCCTTTCCCCACAGCCCTCATTAAACAACAAACCTCAGCCATTAGTCCCCTAATAACCAATGTAATCAACCTCTCACTCCAGTCTGGGGCTGTACCACCTGCATTGAAGACAGCCATCATTACCGCCCTGCTCAAAAAACCCTCACTTGACCCCGGACAACCTTGCCAACTACAGACCGATATCAAACCTCTCAATTATACATTTTCTTATTGTATGTGTTGTCAGAATATGTTTAAATAGTGTTATTTTCTTATGATAGTATCTTGATTATTGTATGATTGAAACCACCTGTTGTGAGCTGTTAAGTGGGCGTGTTTAATAAAAAGCCTTCCTGCATGCTGCACAGTTGGGTCCCTACAAGCCAACGCCGCAGTAGTCGCAGTGAATGGTGTCCAACGGAGTTGATCGGCCTCCTCGTCTTTCTTTATTTTATTCCACCGAGTTTGCTGTGATTGGATTCCTCGCATGTACCTGCTGCTGTATGGCTACTCTGCCAACAGGTTATGGGCCCAGGTAAATCCAACACCGCATGTTCCCACCGACGTACTGGTGATGATAGCACGCTGTGAGCACCATGAGCGGACGGGCTGCAGAGAGGAACAGTTTTTCTAGCCGCTGGTCGCGGTTAATGTTCGACGGTGATGAAAAGAATTACGAATTATGGGAGGCAAAGTTTTTGGGCCACCTGCGATTGCAGGATTTGAAAGACGTTATCTTAAACGAGCCCACAACCGAGGAAGAAGACGAACTACAGCAAGACGCTGGAAAGAATGAGGAAGCGTATGCAGAACTCATTCAGTTTTTGGATGACAAAAGTTTGTCGCTGGTGATGCGCGATGCTGCAGATGACGGGCGAGGGGCCCTACAGATCCTAAGAAACTACTATCAAGGCAAAGGCAAGCCACGCATCATAAGTCTCTACACAGAACTGACGTCACTACAGAAGTCTGAGAGTGAAAGTGTGACCGAGTATGTGATCCGGGCAGAGACCGCAATCACAGCGCTGAGAAATGCCGGTGAGACATTAAGTGATGGACTATTGGTAGCAATGGTGTTAAAAGGTCTGCCGGAGTCCTTTAAACCATTTGCAATCCATGTCACACAACGTGATGAAACGATGCAGTTCTCTGAATTCAAAACAAAGATGCGCAGTTACGAGGACACAGAGAAGATGCGGGCTGAAGCAGATGATAACGTGATGAACGTACGGCAGAGGAGAGCGAGACCTGACAGACCAACTGACAGAGGAGCCGAGAGGAGCGCCGCGGAGGTGGTGTGCTTCAAGTGCGGCCTGAAGGGCCACATGGCCAGAGCCTGCCGGCGTAAACTGTGGTGCAGTCATTGCAAGAGCAGCACACACCGGGACGCGACCTGCAGGCGGAAGCAGCGCGTCAACCGGGACGACGCACGGAGGGTCCACGGGGAGACTGAAGACCACGACCGAGACGAGTACCACTTTGTGAGCGAGGGGGCAGCAAGAGTCGACGTGAGAGGCCTGATGGTTGACTGCGGGGCTACCTCGCACATCATCACAGACCTGGCAAAATTCAAGCGGTTTGATGACGGGTTCCAGGCCGAGACACACTGCGTGGAGCTGGCGGACGGCACGCGGTGCATGGGCGTCGCGGAGCGCCGAGGTGATGCAGAAGTCTGCCTGATCGACAGCACAGGTAGACACCTGAACGCAACGCTGAGGCAGGCGCTGTACATCCCATCCTACCCACAAGACATCCTATCCGTGAAAGCAGCTACGGCCAGGGGAGCCACTGTGGTCTTCAAGGAGGAGAAGAACGTCCTCATCTACCAAGACGGTACGAAATTCCCCATCCACGTACGTGATAGACTATATTATTTGCATACAGTACATGATGATGATGATTGTGATCATGATCAGTGTAAAGGATGTCATGATATTCAGACGTGGCATGAGATACTGGGACACTGCAACTATAAAGACATTCAGAAATTACAAAATGTTGTTGATGGCATGAAAATTAAGGGGTCAATAAGCAAACCTCAACATTGTGAAGTGTGTACTAAAGGAAAGTTTTTCCAAACCAGGAACAAAGATCCTGATGTGAGGGCTAAGACCCCTCTAGAACTAGTTCACACAGATTTGGCAGGGCCAATCCATCCAGAATCTAAAGAGGGTTACAGATATGCAGTTTCATTTACTGATGATTTTTCCAGCACTGTTTTTGTGTATTTCTTAAAGAACAAAAGTGACACTGTTCAAGCTACAGAAAGGTTTCTGGCTGATGTAGCCCCATATGGCAAAGTAAAATGTATCCGATCTGATAATGGTACTGAATTTACAAGTAAATATTACCAGACTTTGCTCACTAAAAACGTGATTAAACATCAGACATCAGCACCGTACTCTCCTCATCAAAATGGTACTGCTGAGCGCAATTGGCGAACACTTTTTGACATGGCAAGGTGTATGCTCATTGATAGTGGTTTGCCAAAACAACTATGGACCTATGCAGTCCAAACTGCTGCTGTGATCTGGAACAGGTGTTTTAACAAAAGAACAGGGCAGACAGCCATTCAGATGTTGACAGGAAGAAGACCAAATTTGTCTAGGATGCAGAGGTTTGGTTCAGAGTGTTATGCCTATAAACAAGACAAGAGAAAGCTTGATCCAAGGTGTGAAAAATGTGTTTTTATTGGGTATGATAAAACCAGTCCTGCATACATTGTGTATTCCCCTGTCAGTAAGAAAGTGCAAAAGCACAGATTGGTAAAGTTTGTGGCAAAATCAGGTGTAGAACAACAAACACAGACTAATGTCACAGATGAGGATGATGACTTTGTAAAAACCAAACCAAGAAGTCCAAATCTTGTGTTCGGAGAACAAAAACCTGAAGTCAGCCACCACCAACCACAACAAGAAAGAGCTGAGATCAAACGTGAGCCTGATGGTAGCCGTTACCCTACCAGAGAGAGAAGGCAGCCAGACAGATACACAGATTGTAATGTGTCCAAATATGTGTCTGATGATGAAGAGACTGATCAAGTCCAGAGTAACATTGATTACTGTTATCGCGTAATGTTTAACATACCTGTGTCATTTTCAGGAGCTGTAGCCTCAGATAAGGCAAAAGAGTGGGTTAAAGCCATGGATGAGGAAATGCATTCACTTAAAGAAAACAACACATTTACCCTGACCAATTTGCCAGAGGGCAAGAAAGCAGTGGGGGGTAGATGGGTGTATGCCATTAAAACAGATGTTGATGGTTCTGAGAAGTACAAGGCCCGATATGTTGCTAAGGGATATAGCCAGAAGATGGGTGTGGATTACGGGGAGACATTTTCTCCTACAGCTAATATGACTAAGCTTGCAACAAAATTTAAGTTGGCAAAATTTGCTGGATTTATGTTTGGGTCTAACTAGAGGAAAATGGACTTGTTTTCTGACTAAAATGTCAAGGTACTCTTTTCTTTAGGTTTATAATGTGAGAGCAAGTGGGGGTGTTGAGAGATGCTCTCAATTATACATTTTCTTATTGTATGTGTTGTCAGAATATGTTTAAATAGTGTTATTTTCTTATGATAGTATCTTGATTATTGTATGATTGAAACCACCTGTTGTGAGCTGTTAAGTGGGCGTGTTTAATAAAAAGCCTTCCTGCATGCTGCACAGTTGGGTCCCTACAAGCCAACGCCGCAGTAGTCGCAGTGAATGGTGTCCAACGGAGTTGATCGGCCTCCTCGTCTTTCTTTATTTTATTCCACCGAGTTTGCTGTGATTGGATTCCTCGCATGTACCTGCTGCTGTATGGCTACTCTGCCAACACCGTTCCTCTCCAAGGTTCTGGAAAAAGTGGTAGCTGCCCAACTTCACACTCATCTCACCCGCAATAAAATCGCTGAGAAATTTCAATCCGGTTTTTGTTCTGGCCACAGCACTGAAACAGCCCTTGTTAGGGTCATCAACGACCTTCTCATGGCTGTCGATGCAGGCTCCCTGTCACTTCTCATTCTGTTGGATCTGTCCGCTGCATTTGACACTGTCCACCACAATATCCTCCTTAATCAACTTCACTCCACTAGATTCTCTGGCACTGCTCTAACCTGGCTTCAGTCCTACCTCTTGAACCGAACCGAGTACGTTTCCCTGGGAGGGAAAAAATCCGACACACACACTGTGACCTCTGGTGTCCCCCAGGGATCTGTACTTGTTCCTACCCTCTTCACTCTCTATATGCTACCCCTCTGCAATATAATCAGGAAGTTCGGCATCTCATATCATTGTTATGCGGACGACACCCAGCTAAACCTCAAACTCAACCCCCCGCCCTCCACAACCCAGCCTCCTCCATCTCCCTCATCCATCCTCTCCTTGTCTGGAGATAAAGGCGTGGATGAATCTCAGCTTCCTGCAAGTCAACAGTGACAAAACCCAAGCCATGTTAATTGGCACTCCCCATCAGATACATATCTGCCCAATAACAAGCATCTCATTCGCCGGTCACACTATCCCCCTCTCAGCCATTGTTACCAACCTAGGTGTGAAACTGGATCCTCAACTCAACCTCTCCAAAACCTCCTTCCACCTCAGGAATATTTCTAAACTACGCCCCACTCTTACCCTGAAGGATGCTGAGAAACTTGTCCACGCCTTTGTCTCCTCCAGGGTAGACTATTGTAGCGCACTCCTCATCGGGATCCCTAGCAAGAACCTCCAGAGGCTACAGTACATCCAAAACAGCGCTGCTAGGATTTTGATGAGGGTGGGGAAAAGCGACCACATCACACCCATCCTCCGTTCTTTGCACTGGCTCCCCATCAAATTCCGAACTGATTATAAGATCGCCCTCCTCACTTACCAGTGTATCCTCAGACATGCTCCCGCATACCTCAAAGAATTCCTTGCCCCAAAACCTACCACCCGAAGCCTCCGCTCATCCAACTCACACCTTCTCCACGTCCCGAAAACCAAGTTGCGCACCATGGGCGACCGGGCCTTCTGCCATATAGCCCCCACACTGTGGAACTCCCTCCCCGACCACTTAAGAGCACTCCAATCCACTGACTCTTTCAAAACCGGACTTAAAACTCACCTTTTTACTCTAGCATTTCCGTAATCCTGTTCTCACATCCTGGTTGTCGTCCAGTTGTTTTATACTTGTCTTTGCTTTGTTTTTTTGTTTTTACTTGCCATGTAGCACTTCGAGATTCCTCCGAATGTAAAGTGCGTTATAAATATAATTTATCATTATTATTAAGGTGAAGTCTCCACTGTGGTGATGCCTCCACTGTCAGGACAGAAAATGTGCGCACTTCATTTAAAAATAAAATGGATTCCACTGCAGGCTCCACTGTGAAGTTGCTTGTGCAGACATTCCGGACGCCTCCACTGTCAGGACATCTCATCTTTGCAGCCATCTTACGATCATTAAAACTTAGCTCGGAATGCTCTTTTCCCTAACATTTCTCATTTTTCTTGTGTATATTTAGTGTGTAAGTGCCATGAATTTTTTTTCATTCAAAAGTAAAATTCGGTCAGCAAATTGCAATGGAATAGTTTTTTTGTATTACTGTAGTTTCAATACGCTTTTCTTTGCTGCCACTTCACTAACATTTATTTAGTACAATATTGCAGCACTCTTACCACATTTCTATTTTGTATTTTTATTCTTAACCACCATAATTGTGTTATTTATTTAGTTTTGTGCCTGTGCTTCTTTATTGATATCTCTCACACAGTATGGCAAGTATTATTTTAGCAACTATTGTCACCCACAATATGATGAGGTCCACAGTATCGTGGAACTTAATTATGAACACTTCAAGCATCCGTTCATTCATCCATTCATGCATCTCCTCATCTATCCGTCTGTCCGTCCGTTCATCCATCATCCATCCATCCATCCATCCATCCATCCTCTACCGCTTATCCGCGATCGCGGCGCGGGGGCAGTAGCTTTAGGAGGGACACCCGGACTTGCCTCTCCCCTGCCACTTTGTTCAGCCCGGGGAATCCCAAGAAGTTCCCAGGCCAGTCAAGAGACATACCGTTTTTTTCCGTGTATAATGCGCCCCCATGTATAATACGCACCCTAAAAATGGCATGCTGATGCTGGAAAAAAGCCTGTACCCATGTATAATACGCACCCAATTTTTATGAATTTTTTTTATTTATTTATTTATTTATTTATTTATTTTCTAAGTCCCAATGATCGTCACACACGCAGGGAGGCAATGGGTCCCATTTTTATAGTCTTTGGTATGGTCTTAACTAGGCTGGATGTAATTTTTTTTGTTGGCGTTGATTTCTCCGACTGCCCGTAAACGCACCCACCGCGCTCCGTGCGCGCATGTGAAAAAGGCGTGCGGACGTGAAAAAGGCGGCTCTGTATGGGAGAAACGTTGAAGAGGAATAAAAACACCCTTGGAAACCAAAACTTGCCCCTCGTCGTGACTCGGAGCCGCAACAAATGTTTCGGATTTGTGTAGGGTACATTGTGACAGACAGCAAACGAGCAGGTGATCGAGCAAGCGTCTGATACGAGAGCATTGCGGTCGTATGGAGCGTGTTTGAAGTGAACAGCAGAGACAAAAGGAACAAGGCAAAGTGTTGTGAAATAAAATATTACATGTAATACGCATTTTGTTATTTGCTGATTGAAACTGCTAATTAAACTGTGAATTGAAACTAATAGGAAGAAAACAACTCTCGCTCTTTATATAGCTGACGTGTCTTGCGCATCCGTTCTGCGCATCTGTAATGGCGGCCTCCGTATGACGTCCGGTCCGCGATGGAGATTAAAAAACAAACAATATTTGACAATAACACACCATCAAGGATTGCACCATCGCATCAAACGATGTGTCGTCAATTATGAATTTTACTAAGTGTGTTGGGCAGGATGGCTGAATGCGATGCGCGATTGACAACAAACAAGAAGAAAGGTGAGTTTTATTTCGGGGGAGATTTGTCATGTCTCGTCCCCAGTTTTGCTATGTGTCTAGGTTGCCATAGTTTCTGTTCGCGTCACCCCTCTCTTCCTGTGTCACCTCAATCGATGTAACGTGTTTTGTATTTAAGTCCTGTCTGACCCTCGCTCACCGTCGGATCATTGCATGTGTTACTGTTTGGTAATGTCACCCTGTCTTTTTGTTCCACGACTTTGTCGGTCAGTCCTGTTGTTGGTTTTGTTGTACCATGACTTTCTTTAAAAAAAATAAATAAATAAATAAAAAATTAAAAAATAGAAAATAAAATAAAAAAAATTTTGTACCCATGTATAATGCGCACCCCAGATTTTAGGACAATAAATTAGTTAAATTTTGCGCACTATACACGGAAAAAAACGGTAGTCCTTTTAGTGTGTCGTGGGTCACCCTCGGGGTCTCCTGCTGGTGGGACATGCCTGGAACACCTCCCCGGGGAGGTGTTCAGGAGGCATCCTAATGAGATGCCCGAGCCACCTCACTGGCTCCTCTCAACGTGGAGGAGCAGCGGCTCGACTTCAAGTCCCTCACGGATGACCGAGCTTCTCACCTTATCTCTAAGGGGGAGCGCGGACACCCTGCGAAGGAAACTCATTTCGGCTGCTTGTATCCGGGATCTCGTTCTTTCGGTCACGACTCATAGCTCGTGACCATAGGTGAGGGTAGGAGGGTACGAGCGTAGATCGACCGGTAAATTGAGAGCTTCGCCGTTTGGCTCAACTCCTCACTATGACAGACAGTTACAGAGTCCGCATCACAGCAAACGCTGCACCGATCCGCCTGTCAATCTCACACTCCATCCTGCCCTCGCTCGTGAACAAGACCCCAAGATACTTGAACTCCTCCACTTGGGGCAGGATCTCATCCCCAACACGGAGAGGGCATTCCACCCTTTTCTGACTGAGGACCATGGTCTCAGATTTGGAGGTGCAGACCTTCATCCCGACCGCTTCGCACTCTTTGCGAACCGCAAAAAGCAGAGATGCAATGCTGAGGTCACAAAACCAGACACCTTCAACGCCTCAGCTGGGCCTACAAATTCTGCCCATAAAGGTTATAAACAGAATCGGTGACAAAGGGCAATCTTGGCCTTGTCCAACCCTCATCGGAAACAAATCCGACTTACTGCCAGAAATGTGGACCAAACTCTGGCATCGATGATACCGGGACTAAACCGCCCTTATCAGTGGGCTCGGCACCCCGTACTCCCCAAGCACCCCACACAGAACTCCTCGAGCGACACAGTCAAATGCCTTCTCCAGGTCCACAAAACACATGTGGACTGGTTGAGCCCTAACCCTCCCATTCACCCTCGAGGATCCTGCCGAGGGTAGAGAGCTGGTCCACTGTTCCACGGCCAGGACAAAAACCACACTGCTCCTCTTGAATCCGAGATTCGACCTCCCGACGGACGCTCTACTCCAGCACCCCTGAATAGACCTGACCAGGGAGGCTGAGGAGTGTGATTCCTCTGTAGTTGAACACACCCTCCGGTCCCCCTTCTTAAAAACGGGGGTCACCACCCCAGTCTGCCAAACCAGAGGCACTGACCCCTGATGTTCACGCAATGTTGTAGAAGTGTGTCAACCAAGGATAGCCCCACAACATCCAGAGCCTTTAAGAACTCCGGGTGGATCTCATCCACCCCCCGGGCCTTGCCTTCGAGGAGCTTTTTAACTACCTCTGCGACTTCGACCCCAGAGATTGGAGAGTCCAACTCAGTCTCCAGGCCCTGCTTCCACAATGGAAGGCGTGTCAATGAAATTGAGGAGGTCTTCAAAGTATTCTCCCCACCGATTCACTACGTCCCGAGTCGAGGTCAGCAGCATGCCGTGTCCACTGTAAACAGTGTTAACGGTGCACTGGACCAGAATTTCCATAAAGCCACCCGGAAGTCATTCTCCATAGCCTCGCCAAACCTCTCCCATACCCGGGTTTTTGCCTCAGCAACTGCAGAGGCCGCATTCTGCTTGGTCATCTGGTACCTGCCGGTTGCATCCGGAGTGCCACGGGCCAAAACAGCCCGATTGGACTCCTTCTTTAGCTTGACGGCATCCCTTACGGCCGGTGTCCACCAGCGGGTTTGGGGGTTGCTGCCACGACAGGCACGACCACCTTACGGGCACAGCTCCGGTTGGCCGCCTCAACAACGGAGGCACGGAACATGGTCCACTCAGACTCAATGTCTCCCGCCTCCTCCGGGATGTGGGGAAAGCTCTGCCGGAGGTGGGAGTTGAAGCTCTTTCTGACACGGGATTCTGTCAAACGTTCCTAGCAGACCCTCACAGTACGTTTGGGTCCGGCATCTTCCCTCCACCATCGGAGACTACAAAGTCGATCATCAAACTGCGGCCTAGGGTGTCCTGGTGCCAGGTGCACACATGGACACCCTTATTTTGAATATTATAAACAATCCACGTCGAGCACACAAGTCCAATAATAGAACACCGCTCGGGTTCTGATCAGAGGGGGGGGGGGTGGCGTTCCTCCCAATCACACCTGTCTAGGTCTCACTGTCATTGTCCACGTAAGCATTGAAGTCACCCAGCAGAATGATGGAGTCCCCAGAAGGAGCACTCTCCAGCACTTCTTCCAAGGACTTCAAAAAGGGTGAGTACTCTGAGCTGCAGTTTGGTGCAAAGACACAACAGTCAGGACTCGTCTCCCCACCCGGAGGCAGAGGGAGGTTACCCTCTTGTTCACCGGGGTGAACAATGTGCAGACGCCCAGCCAGGAGGCAATAGGTATGCCCACACCTGCTCGGCCCCTCTCACCGCAAGCAACTCTAGAGCGGAAGAGAGTCCAGCCCCTCTCAAGAGGACTTGTACCAGAGCCCAAGATCTGTGTGGAGGCAAGTCTGACTATGTCTAGTCGGAACCTTTTTGCCTCGCACATCAGAGGTGATATTTCATGTCCCAAGAGCCAGCTTCTGTAGACAGGGATCGGACCGCCAAGGTCCCCGCCTTAAGCCGCCGCTTACTCCGCACCTGACACCATTGGCCCCTCCCACATGTGGTGAGCACATGGGAAGGGGGACCCATGTTTCCTTTTCGGGCTGTGTCCGGCCGGGCCCCATGGGCGAAGGCCCGGCCACCAGACATTTGCTTTGAGCCCCAGCTCCAGGCCTGGCTCCAGAGGGCGGCCGCGGTGACCAGCATCCGGGCAAGGGAGAACGGAATCCATTTTCATTAATCAAGGGGTACATGAGCGGTGCTTTGTCTGGCCCTTCACCTATGATCCTTTTGCCATGGGTGACCCTGCCCACAACTCATTTTCAGTTGAATTCGTTCAACAGGCTCAATGAAATACATCAAAGTATAAAAAAATGAGATTTAATAGAAACCTCACAGCCGTCAGGAGGCCCTAATTATTTTGAGCTCAGTGGGATCTGGGCTTTACTCAAGAATTTGAACAAAAGCCCTCCTGTCAAATAAAGGGCCACTGGGTGCAATTTCAGGAAATTTCAGTAAATGGTTTCGTTGCTTTTGTGTTATGATAAATCTGCATGCAAATGTTTTGCAAATTTCTTGCATTTTTTTATTGCAATGAACTCTTCCAGTAATTAGGTTTTTGTTAAATTCAAGCATTTGTGTGTTACACAGGGATTTTCTAATCTGCCTCTTATTGGGCAGTACAGTTTGAGGAAGCAGCCCTACAATAATCTAAAGAATAAATTCACTTGGTTGTCTGAAGCTGGACACAGGCTGCTCAACCTGCTCTTCATGTACAATCCACAGCGCAGGTACGCACGTACGCAAGCGTGCACACACACACACACACACTACACAGATAGTTTTAGGACACCCAGAGTATTTGAACTATTTACATGTATTAAAGTTCTCCGTCGCTACGATGGATTTCTGTTAATGAGAAAAATGAGGAGGGAATAATTTAAAAAAGGCTACATGCGTTTTTGTTGTGGTCTCATTGAGGCTATCCAATTAAATCATCAGGTATTAAACAGATGCTACTCTCAACCAATAAAGATACTTCTCTTTAGCTCAACAGTTCGACTGACAAAATGCTACTGTATTATTGATTCATGTGTTGCCATAACTCTGTCAGCAGTGAATGATTGACATTTTAGACCAGACATGGGCAAACTACGGCCCGCGGGCCGCATCCGGCCCACGGGGCCGTTTAATCCGGCCTGCCAAACCTGGATAAATTGTATTATTAAACATTTTTTGGGGTCATTTTCCCTGCAATGACTGCATTTCCCCAGTAGATGGAGAAACGCCCGCCTTCGCATTTACTCCCGGAGGCCGTGTCAGAAAGCTTGGTGCACACTCACAAGTGCGTGTACGTACTCGGTAGTACGAACACGGTGCACTCCGCGCTCTATTTCTATCAGTGCCAAAGTGTTGGCTGTAACGTTAACATTCTCGTAATTTGCGTGCTGAGCTTTCAGATATAGTTTTACGCCAAAGCGACCCACAAACCTTCCCCTGGAATCCTTCCATCAAAATGAGTGGCCCAAGGAAAAGAAAGGTGGACACTGAGCGCCAAGTGTTTAAAAAAAAAAAGAGTTGACAACAATATATTTTTTCACTGAAGTCCGATCAATGCCGGTTTGTCTGATATGCCAAGAAACGGTTGCAGTATTCAAGAAGTACAATATTACCCGTCACTTTGCTAAGAAGCATGCTAACTACTAGGGGTGTAAATCGCGGGTTTTGTCATGATACGATATCACATCGATACAAAGAACTACGATACGATATTTGCCGATATCTTAAAGCCTGCTGCGATTCATTCACGATATATCGCGATATAGTGCTCTACGATCGATTTTTTTTTTTTTTTTTTAAGTAAAAAATATAGAACAATATCCTGATTTATAACAATTCATACGCAAAATCAACAAGGTACTGCAAACTCTTTAGGAAATTACAAGAGTATTGTAGTATACAAAGTGCTTATTTTAACACTGAACTTTGATGTCGTGTTTTTTCTTTAAATATGCGGCGAGATTTGTGGTCCCCGAATATTTGATCACCGCGTGGCAGGATTTACAAACTGCACGTGTCTTGTCCGTTGAGCCATCTTTTCTTTGGAATCCAAAGTGCTTCCAAACGAATGACTTGAAGCCTAAAGGGGAGCAAATTTCCTCGTCTTTTTGGACACTAGCCATAGCACCAGCCCAGGAGCCGCGTACTAGTTGTCAACTCCCCTTTCACGTGCCTGCTCTGCTCACAACACAACAACGCCGCGCGCACTGCTCCCGGAAAGAGGAAGCAAGCAACAATTAACTGGATTTCAAAATAATGTCGCGTCTAATGTCCGAGGTCAAACACGGCGATATAAATCTATGTTTATGTTTAGCATCGATGCCAATAAATCGTAGAGCATTATATCGATTAATCGATGTGTATCGATGAATCGTTACACCCCTACTAACTACACTAGCAGTCAACACATGAACGGGTGGCTACAGCGGAGAGACTGACAGCTAATTTCAAGACTCAGCAAAACATTTTTCACCAACAAACTGCGGATCAAAAGTCAAGTACAGGGGCAAGTTTTTGATGCACCACCTATTTTCAACTAATCTTAACTTTTAAAGTTTGTAAGGCCGACTTTAAGGAAGTGTTTCCCGTTTCCTCACCTCTGTCACCAGGTTTTTGTGAGTTAAAGCTCTGCTCTGATTTTCAGATATGTCACCGTGTTGCCGTTTTGATTTCTTTATTAGTAATTTCTTTATTAGTACTTTATTTAAATGTATTCTTTCACTGATTCTTCAAGATTCAAGAGTTTTTATTCGCCATGTTTGAGCGTGCCAAACAAGGAATTTGACTTCGGTAAATCACAGCCTCTGTTCAACATTTAGGTGACTAACAACACTCAGGACATGTGAAAAATGGAAAATATTCTCAAACATCCCCTGATCTTAAACTCCCAAGAGGGCAAGGAAAAACTCCAAACTCCAGCTAGGGGAAATGAAAAACCTTGAGAAGAGACCACAGATGGGAGGGTCCCTCTTCCAGGATGACATAGTACAAACAGTGTAGACAATTCAAAAAAGGCGTGGAGAGTAGGATGTTATTGCACAGTAATGACTCTGAGACTCTTAAGAGTGGTGTGAGTTCATCAGAGCAACAGCCTGGGGGAATAAGCTGTCTCTGTGTCTGCTGGGTTTAGCGTACAGAGCTCTATAACGCCGTCCGGAGGGGAGTACCATAATTTCCGGAGTATAAACCGCACCGGACTATAAGCCGGACCAGCTAAAATCCGGGGATATTGACGTGTGATGCACATGTAAAATAAAAATATTGGTTGATTTTGATTCCTCTGAAAAAAATGTTGTCTGCCGAGGACTGAGGGATGGACAAAACTTTTTTAGAGTTGATGCTCCTTCTAAGAGCGCAAACGCGCCATCCATGAGTTCTTATCAAGCAGTAAACGGGCTAATTGAGGAGCAACCTGCTCGTGTATTAGCCGACCCATTAGCTTTACACAAGGCTTGGGGTTGGCTTTGTGCCCTCAGATGCTGACCAGCAACCAGTTGCACGACTTGGCTTGCTGCAAAGCTAAAAGTCAAATGTGAAACCAACAGATGCAGGAGTTTATAATGTAAGCTGGGAACCACATACTGACCTTGAGTCTGGCAAAACAACACACAACCACCATAATTGCAGTGTTGACACACCAAATTGATCCTCTCAAAATAATAATTAGCATCGGAAATAGCGTAATTACTGCAAAAATACACGCCTTACGTGACTCTCGCACCAGTCCGTCTAACCATGACAAACCCATTGTGTCGTCTACTTGTATGTCTATTGTGTACTATGTCTCGTCACGGTGGGATAGAGGAAACGGAATTTCGGTTTCTTTGTGTGTCTTGACATATGAAGGAATTGACAATGAAGCTGACTTTGACTTTTGATTTTGGTCCTTGTGAAGGACCAATTCAATGAGTCCACCTGGTCCACTTGTCTCCTGTGGAAGTGGTCCCTCTGCTCAGCATCTGCTGGATCCCTTCGCACCCAATTGATCAACGCAAAATCTGGGCACAGGTGGAGCGACCCCGGCCACTCGCACCACAACCTAAATTAACTGCCTCCTGCTAGTGTCTTGGCTTGGTGCATCAGATGACTTTGCGCTGACAGCACATGACCTCCATCATGTTAAATACCTGTCAGAAGTGGGGACTGAGCTTGCTGTAATGGGTGTGTTCACAACAGGTCATTGTCAGGACACCTGACCTTCCATCTGGCAAGTGGAGCTTCTCGTTCGGGTCGTGCAGTAATTCAGACATTCCTCCTGTTGATTCCTCCCGTCACTATTATTTCTCAACGCTCCTTTTGAGTGATCTCCTATTTACTATGCTACACGGGTAGAAATTTTTTTGGGGTGGAATCAAAGGGCCAACTCACTTTACCCTGGTAAATTGAAAAGTTACTCAAAAAGGTACTGCAGTGGTAAAGGGGTTATTGTTTTTAGAAAGAGCGATGGCACCTTACCTGTTAAGTTGACGGCTGTCCAACCTCACCTAAAAAGTTGGTCAAGTGTTGACTTGTATCTCAAAAAACTAAAGAAAAATCTCAAGGCACCACTGCACAACCTAAAAATACAGCTAAATTTTTTGCCCTTTCACTGCTCGTAGGTGCTGTTGTTGCCAGAAGTGCGATGGCAACACAAGTACAATAAATACAGTGCATCTTGCTTCTATATCCTGGCTACAGTTTCTGCCCTTTCCCCGTCATTTTTATCTCACCCCAACAGGTCAAGACAAATTGCCACCCCACACTAATTTTATCAGAGGATTGTACCTCGCCCCAACCCTAACCCATCCCCCACCCCTAACCCTAACCCCCCCCACCGCCTCCATCGATATGTAAAATGCCTTGCAATAAGCTCTCATGAAATCGCACTAGATAGTGTAAGGATTGAATATTTAGAAACACAACCCAACTAACACAAACCGCAGTACTGCAAAACACAAGGCAAACTTAACCACACATTCTGATCCAAACATTCCTGTCCGAATATTTAAGTCTAAAATTATTTTTATTGCACATCTTAAGCTTAATATTACATTGCATTCCATGTGACAACAGCCATTATGTCTGCTGTGGCAGTAGTTCATTTTCATATGCTACATGTACTGTGTGGTGTTTTCTAGAGCTATTGCCAAAGATTGTTTGGAGAGTTCCTACTTTAAGGAGAAACCGCTACGTGAGTCATCTCTCATATGTAACTATGTCTTTAAATCGTTCCTGTCTTCTAATCTTGTTTCTTTTCTTCTTCTGTGATGTGCAGCTTGTGAACCTGACCTGATGCCGACCTTCCCTCACCATCGAAACAGACGTGCTGCTTATCAGTCAGAGAGCCACTCAAAACGCAGCAAAGTGTAACCAAGATTAAGACCTGAAACAGACAGCATGCAACATTTATTCAACACGCAAATGGAGTGATTTGCTTACATTGCCTAGAATATTAAACTCACTGAAGAGGTTTGCATTCAATCAATAAAAATGCTTACTGCCAACCTTGCACTGTACTGTACTGTACTGTACTGTACTGTACTGTACTGTACTGGACTGGACTGGACTGGACTGGACTGTAGTATATGCTACTCTGCTCTATGCTGGTGGCTCGGAACGGTGAAAAAAAATGAATGGAGATAAACAATAGAATAAACTAGAGCCGCGAGCAGCTATAAAGGGTCCTTGCAGCTCTTTGGGGCTTGTTGGCATACCAGTAATTGAAAAGAAAAAAGTAAAAAAGAGTAAGGAATTGGAATTCTTTTGGAAATGAAGTCCATCAGATTAAAAGCTACTTCGATGAAATATGACCTCAATGAAAAGCCAAAAGCAAAGCAGAATATCAAAGGGAATAGAAAATGGATGACTTAACCAGCTCAGTGTCCTGGTGGTAGAGTGTCCGCCCTGAGACTGGAAGGTTGTGGGTTCAAACCCTGGCCGGGTTATACCAAAGACTATAAAAAAATGGTACCCATTGCCTCCCTGCTTGGCACTCAGCATTAGGGTTGGAACTGGGGGGTTAGATCACCAAATGATTCCCGAGCGCGGCACCGCTGCTGCTCACTGCTCCCCTCTCCCCCAGCGGTTGGATCAAAATCACATGGGGATGGGTTAAATGCAGAGGACAAATTTCACCACACCCAGATGTGTGTATCTCACCAAGTTTTGGTACATCTTGGTGAAACGTTCATTAAAAACTTGTAGAGGGCGCAACTAATCTTTTTTTTTTTTAGGTGCAATAAACTTATGAAGTAACAAATAATGTACCTAGTATGATGTGTGCACCAACGTTCATATGTTTTGACAAATGTTAAGACCATTAAAATCAGTGTTTTTTTTTTTTATTTAGGCAAATTGTGTGTTTCCACAGCAACAGTATTGGAAAAAGTAAAACGCTTTGGTTGGATTGTTTGTCATGAGTATCTTTAGATGAAGCATGAGAAACTGATAAAACCTCTAGGAATACTTCTTTAATACTATATGACCTCTGTAAAAGCCAAAAATGACAAAATAAATTTAAAACAGTGGACTTCCTCTTAGATTTAGTAAATGGCTTCAAGAGACGTTTTTGTAGGTCTTTGGCTGTACCACACCACCAAATGTTCATTGTTCAAGGTGAAACGTACAAACGCGGCTGCTTTGTTAAAGGTTTCTCAAGGGTGCTACTGAGCCATTTTTTAAAAATTACACTAATCTAATGAATAATTAATGATTTTGCCAGCCCTAATATGTGTGTTAAGTTTCATAAATGTTCATGCACGTTTAAACCCTCGCACTTAGTGCTGTTTTCTTGGGAAACCAAACTTGGTGTTTTAGCCTCCTGAAGCCGTAAACGCTTTGAGCAAATAATACGTACAGTGATCCCTCGATTATCGAGGGGAGATGCATTCCAGAACCACCAGAACACGCAATATCTGAAAATCCGCGAAATACAAACAGGATTCGGTTGAACTTGGGAAATTGTGTAAAATTATAATAAAAACAAAATACAATAATTTGAAAATCCTTTTTGACCTATATTCAATTGAATACACTACAAAGACAACATATTTAATGCTCAAACTCATAAACATTACTTTATTTTTCAAATAATAATTAACTTATACATTCATGGCTGCAACACGTGCAGAAGAATTTGGGAAAGGGCATGTTTACATCACCTTTCCTTTTAATAACCCTCAAACGTTTTGGAAGAGAGAAGACTACCGTAATTTTCCATGTATAATACGCCCCCATGTATAATACGCACCCTACAAATAGCTGGAAAAAAGCCTGTACCCATGTATAATACGCACCCAAATTTTGACTCCTATTTAAGTCCGTAAACGTAAAATCATTTCAGAAAAAAGATCATCTTTGGGAACAACCGGATGTTATTCTGCCGGTCAGTATCACTGCGCATGCGCTAGCAAACTCGATACCGAAGAAATATGTGAGACTCTCAACGGGATCACCAATATTTGAGTGATGTTCCAGTTATTTATTATCTTTGTGTGTTCACAATTGTCATGGTAATCTTTCTGGTGATTTCTCAACTAGGCTGGATGTATTTTTTTTGTTGGCGTTGATTTCTCCGACTGCCCAGAAAGGCACCACCGCGATCAGTTAGGTTAAAATGAAAAAGAGGAAAGTGACGTGCGGACATGTGAAAAAGGCGGGTCTGTATGGGAGAGAAGTTGAAGAGGAATGAAAACACCCTTGGAAACCAAAACTTGCCCCTCGTCGTGACTCGGAGCCGCAACAAATGTTTCGGATTTGTGTAGGGTACATTGTGACAGCAAACGAGCAGGTGATCGAGCAAGCGTCTGATACGAGAGCATTGTGTTCGTATGGAGCGTGTTTGAAGTGAACAACAGAGAAGAAAGGAACAAGGCAAAGTGTTGTGAAATAAAATGTTACCTGTAATACGCATTTTGTTATTTGCTGATTGAAACTGCTAATTAAACTGTGAATTGAAACTACCGTTTTTTTCCGTGTATAGTGCGCCCCCATGTATAGTACGCACCCCTAAAAATGGCATGCTGATGCTGCAAAAAAGCTTGTACCCATGTATAATAGGCACCCAATTTTTATGAATTTTTTTAATTTTTTTTTAATTATCATTATTATTTTTTTTTAAGTCCCAATGATCGTCACACACGCAGGGAGGCAATGGGTCCCATTTTTATAGTCTTTGGTATGGTCTTAACTAGGCTGGATGTAATTTTTTTTGTTGGCGTTGATTTCTCCGACTGCCCGTAAACGCACCACCGCGCTCCGTGCGCGCACGGGACAGCAAACGAGCAGGTGATCGAGCAAGCGTCTGATACGAGAGCATTGCGGTCGCATGGAGCGTGTTTGAAGTGAACAGCAGAGAAGAAAGGAACAAGGCAAAGTGTTGTGAAATAAAATATTACCTGTAATACGGATTTAGGTAGAGAACTGAACTCTCGCTCTTTATATAGCTGACGTGTCTTGCGCATCCGTTCTGCGCATCTGTAATGGCGGCCTCCGTATGATATCCGGTTTGCGTGTGTGCGCGTGTGCGTGTGTGCGCGTGTGTGCGAGAGCGAGAGCGCGAGAGAGAACGCTCAACCGTAGCGCGCCGCCGACCGCCCAACTGCACCGCGCTGGTCGATTATTGTGACAGAGCCGTCGCTGAAATTTAGAAGATATTTTTAAAGTCCTGATGTACTTTCTAAAATTTAAGTGGACCTCAGAGCGCACTGCGCAGGGAGCTTAATTTGGTGCGGTCGCGCAACCGCAGCGCGCCGGGCGCTCACTGTCGCATTGCTTAAAGAGCGCCTTTGTGTTTTAGGATGAACAGCAGAGACCAAAGGAACAAGGCAAAGTGTGAAATAAAATATTACCTGTAATACGCATTTTGTTATTTGCTGATTGAAACTGCTAATTAAACTGTGAATTGAAACTAATAAGAAGAAAACAACTCTCGCTCTTTATATAGCTGACGTGTCTTGCGCATCCGTTCTGTGCATTTTATTTCACAACACTTTGCCTTTCTTCTCTGCTGTTCACTTCAAACACGCTCCATGCGACCGCAATGCTCTCGTATCAGACGCTTGCTCGATCACCTGCTCGTTTGCTGTCCCGTGCGCGCACGGAGCGCGGTGGTGCGTTTACGGGCAGTCGGAGAAATCAACGCCAACAAAAGAAATTACATCCAGCCTAGTTAAGACCATACCAAAGACTATAAAAATGGGACCCATTGCCTCCCTACGTGTGTGACGATCATTGGGAATTAAAAAAAAAAAAAAAATTAAAAAAAAAAAAAATTAAAAAAGTTTTTGTACCCATGTATAATGCGCACCCCAGATTTTAGGACAATAAATTTGTTACATTTTGCGCACTATACACAGAAAAAAACGGTAATAGGTAGAGAACTGAACTCTCGCCCTTTATATATCCGGTCTGCGATGGCGATTAAAAAACAAAATATTTGACAATAACACACCATCAAGGATTCCACCATCGCATCAAACGATGTGTCGTCAATTATGAATTTTACTGACTGTGTTGGGCAGGATGGCTGAATGCGATGCGCGATTGACAACAAACATAGGTAGAGAACTGAACTCTCGCTCTTTATATAGCTGACGTGTCTTGCGCATCCGTTCTGCGCATACTGTCATGGCGGCCTCCGTATGATATCCGGTCTGCGATGGAGATTAAAAATCAAACAATACTTGACAGTAACAGACCAAGGATTGCACCATCGCATCAAACAATGTGTCGTCAATTATGAATTTTACTGACGAAGTGTGTTGGGCAGGATGGCTGAATGCGATGCGCGATTGACAACAAACAAGAAGAAAGGTGATTTCAAGTTTTATTTCGAGGGAGATTTTCTTCAAAAATTGTTGTACCCATGTATAATGCGCACCCCATATTTTGGGACAATAAATTAGTTAAAATTTGTGCATTATACATGGAAAATCACGGTACTTCTCTTAGCTTCTCGTGTGGAATTTCTTCCCATTTTTGCTTGATGAACCGCTTCAGTTGTTCAACCGTCCGGTGTCTTCCCTGTCGTACTTTATGCTTCATAATTCGCCACACATTTTCAATGGGAGACAGGTCTGGACTGCAAGTGGGCCAGGGCAGAACCTGGACTCTTTTACTTCGAAACCACGCTGTTGTACCGTGCAGAATGTGGCTTGGCATTATCTTGCTGAAATAAACAGCGGCGTCCATCAAAAAGACGTCGCTTGGATGGCAGCATATCCATCCATCCATCCATATATCCATCCATTTTCTTCCGCTTATCCAGGGTCGGGTTGCGGGGGCACCGGCTTTAGGAGGTACTCCCAGACTTCCCTCTCCCCAGCCACTTCATCCAGCTCATCCCGGGGATCCCAAGGCGTTCCCAGGCCAGCCAAGAGACAAAGTCTCTCCAGCGCGTCCTTGGTTGTCCATGGGGTCTCCTAACGGTGGGACATGCCTGGAACACCTCCCCAGGGGGGCGTCCAGGAGGAATCCTGATGAGATGCCCGAGCCGGCTCATCTGGCTCCTCTCAACGTGGAGGAGCAGGGGCTCTACTCCGAGACTCTCCCAGATGACCGAGCTTCTCACCTTATCTCTAAGGGAGAGCCTGGACACCCTGCGCAGGAAACTCATTTCGGCCGCTTGTATCCGGGATCTTGTTCTTTCGGTCACGACCCATAGCTCGTGACCATAAGTGAGGGTAGGAGTGTAGATTGACCGGTAAATTGAGAGCTTTGCCTTTTGGCTCAGGTTTCTTTTTACCACGACGGACCGGTACAGAGTCTCTATTACTGCCTGTCGATCTCGCGCTCCATCCTGCCCTCACTCATGAACAAGACCCCAAGATACTTGAACTCCTCCACTTGGGGCAGGATCTCATCCCCGATCCGGAGAGGGCATTCCGACTGAGGACCATGGACTCGGATTTGGAGGTGCGGTCCCCCATCCCGACCGCTTCACACTCTGCTGCAAACCTCTCCAGTGAGAGCTGGAGATCACTGCTTCAAGAAGCCAACAGCACCACGTCGTCTGCAAAAAGCAGAGACGCGATGCTGAGGTCCCCAAACCGGACACCCTCAACGCTTCGGCTGCGCCTAGAAATTCTGTCCATAAAAATTATGAACAGAATCGGTGACAAAGTGCAGCCTTGGTGGAGTCCTTCCCTCACTGGGAACGAATCCGACTTACTGCCGGAAATGCGGACCCTGAATAGACCTTACCAGGGAGGCTGAGGAGTGTGATTCCCCTCTAATTGGAACACACTCTCCGGTACCCCTTCTTAAAGAGGGGAACCACCACACCAGTCTGCCAATCCAGAGGCACTGTCCCCAATGTCCACGCAATGTTGTAAAGGCGTGTCAGCCATGACAGGTCCACAACATCCAGAGCCTATAAGAACTCCGTGCGGGTCTCATCCACCCCTGGGGCCTAGCCCCAGAGGAGTTTTTTAACTACCTCAGTGACTTCAACCCCAGAGATTGGAAAGTCCACCTCAGAGTCTCCAGCCCCTGCTTCCACAATGGAAGGCGTGTCGGTGGAATTGAGGAGGTCTTTGAAGTATTCTCCTCACCGACTCACGATGTCCCGAGTCGAGATCAGCAGCACGCCATCTCCACTGTAAACAGTGTTGACGGTGCACTGCTTCCCCCTCCTGAGACGCCGGATGGTGGACCAGAATTTCCTCGAAGCCGTCCGGAAGTCATTCTCCATGGCCTCGCCAGACTCCTCCCACGCCCGGGTTTTTTCCTCAGCAAGCGGCGAAGCCGCGTTCCGCTTGGCCATCCGGTACCTGTCAGCTGCCTCCGGAGTCCCGCAGGCCAAAACGGCCCGATAGGTTGAACGATATACAATACAAACATTGCACAATAACGCAAACTTTATATACAGTACGACATACAATACACACATATAATAACACAACGTTATTGTGCTTATTTACATATCCCCCGCCCACGAATCCGTCAAATCCTTCCTCTTCCGTGTCCGAATTGAAGTTTTTTTGAACGGTTGAATGATATACTATACAAACATTGCACAAGAACACGACGTTATTCAAACATTAATGTACATACTTACATATCCCCATCCACGAATCCGTCGAATTCTTCCTCTTCCGTGTCCGAATCAAAGTTTTTGTGAACAGTTGAACGATATACAACACAAACATTGCATAATAACATGTTGCTTAAACGTTAATGTGCATATTACCATATCCCCGTCAACAAATCCGTTGAATTCTTCCTCTTCTGTGTCCAAATTGAAGTTTTGTTTGAACAGTTGAATGATATAAATACAAACATTGCACAACTCGACAAATGTTAATGGACGTGTTTACATATCCCTGTCCACGAATCAGATGAATTCTTCCTCTTCTGTGTCCAAATTGAAGAGGTTTTTTTTGAACAGTTGAACGATATAAATACAAACATTGCACAATAACACAACATTGTTCAAATGTTAATGTACATATTTACATATCCCCGTCCACAAATCCGTCGAATTCTTCCTCTTCCGTGTCCGAATTGAACAGTTGGGCGAGTGCCGCATTCATTATGCCCGGCCGGCTTTTCATTATCCGTGTCAGTGTCGCTGCTATTCCCTGGCACTTCAGTTACCGTTTTTTTCCGTGTATAGTGCGCCCCCATGTATAGTACGCACCCCTAAAAATGGCATGCTGATGCTGGAAAAAAGCTTGTACCCATGTATAATACGCACCCAATTTTTATGAATTTTTAAAAAAAAAAATTTTTTTCTTTTTTTTTTTTTTTTTTTTTAAGTCCCAATGATCGTCACACACGCAGGGAGGCAATGGGTCCCATTTTTATAGTCTTTGGTATGGTCTTAACTAGGCTGGATGTAATTTTTTTTGTTGGCGTTGATTTCTCCGACTGCCCGTAAACGCACCACCGCGCTCCGTGCGCGCACGGGACAGCAAACGAGCAGGTGATCGAGCAAGCGTCTGATACAAGAGCATTGCGGTCGCATGGAGCGTGTTTGAAGTGAACAGCAGAGAAGAAAGGAACAAGGCAAAGTTACCTGTAATACGGATTGATTGATTGATTGATTGATTGATTGAATATTTATTGATCCCCAGGGGTGGGGAAATTCAGGCCCCAGCAGTATTCATACCACAGAGTGGGTATACAAAAGACGCACAAATGGCATGAGCGCAACTCAACAGGCTCTCATAAGGCTGCCACACAACGGCGCCACAAAGTGCTCAAGATAAAAGCCATCAAAGCGAAACAAAGATAAAAGACAAAGGAAAAAAAGTAACTGTGGCCAACCAGCACCCCTCAATACAAGAGAACACCCCAAAACACACTAAATAGCCTCCACGGGGTCCATAGACAGGTGTAGGGGCAGTCCAGTTCAACGGCGCCCAATGGACCGTGGTCGTGAATCGGTGAAAAACATCACAAAGCAGGCAAACGTGTGAGCAGCGTCCTGGGCACCCAGTCGGGTGCACGTGCAGATGGTCACCACGGGGCTAGCATGGCGAAAGTTCCGACGAGCACGAGGGAGCGGACTCCCCACAGGGGTTGCGGCTGCAAGGCCAAGGCGAGGGACCCGGTCATCACTGCCCGGATAAGCAGGAAGCCGCCGTAGAGTTACGCCGGTCTCGACCGATGATCCCGGTCCCAGGAAGAAAAAAAAATAATACAAAATATCCGATCCGAAGAGATACCGAGGTGCGGTAGAAGGCACCAGCATCGCCGAATGGACAAAAAGACAGAAAGAAAAAGGAGAAAAGAAAGAAATAAAGAGGAAAAGAGAGAACACTGCTGGGAGGCAGCCACTTACGGCGCCATACCGAAAGAGTAGGTAGAGAACTGAACTCTCGCTCTTTATATAGCTGACGTGTCTTGCGCATCCGTTCTGCGCATCTGTAATGGCGGCCTCCGTATGATATCCCGTTTGCGTGTGTGCGAGAGCGAGCGAGAGAGAGAGCGCGTGAGAGAACGCTCAACCGTAGCGCGCCGCCGACCGCCCAACTGCACCGCGCTGGTTGATTATTGTGACAGAGCCGTCGCTGAAATTTAGAAAATATTTTTAAAGTCCTGATGTACTTTCTAAAATTTAAGTGGACCTCAGTGCGCACTGCGCAGGGAGCTTAATTTGGTGCGGTCGCGCAACCGCAGCGCGCCGGGCGCTCACTGTCCCATTGCTTAAAGAGCGCCTTTGTGTTTTAGGATGAACAGCAGAGACCAAAGGAACAAGGCAAAGTGTTGTGAAATAAAATATTACCTGTAATACGCATTTTGTTATTTGCTGATTGAAACTGCTAATTAAACTGTGAATTGAAACTAATAGGAAGAAAACAACTCTCGCTCTTTATATAGCTGACGTGTCTTGCGCATCCGTTCTGTGCATTTTATTTCACAACACTTTGCCTTTCTTCCCTGCTGTTCACTTCAAACACGCTCCATGCGACCGCAATGCTCTCGTATCAGACGCTTGCTTGATCACCTGCTCGTTTGCTGTCCCGTGCGCGCACGGAGCGCGGTGGTGCGTTGATGGGCAGTCGGAGAAATCAACGCCAACAAAAAAAATTACATCCAGCCTAGTTAAGACCATACCAAAGACTATAAAAATGGGACCCATTGCCTCCCTACGTGTGTGACGATCATTGGGACTTAAAAAAAAAAAAAAAAATTAAAAAATTTTTTGTACCCATGTATAATGCGCACCCCAGATTTTAGGACAATAAATTAGTTAAATTTTGCGCACTATACACGGAAAAAAACGGTATTGTTTTCTGTGGGAATTCGTTTCAACCACACAGGTCACCTTAGTCCAAGCAAAAAAAGTAATGAGCAAGTGCTAGTCTCTGTTCTTGATGATGTTTGTGATGCACTTTATTTCTGTTTCGGTGATCTAATGGACATAGTGTATCCACCCATACTTTTAAGAATCAAACCACATTATTACTATACATGTCAATCTATTCTTGCCTTCGCGAAAGCTCGGACCACAGTTGAGACTGATATATCAGCCCAGGCATCCACAATCCATTGGCAGATAGTGTCATTTTGGCGTCTTTATACACCCAAGTTGTGTAGGACTAGGAGTAAGGCAGTAAACACAATGTTTAACGCTATTACTTCCTGACCACAGTTGCTGTAATGCTGAAAACGATGCAACCTAGTAATTCACTAGTCGTACTGAAACATTTTGGTAGAGCGCTGAGTACAACCAGTATGGATCATCAAGTTCACCAATTGGTTCAAATATAAGGCTATAAGGTGCGCTGTGTTTTTGTGAGTAAATTAAAGGCTTTTGAGTGTGCCTTATAGTGCAGAAAATACGGTAAATAATATTGTTACATGGCCAACTCCTACCTGGTGGTGCTTTTCCCTCGCAGGCGGCCGGATGCCGCACCTCCCGCGCTCGTCCTCAGTCACGTCTGCAGTGACTGTGTGAGGACACTGCTCACAGTCACGCCCTGCGCTATCAGTGCTCATATCGCTGTGACCTTTCTCTTGCTTTCATTGGCTTATGTAGGAGTTGATCTCAGTCAAGACTGCAAGGTCACACATCACACAGGCTAGTCGCCCCCTTGCAGGACGGCAGCCAAGAGTACTATAAGAGTGTATTTAAACGCCGTTCTCCCGTCACACCTGGTCGGTTGGTCTCGCTTGCCGCTAATTATTTTCTCAATTAATTTCTTATAAAAGCACGCCAAAAAGTGAAGCCGCAACAGGTGAAGCACAAATTGGTGAGGGATTACTGTAGATATGGTTAACTTGCTGGGAGAAAACCATCAAAGAATAGAACATTAATTTCCTTTTCCTAGTAGGTGGCGCTACTACTACAATGAAAAATAAGTTAATAAGTGTCATCAGGCCAAGCCTCTCATCAAATGTGTAAACATTTCGACAAGATGGGATCTTGTAGTTTATGTTAAAGCAGCTTTTAAAGTCAAAGCTCGGCTAGGCCCTATCACACTTTGTGGCACCATAATAGGCACACCCTCACAAAATTCAACATAGAACACGATGCAGGTCTTCAAGCTGTTGTGACATATTTTCAGTTGGATCCATTGAAGGGCTCGGTGCCACCAAAAGTTGCGATTTCTGTAAATGTGCAAAAATGGGCCAAAATGAGAAATTCTTTCCTTTTCATTTTTCTATGGCTGCAATGGACATATCGTACATTTTGGTGCGCTAAGCCTGCCTTGCAAATTTTTGTAGGTTTATGAAAAACGGATCAGGGCTAGTTTTTATTTTCTTCTCTCGGTGTCTCTAAAGGGCCATTTTGTTTACATCATTTATGACAAAAACCTCACCAGCAGAGTGGAATCAGCAGGATAAGATCAACGATTCGATCACAGGTCTTGGGATCTTGCCTAGAAACTATGCCATGTCACTCACTGAGATATCAAAATGGGGCAGAAGATGGCGATGAGGAGGAAGTGGGGGAGTTTTTAACAACAAAAACACAATACTGAATTTCAGAAATGTGGATTCATGCCGCCTGCTTACCAAGAGAGGAGATACCGGAAGTTGAGTCGGTGAGAAGCGTGCTGTACTACTGACATTTACAAGCACAAAGCACAAAATTGTTCTACTGAAACAGGGAGAAAAATTGTAAGGGGACCATATGTCTAGTATATTAACAACAATTTTCACAAACAAAATGAAAACGTTGCATGGAAAGCTGACGAAGGAAGGGAAAATTCAAGACACTTGGACAGCAAACTGCAAAATCTACGTATAACCAAACAGATAATCTCCATAGAATATCAAACCGGTGCAGATGAGCACACTGGAGGAATTGGAAATATTTGCAAATTGAGGTATGTTTAAGCCCTATGAAAATGATTCATGAGCCCAGCTCAATTGTCGTAAGATTTGATTTGGTTTCAAATTGTGTTAACACACATTTGGAACTAAATCACCAGCCAAGATCAAATAGCCCCAATAAAGATATTGATCCAAATTGACATGACTGCGTGAGTCGTTACCTTTCGTAGTGGAGGGGTTTGCGTGTCCTAATGCTCGTTCTTTGGGGCTTTTTTGGGGCTTTATGTCCCTGGCAGGGTCACCCATGGCAAAAGGGTTAGGACAGCCTAGAACACAGTTTGATTTTTGACGTTGCAGTCGTGTCATTGGATTTGCCGCTGTACGTTTTGGACACTCGGGCGAAGAGAAAAGCAGCGCTGTCAACTGATCACCACCCGGTGGTGTGTTGGCTCCAATGGTGGGGGAAGATGCTTGTCCGACCTGGCAGACCCAAACGTATTGCCCTGTCAGAAAGAGCTTCAATTCCCACCTTCCGCAGAGCTTTTCCCACGTCCTGAAGGAGGCGGGGGACATTGAGTCTGAGTGGACAATGTCCGTGCCTCATGTTGCCTTGTGCTAAAGAGGACATGTCCTTGAAATGGCTGTTTCAACAAGACAATGACCCCATACACACTGGTAAACGAGCAAAATCTTTTACAACCAATAAAATATTTTGGCGTGGCTGGCCGAATCCCTGAACCTAAATCCAATCAAAACTTGTAGGGTACCATTAAAAAAGCTGTTTGTTAAGCAAAACCAAGAAATGTGAATGCTTTGTGGAATGTTGTTAATAATTTTGGAGTGGAATAACACCTGAAATGTGCCACAAGTTAGTTGACTTCATGCCTCACAGAGTAATTATAATAGCTAATATTCACAAATTCATAATGGGTACAGTACTTGCTCTTGATGTGGCAGCATATAAAAAAATGTCCAAACCCCTGAAATGTCAATTTCTATTAATGCACCTTAGTGGTAATGTTAACATGACCAGTCGCAAAAGTGGGCCTGACAGGAACAATTAATGATGACCCTTCACAGTGTTACACCTCCACATGAATACGACGATGCGCTCACAGCATACATAAGATATCTCTTCCACATAAACTTGTATCTTGGTCAAAGATAGATTCCTGGTACCATGAGGCACCAATCTTCAACTTGCAGCAGCTGACAAAAGGATAAATGAAGATGCAACAAGTGTAGAGGATTGATGTCTTTGAGCCTTCGCCAAGAGAGAAGGGACTTGGACTCATTAACTAGAAAACTGTTTATCCATCCATCCATTTTCTGTACTGCTGTATCCCCACGGGGGTCGCGGGCTTGCTGGAGCCTATCCCAGCTGTCATCGGGCAGTAGGCGAGGGACACCCTGAACCGGTTGCCAGCTAATCGCAGGGCACACCGAGACGAACAACCATCCACACACGCACTCACAGCTAGGGGCAATTTGGAGCGCTCAATCGGCCTACCAAGCATGTTTTTGGGGATGTGGGAGGAAACCGGAGTGCCTGGAGAAAGCCCACGCGGACACAGGGAGAACATGCAAACTCCACACAGGGAGAGCCGGAGGTGGAATCGAACCCGCACCCTCCTTACTGTGAGGCGGACGTGCTAGCCAGTGTGCCACCGAGCCGCCTTAGAAAACTGTTTATTCTGTAGTAAATAATTGAGTGAAATGAAAGACTGCATGCTGTTGGATGCATTAATGAACAGTATTCATTAGAATTAGCAGCAGAGTAAGCTTGACCAATCTCCTTTGACTTTAATCAAATATTTTTGGGAAATAAAGTCTCAGTGCTAAATCATCAACAAATGGACATTGTTTGTTGACTATGAGAAATTTAGTACTTATTTTCATTGTTTAGGAATGCTGATATGAAGAGCTTGTCACATAAAATGTACAATTCTTGAGTAGTCACCAATACTCAAGCACTGATACTGGTACTTGTGATACATAAAATTTCGCCCAAAAAACAATGACATAATCTCAAAGAAATACCGTATTTTCCAGACTATAAAACACAGTTTTTTTGTAGTTTGACTCATACTCAGAGCGACTTACATCTCAAATTATTAACACATTATTACTTGATCATTAACATATTACTAGTACAGGGTTCGTCAAAATGATCTGACACATTTGTAGGTTTAAAAAAGTGCAAATAAATTAAAGAAACAAAGATATATTTTTTTGTTTTTTAAAAGTACATATGCCATTTTGTTTATTTTCATTTAATTTTCATTTTGTTTTCGAATAATGTTATTTTATTTCGTTTCAGTTGCTAACATGAATTGGACCTGTGAGCATCGCGCTTACATTGTGGAAACGTTTATCAGGAACAAATCTTTAACTGCAACACAACGAGCGTTCAGTTTGCCCTTCAGACTTGGTAGACATGATCCCGTACCTGCTCGAAACACAATCTTGTCATGGGTTACTAACTTCAGAGCCAGTGGATCAGCACTGAAACGAAAATCAACCGGCCGACCTCGCACCGTCAGAATGCCAGAAAATGTGGCAGCGGTAAGACCAAAATAACATTATTCGAAAATGAAACAAAAATAAAATGAAACGAAACAAAACGGCATACATATGTACTTTTCGAAAATAAAAAAAATACATTTTTGTTTCTTCAATTTATTTGAATTTTATTAAACCTACAAATGTGTCAGTTCATTTTGTCGGACCCTGTATATCACCTCACATGTTATTTTCACTCTAAACCGCATAAGGGCGCGCTAGGCCTGTGGAATAATTGGAACTGCAATTGACAATGAGTCTGACGTCAGTGCCGCATCTACTTCCAGAGTCAGCCGAAGATTTCAACAGATTTAATGATTTGGAGTGCCACGGATGGTTCAATAAACTTGTTTATGTTATAGTTATTTTATGTATACAATCAAACCTTGGTTTTCGAACGTCCCGGTTCTCGAACAAATCGGAATTTGAATGAAAAATTCGAGATTTTTTGCTTCGGTTGTCGAACAAAATTCGGAGGTCGAACCTCGCGAGATGAGCCGAAAGGACCCGAGAAAACCCGACCGCCCAGCCCGGATGCCGACTGACTCCATTCGTTGTTGTATTTTTGTTACTTTGAGGATTGTATTGACAATCATGCCTCCAAAGAAAGCAAGTGGAAGCAGTAAAGCCAGCCTAAATGACAAAGACGCTCGCTCTTAAAGCAATGCAACTGAGTGCCCGGCGCGCTCGGACCAAATTAAGCTCCCTGCGCACTGAGGTCCACTTAAATTTTGGACAGTACATCAGGACTTTAAAAATATTTCCTAAATTTCAGCGATAATAATGCGACCAGCGCGGTGCAGTTACGCCGTCGGCAGCACGCTACGGTTGCGCGTTCGGCGGTGTGGTGCAGTTGCGCGATCGGATAAAAATGCGCAAATGAAAAAATGCTTAAAAAAGGCGTTGTTTTTTTTAGTCTTGGAACGGATTAAAATTTTTTCCATTGTTTGTAATGGGAAAAATAGATTCTGAATTCGACTGATTCACTTCTCTAGCCGCCTTCTGGAACGGATTGTAGTCGAAAACCGAAGTTTGACTCTATTTGTAATGGGAAAAATACAGTAGATTCCAAGAAATCCAAGAAAGGCAATAAACTAGTTGCAGTCAGGTGAGGTAAGGCTATACGTAGAGCATGGTACAATGATAAAAATACTAGGGGCAGTTTGATTCATTTAACGTTGGGGAAATCTGTCATTCAGCCCTCCATCCCAAAGTCCTCTGTGAACTTCTTGACCTTGAGCAGATCTTCAGTGTTGACTGTTGGACGAGTTGTTGAAAGAGACCGCAGCATGTCCGTCTGCAAGTGGAAACAAGAAAAACTTTACTCTATCTTGTTACACAATTTCAAGGTTCTCACTCTTATCTTGAAATTACTTTCCAGGACTTTACGGGAGCTGTCAAGGACTTTTATAGCACAAGCCAACTTATCACTGGAGTCAGGTCGCGGGGGCAGCATTTTTATTAGGGATTTATTTCATAAGGTTCTCCAGCCTTAAGGCAGGGGGTGCTAGTGATCCCGGGATGCTTCATGCGCTGACCTATAGAGTAAGAGATCTGCAGTTCAAATTTACAGTGAACAACTGAGGATCAGTCGTCCATTTATTTTGTTTTACATTAGATTTTTTTTATCGTTTTTACATTTCGTTTTACAACGGGAGAGTACCGTTTTTCTCCATATATAATGCGCAAAATTTAACTAATTTATTGTCCTACAATCTGGGGTGCGCATTATACATGTTACAAAAATTATATAAAAATTATCTTTTTTTTTTAAAAATCCGTATATGATACAAAGACCGCCATTACAGATGCGCTTTCTTCTCTGCTGTTCACTTCAAACATGCGCCATACGAACACAATGCTCTCGTATCAGACGCTTGCTCGCTCACCTGCTCGTTTGCTGTCACAATGTACCCTACACAAATCCGAAACATTTCTTCTCTATCGAGTTTGCTAGCGCATGCACAGTGATACTGACCGGCAGAATAACATCCAGTTGTTCCAAAAGATGATCTTTTTTCTGAAATAATTTTACGTTTACGGACTTAAGTAGGAGTCAAAATTTGGGTGCGTATTATACATGGGTACAGGCTTTTTTCCAGCATCAACATGCCATTTTTAGGGTGCGTATTATACATGGGGGCCCATCAGCCATAAAATGCTCAATAAAGGGGGAAAAAGGCTGTAGTTCCTTGCCCTACCTAACCTTGACCCAACATACCTTCTCAACTATCCCTGTCCGTCTTCCTTTTCATTGTTGACTTTTTGTAAGGTTTCGTTGGAAACAGTTTAAAACATTAGTCAGCTCTTGTTTTTCCTCACTGTGGGAACATCTAAAAGCATCTCTTCCCTTCACTACCTAATTATTTCATTCACTGCTTTTATCAAGCAAATGTTTAAACATGTAACCCTGAAAACTCTTCTCCTTTTTTGTTTCTGAAGAGCTGAATAAGAAAACCCTTGAACCCTTATTTACTGAAAGATGAACTGTTGGATTTGGGAACGTGAGCTGGGTTTAGACCGTTGTGAGACAGGTTAGTTTTACCCTACTGATAATGTGTCGTCGCAATAGCGACGACGACACTTTATCAGTAGGGTAAAACTAACCTGTCTCACGACGGTCTAATCCCAGCTCACGTTCCCTATTAGTGGGAAACAACTACTAGATGGTTCGATTAGTCTTTCGCCCCACCTTACAATGAAGTAATGTGTTCACGGCACACCTTCAAACACATGAGTATAGTTCCCTTGAATGTTTTGTGTATTGCAGGAACAATTTCACCATCAATAGTGAGTGATCATTTGCAGACATCATGGTTGGAGGAGGGCATCTTAGTAAGAGCGGATGACGGGAGGGACATGGGCCCCTCCATGAGTCGTCACCTTATCGTGGTGGAGGGGTTTGCGTGCCCCTATGATCCTAGGAGCCATGTTGTCTGGGGCTTCATGCTCCTGGTAGGGTCACCCATGGCAAACGGGTCCTAGGTGAGGGGCCAGACAAAGCACGGCTCAAAAAGCCCCTTATGATGAAGAATATATATGGAAACAGATTTCCCTCGCCCGGACGCAGGTCACCGGGGCCCCCCTCTGGAGCCAGGCCTGGAGGCGGGGCTCGAAGGCGAGCGTCTGGTGGCCGGGCCTTCGCCCATGGGGCCCGGCCGGGCAAAGCCCGAAAAGGAAATGTGGGTCCCCCTTCCCATGGGCTCACCACCTGTGGGAGGGGCCAAAGGGGTCGGGTGCAGTGCGAGCTGGGCGGCGGCCAAAGGCAGGGACCTTGGCGGTCTGATCCCCGGCTGCAGAAGCTGGCTCTTGGGACATGGAATGTCACCTCTCTGGCTGGAAAGGAGCCCGAGCTGGTGTGCGAGGCAGAAAAGTTCCGACTAGATATAGTCGGACTTGCCTCCACGCACAGTTTGGGTTCCGGTTCAAGCCCTCTCGAGAGGGGCTGGACTCTTCCACTCTGGAGTTGCCCACGGTGAGAGGCGTCGAGCAGGTGTGGGTATACTTATTGCCCCCCGGCTGGGCGCCTGCACATTGGGGTTCACCCCGGTGAACGAGAGGGTAGCCTCCCTCCGCCTTCGGGTGGGGGGACGGGTCGGAGTCGGAGTCAGCTTTATTGTCAATTCCTTCATGCCAAGACACACAAAGAAATCGAAATTACGTTTCCTCCATCCCACGGTGACGAGACACAGTACACGAGTAACATACAGGTAAACAACGGGGGAGAGAGTTCAGGACCCCAAAAGCCTGGAGATCACAAACTTCGCCAGAGGCGAGCAGTGCTTGCATCCCACCACAGAGTCCCGGCACCATTCGCACATTCCACCTCTTCGCGATGTTTCCCCTCGTACAATGGCCCGGTCCGCCCGATAGCACGCTAGCCGCTCCAGATGCACAGCTGTTACGCATTGTCTGGTTCGTAGATCTCAGCAGGCATGTTGATGCCCAGCGATCGAACGTTCGCCAGAAGAAAGGAAGGCACGGCCGGGCAAGCTGGGTTGGCCGCCAGCCTGGCCCGGACGCCCCCGCTCTCGCCCCTCTTCAGCCTCTTCGCACACCGCTTCCGACGCTTCAGGACGGAGCAGACCGAGCCCTTTAATGTCCCCGCTTCAAAGTCCAGATCGCCACAAAACTCGCTTTCGCCGATGTCGAGCAGAACCAGCCCGCTGTACTTGTAGCACAACCTGGTGCGACGAGACGAACACACAAAACTGTCGGAGAAACCCACATTAAACGACAAAACAAAACACCGTTTGGGACAGAGAGAGGCCGCTGCGTGTCCACGCGCCGCCATCTCAAAGTGTCCTGACTGTTGTTTGTGTCTATGCACCAAACGGCAGTTCAGAGTACCCACCCTTTTTGGAGTCCCTGGAGGAGGTGCTGGAGAGCGCTCCTTCTGGGGACTCCATCGTTCTACTGGGTGACTTCAATGCTCACGTGGGCAATGACAGTGAGACCTGGAAGGGCGTGATTGGGAGGAACGGCCGCCCCGATCTGAACCCGAGCGGTGTTCTATTATTGGACTTCTGTGCTCGACACGGATTTTCTATAATGAACACCATGTTCAAACATAAGGGTGTCCATGTGTGCACTTGGCACCAGGACACCCTAGGCCGCAGTTCGATGATCGACTTTGTAGTCGTGTCATCGGATTTGCGGCCGCATGTTTTGGACACTCGGGCGAAGAGAGGGGCGGAGCTGTCAACTGATCACCACCTGGTGGTGGGTTAGCTCCGATGGTGGGGGAAGATGCCGGTCCGACCTGGCAGACCCAAACGTTCTGTGAGGGTCTGCTGGGAACGTCTGGCGGAATCCCCTGTCAGGAAGAGCTTCAACTTCCACCTCCGGCAGAACTTTTCCCAGGTCCCGGGGGAGGCGGGGGACATTGAGTCCGAGTGGACCTTGTTCCGCGCCTCCATTGTTGAGGCGGCCGACCGGAGCTGCGGCCGTAAGGTCATTGGTGCCTGTCGTGGCGGCAATCCCCGAACCCGCTGGTGGACACCGCCGGTAAGGGATGCCGTCAAGCTGAAGAAGGAGTCCTATCGGGCCGTTTTGGCCTGTGGGACTCCCGAGGCAGCTCACAGGTACCGGATGGCCAAGTGGAACGCGGCTTCGGCGGTTGCTGAGGCAAAAACCCGGGCGTGGGAGGAGTTTGGCGAGGCCATGGAGAATGACTTCCGGACGGCTTCGAGGAAATTCTGGTCCACCATCCGGCGTCTCAGGAGGGGGAAGCAGTGCAACGTCAACACTGTTTACAGTGGAGATGGCGTGCTGCTGACCTCGACTAGGGACGTCGTGTGTCGGTGGGGAGAATACTTCGAAGACTACTAGAATACTCCTCAATTCCACCGACACGCCTTCCATTGTGGAGGCAGGGCCTGGGGACTCTGAGGCGGACTCTCCAATCTCTGGGGTTGAAGTCACTGAGGTAGTTAAAAAACTCCTCGGTGGCAAGGCCCCGGGGGTGGATGAGATCCGCCCGGATTTCTTAAGGGCTCTGGATGTTGTGGGGCTGTCATGGCTGACACGTCTCTACAGCATCGCGTGGACATCGGGGACAGTGCCTCTGGATTGGCAGACTGGGGTGGTGGTTCCCCTCTTTAAGAAGGGGGACCGGAGGGTGTGTTCCAATTACAGGGAAATTACACTCCTCAGCCTCCCTGGGAAGGTCTATTCAGGGGTGCTGGAGAGGAGGGTCTGTCGGGAGGTCGAACCTCGGATTCAGGAGGAACAGTGTGGCTTTCGTCCTGGCCGTGGAACAGTGGACCAGCTCTTCACCCTCAGCAGGATCCTCGAGGGTGCATGGGAGTTCGCCCAACCAGTCCACATGTGTTTTGTGGACTTGGAGAAGGCGTTCGACCGTGTCCCTCGGGAGGTTCTCTGGGGGGTGCTTCGGGAGTACGGGGTACCGAGCCAACTGATAAGGGCGGTTCGGTCCCTGTATCACCGATGCCAGAGTTTGGTCCGCATTTCCGGCAGTGAGTCGGATTCGTTCTCAGTGAGGGTTGGACTCCGCCAAGGCTGCCTTTTGTCACCGATTCTGTTCATAGTTTTTATGGACAGAATTTCTAGGCGTTGAGGGTGTCCGGTTTGGGGACCTCAGCATCGCGTCTCTGCTTTTTGCAGACGACGTGGTGCTGTTGGCTTCTTCAGGCCGTGATCTCCAGCTCTCACTGGAGCGGTTCGCAGCCGAGTGTGAAGCGGTCGGGATGAGGGTCAGCACCTCCAAATCCGAGTCCATGGTCCTCGATCGGAAAAGGGTGGAATGCCCTCTCCGGATCGGGGATGAGATCCTGCCCCAAGTGGAGGAGTTTAAGTATCTTGGGGTCTTGTTCACGAGTGAGGGGAGGATGGAGCGCGAGATCGACAGGCGGATCGGTGCAGCGTCGGCAGTAATGCGGACTTTGTACCGGTCCGTCGTGGTAAAGAGAGAGCTGAGCCAAAAGGCAAAGCTCTCAATTTACCGGTCGATTTACGCTCCTATCCTCACCTATGGTCACGAGCTATGGGTCGTGACCGAAAGAACGAGATCCCGGATACAAGCGGCCGAAATGAGTTTTCTCCGCAGGATGTCCGGGCTCTCCCTTAGAGATAGGGTGAGAAGTTCGGTCATCCGGGAGAGACTCGGAGTAGAGTCGCTGCTCCTCCACGTTGAGAGGAGCCAGATGAGGTGGCTCGGGCATCTCATCAGGATGCCTCCTGGACGCCTCCCTGGGGAGGTGTTCCGGGCATGTCCCACCGGTAGGAGACCCCGGGGACGACCCAGGACGCGCTGGAGAGACTATGTCTCTCAGCTGGCCTGGGAACGCCTTGGGATCCCCCGGGATGAGCTAGATGAAGTGGCTGGGGAGAGGGAAGTCTGGGAGTCCCTCCTGAAGCTGCTGCCCCCGCGACCCGACCCCGGATAAGCGGAAGAAGATGGATGGATGGATGGAAGGGGGAAAAAAATATAAGTCGCACCGGAGTATGAGTCGCATTTTGGGGGAAATTTATTTGACAAAATCCAACACCTAAAACAGATATGAACCACCAACAACAGGCTAAACGATACGATATGCTAACTTGACTGACATAAACACAAACGAGGACCTGAGACTGGGCCTGACGTAACATTAACAGTTATTCAAATAACTAACATAATGAACACGTTTATCAAACCATCTGTGTCACCAAATCAATAAATCCATCGATCGAATCCTTCATCGTTTCTGTAAACAAGACCACGTGTGCGGCGTGCTGCTGACGTCGGACTCGTTGTCGTCAGGTACATTTCAAATTATTCCACAGGCCCATATAACAATATTTAAACTACATATCAAATACCGTTTTTTCCATGTATAATGCGCAAAATTTAGCTAATTTATTGTCCTAAAATCTGGGGTGCGCATTATACATGGGTACAAAAAAAAAACGAAAAGAAAATTTCTCAAATTTTTTTTTTTTTTTTTAAATCCGGATATCATACGGAGCCCGCCATTACAGATGTGCTTTCTTCTCTGCTGTTCACTTCAAACACACTGCTAGATCACCTGCTCGTTTGTACCCTACACAAATCCGAAACATTTCTTCGCGATTGAGTATGCTAGCGCATGCGCAGTGATACTGACCGGCAGAACATCCGGTTGTTCCCAAAGATGATCTTTTTTCTGAAATAATTTTACGTTCACGGACTTAAGTAGGAGTCAAAATCTGGGTGCGTATTATACATGGGTACAGGCTTTTTTCCAGCATCAACATGCCATTATACATGGGGGCGCATTATACACGGAAAAAAACGGTAACAATAATATAAACAACAATTTTATTGAACCATCCGTGTCACTCCAAATCAATAAATCCATCGGAATCTTTGTCTTCCGTGTCACTTAAAATAAAAAAAAATAAAAAACGCAGCTGTTGACTCCAGAACTACGTGCGCCGCTGACGTCAGACTAGATATATCAAATAAATGTACCGTATTTTTCGGACTATAAGTCGCTCCGGAATATAGGTCGCATTCCCCATAAAATGCACAATAACGTGAAGAAAAAACATATATAAGTTGCTCCGGAGTATAAGTCGTATTTTCGGGGAAATTTATTCGACAAAATCCAACACCAAGAACAGACATGAACGAGCAACAACAGGCTAAACGATAGGTATGCTAACGTGACATAAACACAAACGAAGAGCTGAGAACGGGCCTGACGTAACATTCAGAGTTAGTCAAATAACTATTACACAAATAACACGTTTATAAGACCATCTGTCACTCCAATTCATTAAATCCATCAATCGTCCTTTATGTCAACAATGGGTGCGTGCCGCTGACGGCGCTTGGACTTCAAAATATTCCACAGGCCCATATAACGATATATGAATTATATCAAATAACTATGATATAAGCAATAATATTATCAAACCATCTGTGTCACTCCAAATCATTAAATCCATCGATCAAATTCCTTGTCGTTTGTCAACAACGTCGCACGTGCGCCCTGACGTCAGCCTCGTCGTTATTCCACAGATCTAGTATATAACTATATTGTAGTATTAACAAAGTACAAGGAAAGACGTGGGTTTGTTAAACGGTCTTTATTTAACAAGACGAGTTCAATGAGCCAACAACTACTGAACTGTAACGATAAAACATATACAAGTTGCTATACGAAATGAAATATACCAATATCCGTAGAGTATGACCGGGCGTGCGTAAAAGCCATGTCCGAGCCCCATCCACCGTCCCCGGACAGCCACCCGGCCGAGCGCCGGCCCCCAACTTCCATCCACGGAGGTGAACGAGAGCTCCGTAGAGTAGGACCGGGCGTGCGTAAAAGCCATGATAGTTTTTCAAACCTTCTCTGTCACTCCAAATCATTAAATCCTTCAAACTCTTCGTCCTCCGTGTCACTTACAAAGCCGCTAATAATGCCGGTAGTACGTGGGGCCCTTCGTCATCTTCGTCATCCCGTGATCGAATCGTTGTCCTTTATGTAAACAACCGCCGCACCGCGCTGCTGAAGTCACTTGAAATTCAAATTACAGTAATCCCTTGCTACATCGCGCTTCGTTTATTGCAGTTACACTCTTTTTTTTAATTTTGAAAATTTGTGATAAAATCCACATATAAGTCGCTCCTCACTATAAGTCGACCCCCCACCCAAACTATGAAAAAAAACGCGACTTACGTATAGTCCGAAAAATATGGTAATAAAACAACAATTTTATTGAACCATCCGTGTCACTTCAACTCATTAAATCTATCGGAATCTTCGTCTTCCGTGTCACTTAAAAAAAAAAACACACACACACAGCTGTTGACTCCGGAACTACGTGCACCGCTGACGTCAACCTCGTCGTCAGTTGCGGCTCCAATTATTCCACAGATCTACGTATATATTATAGTCACGCCCCGTATGCCACCGATTGCGGCGGGGACTCCCCGAATACCGCCGATTGCGGCTGGGATCTACGTATGCCTTCAATTTTGGCGCGGACTCCCCGAATGCCGCCGATTGCGGCTGGCACTCTCCGAATGCGGTTGATTGCGGCGCTGACTCCCCGTACGCCGCCGATTGCTGCTGGTAAACCCCGTATGCAGCCGATTGCTGTGGGGACTCCCCGAATGCCACCAATTGCGGCGCAGACTCCCGGAATTCCGCCGATTGCGGCGTGGACTCCTAGAATGCCGCTGATTGCGGTGCGGACTACCCGAATGCCGTTGATTGGGGTGCGAACTCCCCAAATGTTGCCGATGGCGGCGGGGACTCCCCGAATGCCGCCGAGTGAGGCTGGGACTCCCGGGGAATACAATATAGCAATACCGTTTTTTTCCGTGTATAGTGCGCCCCCATGTATAATACGCACCCTAAAAATGGCATGCTGATTCTGGAAAAAAGCCTGTACCCATGTATAATACGCACCAAATTTTTATGAATTTTTTATTTTTATTTTTATTTATTTTTTTTAAGTCTCAATGATCGTCACACACGCAGGGAGGCAATGGGTCCCATTTTTATAGTCTTTGGTATGGTCTTAACTAGGCTGGATGTAATTTTTTTTGTTGGCGTTGATTTCTCCGACTGCCCGTAAACGCACCATCGCGCTCCGTGGGCGCATGTGGAAAAGGCGTGCGGACGTGAAAAAGGCGGCTCTGTATGGGAGAGACGTTGAAGAGGAATAAAAACACCCTTGGAAACCAAAACTTGCCCCTCGTCGTGACTCGGAGCCGCAACAAATGTTTCGGATTTGTGTAGGGTACATTGTGACAGACAGCAAACGAGCAGGTGATCGAGCAAGCGTCTGATACAAGAGCATTGCGGTCGTATGGAGCGTGTTTGAAGTGAACAGCAGAGACGAAAGGAACAAGGCAAAGTGTTGTGAAATAAAATATTACCTGTAATACGCATTTTGTTATTTGCTGATTGAAACTGCTAATTAAACTGTGAATTGAAACTAATACTAGGTGGAGAACTGAACTCTCGCTCTTTATATAGCTGACGTGTCTTGCGCAACCGTTCTGCGCATCTGTAATGGCGGCCTCCGTATGACGTCCGGTCCGCGATGGAGATTAAAAAACAAACAATATTTGACAATAACACACCATCAAGGATTGCAGCATCGCATCAAACGATGTGTCGTCAATTATGAATTTTACTGAGTAAGTGTGTTGGGCAGGATGGCTGAATGCGATGCGCGATTGACAACAAACAAGAAGAAAGGTGATTTCAAGTTTTATTTCGAGGGAGATTTGTCATGTCTCGTCCACAGTTTTGCTATGTGTCTAGGTTGCCATAGTTTCTGTTCGCGTCGCCCCTCTCTTCCTGTGTCACCTCAATCGATGTAACGTGTTTTGTATTTAAGTCCTGTCTGCCCCTCGCTCACCGTCGGATCATTGCATGTGTTACTGTCATGATGTGGTTTCTGTTCCTGTCTTTGGTAATGTCACCCTGTCTTTTTGTTCCACAACTTTGTCGGTCAGTCCTGTTGTTGGTTTTGGAGTACCATGACTTTCTTTAAAAAAAAAAAAAAAAAAAAATTACAATTTTTTTGTACCCATGTATAATGCGCACCCCAGATTTTAGGACAATAAATTAGTTAAATTTTGCGCACTATACACGGAAAAAAACGGTATACTATGTAACTATATTGTAGCGTTACCAAAGTACCAGGCAAGTACCAGGTTTGGTAACCGGCTCTTTATTTCACAAAACAAGAGCTCAATATATGTGTGCTCAAAGCAACTACTAAATTTGGTACTAAAAAAAAATCCCCACCACCCCTTGCTGCCTTCAAGATTTAGGTGAAACATAGAACCGGGAATGCTTCTTTAAAAAAAAAAAAAAGTGTTTGGGGCACTCTCGAGCCTCTTTTTTTTTCTTCAAAGTTGTACCTAAAACCTCTTAATGATACTGGTTTTCATTCCAGGTCTGATGTGTGTTTGCCTAGGTTTAGACCCTCCAAAAACACCATGATTTTTCTTTGTAAACAGCTAAATCACCTATATAACATTACATTTGAGGTTGCCAGACCTCAGGATAGTACCAAATGTAAAGTATTACCGTTTTTATGCATTGCTTCATTTATTGCCTGTGTGAAACCAAAAGTATTGATTATTGTCTGAAACGGCACGGTAAGTGGTTCTGACAGTAGCTTCATATATTGCCACAGATAATTAATGAATTATCGTCATGAGTCACCAAGTCCACAAATCCACAAATTCTGAAAATTCATCTAAAAAGTAAGCGTAAGCGATAAATACAACCCTGCCCTGTCATTTTGTTGTTACTGTTCACAAGTACTCTCGTTATAATAAAGATGCATACATGTCCAACATACTTCATGAAGGAAAACATTTAAGTAGTTAAATTAACAGCCTGTACCCATGTATAATACGCACCCAAATTTTGACTCCTACTTAAGTCCGTAAACGTAAAATTATTTCAGAAAAGAGATCATCTTTGGGAACAACCGGATGTTATTCTGCCGGTCAGTATCACTGCGCATGCGCTAGCAAACTCAATAGCGAAGAGATGTTTCGGATTTGTGTAGGGTACATTGTGACAGCAAACAAGCAGGTGATCGAGCAAGCGTCTGATATGAGAGCATTGTGTTCGTATGGAGCGTGTTTGAAGTGAACAGCAGAGAAGAAAGCGCATCTGTAATGGCGGCCTCCGTATGATATCCGGATAAAGAAAAATAAAAATTGTACCCATGTATAATGCGCACCCCAGATTTTAGGACAATAAATTAGTTAAATTTTGCGCATTATACATGGAAAGAAACGGTATATCAATCGATATATATATATATTTATTGTGGGAGAATGGTTCCTTCTGAGACTGGTTTTTCATCCCCTTCATGTACCTCATGTTGCTGTCATTGAAGCACAAACATTCCGAGTATATTTGAAGCACTTCACGCTCAAACCTGGTATCTCTATGGATAATGTTGTGATCACCAATCCCAGAAAAACACTTTACTTCTATGATCGTGGTGAAATACTGGCCAATATTGCAACTACCGTAATTTTCGGACTATAAGTCGCACCAGAGTATAAGTCGCACCAGCCATAAAATGCCCAAAAATGTGAAAAAAAAACATATATAAGTCGCATTTTGGGGGGCAATTTATTCGACAAAATCCAACACCAAGAACAGACATGAACGAGCAACAACAGGCTAAACGATACGGTATGCTAACGTGACAAACACAAACGAGGAGCTGAGAACGGGCCTGACGTAACATTCAGTTATTTAAAAAAAACTATTACATAAATAACACGTTTATAAAACCATCTGTGTCACTCCAATTCATTAAATCCATCAATCGTCCTTTGTCAACAATGCCGTGTGCCGCGCCGCAGTTCAAATTATTCCACAGGCCCATACAATGATATATAAACTATATTTTAAATAACTATCATATAAACAACAATATTATCAAACCATTTGTGTCACTCCAAATCATTAAATCCATCGATCAAATTTCTCCTCCTTTATGTCATCCTGGTGACAGAGGACATGTCCAGAGGATATGGCGCTTTAAAGTGTTAATTACTTTATTTGATTTTTTCTCTCTATTTTTCATGTTTTGAATATGTTCAAGATAAAGATATCAAAGCATGTGAAGTGATCAACTATACTAAAAATAACATGTGAAGTGGTCAACTACACTTGTAAGTAAGTGATGTGTTAATGATCAAGTAAGAATTTGTGAAAAAGAACATATATAAGTCGCTCCTGAGTACAAGTCGCCCCCCCACCCAAACTATGAAAAAAAAACGCGATTTATGGTCCGAAAATTACGGTATTTGGAATTATCTGGATTTCTATATAATTTGATTCAGAAAATGTGATCTGATGTAAAAAGACACAACGAAAGACAAAACAGTGTCATATTGTCCCTGCAATGCTTGCGTCTCCCCATTAGATGGTGCACTGACTACTGGTCGACCTGTGAGGGAGGCAGGGAGGGAAGGATGGATTGGATGTCAAATGCAATGACACTGACTGCACTGTGTCTTAGTGCCATAGGGGTAGTTAATACTTGCTCAATGGACCGTTTTACTGTTTTCACCCATTCTTCTTTTTTCTTTTCTTTTATCATTGTGTTTTCTGGTGGCTATCGGTGGCTGTGCTACAGTGTCATTTCAGACTTGGCATAAACATTACAGCCAATTAGCGTCTTCGTGCTTTGTTCGCTTGTTTAAATGTTTACAGGATTATTTTAAGGAACGGCTGCGTTTCTGTGTGGACAGGGCCTCAAACTCTAACCGCGCAACCAGTTTGTGGCCTTATTAGATGAGTATGTACACCTAGCAAATCAATTACCTAGCACTTTGAGATTCCTCAGAATATAAAGTGTGTTGTAAATATAATTTATTATTATTATTGTTATTTATTTTGCTTGAGACCTTTGAATATTTAGCCTGATCTATTTTTTGGTCCTTGTTCCCAGCCTGTCATCTTGCCCACATTTGCTGTACACCCGCTTGCTTCCAGCAATGTGTCAATGACTCAACTTTGAGATCCTAGTTGCTGACCAGTAACGCTCTACCTGTGGCCACTCCATTCCTTACACCACCTGTTGTGCAATAAATATACAGTAATCCCTCGCTACATCGCGGTTCGTTTATCGTGGTTTCACTACATCGCAGATTTTTTTTCCAAATTAAAAAACAAAAGTCAAAATAAAACTTCTAAATCGAGGAATTATGGCACGAACGTTGCCCACACGCCAGCAGAAGGCAAGGAGTGCCCACACAATTGCAGTGCACTTGTAACTTTTTATAAAACAATTGTTAAAATAACAAGAGTTCTAAAAACATATTTACAGTGTTGTACCTTGTTATAGATAAATTGTTCTAATAATAAAAGAGTTCTAAAAACATATTTACAGTATGTACACTTGAACCTTGTTATGACAAAAATTTGTAATAATAAAAGTTTTTCTAAAAACATATTTACAGTATGTGTTAAGAATTCTCCATGTTATTTATGTTATTCAGCCGTGCTTTGATTTGAGGTAGGGTAATTTATTTTGAAGGCCGTTTTCAGGTGATACCACTTCCTGTTTTACGTTCGTGTACATATGTCGGTTACAGTGGTACAGGAGTCATTGATGATGTAAGTAACAAGAGAAATGAACAATCACATGTGTGATCAGGGGTGGGCAAACTTTTTGACTGGCGGGGCGAATTGGGTTCTAGATTTTGACCGGGGGGGCGTACCAGGAGCCGATAGATGTAGTGTTTGTGTGAAGTACCGTGTTGGCCCGAATATAAAACGACCCCGATTATAAGACGGCCGACCCTTTTTCAAGACTCAAGTTTGAAAAAAGACTATTTGAACACCAAATTTAATTTTTATACAGAAAATAATTGCATCTGAAACAAATGATTATAGCAATATATTTGAGAGAAAAAGCATGTTATTTTGCCTCATTCAAATCATGCAAAAACTGTCTATCACATCTTAATATCTGAACATTTAAATATGTAAAGTGCAATCACATTTGTAAATGAACAGCTTCTGGTTTTTGAAATGTAAAAATACCAATCTACTGTGATAAAACAACAAAATTGCAATAACTGCATTAACCATCAAAGTGACGTCTCACTGTAGTCTTGAAACAAATCTGAATAAGGAAAAACACTGCAATAAAATAATGCAAACTGCTACCGCTATTGTTGGGGAGCCTGAGGACTGTATAGGTTGTTGGACCCGGATGGTTATGCTCTTTTCACTTGCGCTACTCCTCCTGTACTTTTGCGCTATATACTGACTGTCTGCTGTATGCACAATTGCTCCATTTCACCCATGTTGCTCTTATTTATTCATTGCTCTTATTTATTCATTGTATTTGCCTTCTTATTTTTACTTTTTGTATTGTTTACTTGAATGTTTTGTTTGTCTGTGGACCAATTGGGTGTAATATGTCTTGTCACCGTGGGATAATAGGAAACGCAACTTCGATCTCTTTGTATGTTTTGATACGTGAAGAAATTGACAATAAAGCAGATTTTGACTTGAGTTTGACTCTTTTCCTCGGGCCACTCATTTTAATGGAAGGATTTGTGGGTGGCATTAGCGTAAAACTGTATCTGAATGCTCAGCGCGTGAATTACGAGAATGCTGACGTCGCAGCCCACAGTCGGCACTGATGGAAACAGAGCACGGAGTGCACCGGGTCCGTACTACTTAGTACGTATTGTACACGCACTTGTGAGTGTGCACCGAGCTTTCTGACACGGCTTCCGGGAGTAAATGCGTGGGCGGGCGCTTCCCCATCTATTGGGGAAACATAGTAATTGCAGGGAAAATGACTAAAAAATGTTTTACATAGCTCACCATGCAGACTATTGGCTCAAGTAGCTTATCACTAGGCACATCCACCCAGGTCATCTCAAGGGCATCAGGGTCACCAGGTGAACAAGGCGTCAATAGGTCGTCCACCATGACCTGGTTGTTGCTGCGGGACGGGCCACGAACCTGCAGGGGTCATACACAAATATACTTTGAACAAAACTCCATTGTAAAGGACAACCCCACAGTGGTCACAGAAATGACTTGAATCAGACAAAACTAACATTAAAAAGTGGAGGTGCGAGCAGCTATGAAGGTCCTTTGCAGCCCAGGCCACTCCTCGATCGATCGATCTATCTACTTCGTGCTTTGTGGCACATAAGGCCTTCAGAGAGCGCTTTCACGATCAGCTGCTGCAGTCCTCGCTTCAGACCATGACTTACATCCTGCTTCTTTCCTTTCTTTCTCGACAGTACGCCTCCAGGTGGTCTTCGATCTCAAATTCCTTGTTTGGCACGCTCAAACATGGCGAATAAAAAACTCTTGAATCTTGAATCTTGAATCTTGAATCTTCCTGTCCTTCTTTTTCCTTCTGGTACCCAGGTCATGGCTGTGTTGCAGTCGTTGTGGTCCTGCCGTTGTATGTGCCCTATCATTTTCCATCTACGCATCCTAACTTCTTCACTCAATGGCTCCACTTCAGCTCTCTGTGGTAGGTCTTTAGTGCTGATGTGGTCTTGCCAATGTATGCGGAGTACCGTTTTTTTCCGTGTATAATGCGCCCCCATGTATAATACGCACCCTAAAAATGGCATGTTGATGCTGGAAAAAAGCCTGTACCCATGTATAATACGCACCCAATTTTTAAAAGAAAAAATATTTTTAATTTTTTTTTTTTTTTTTTAAGTCCCAATGATCGTCACACACGCAGGGAGGCAATGGGTCCCATTTTTATAGTCTTTGGTATGGTCTTATATGTATAGGTATGTATGCCCCTCGCTCACCGTCGGATCATTGCATGTGTTACTGTCATGATGTCTGTTTGGTTTCTGTTCCTGTCTTTTTGTTCCACGTCTTTGTCGGTCAGTCCTGTTGTTGGTTTTGTTGTACCATGATTTTCTTGAAAAAAAAAAAAAAAAAATTTTTTTTTTTTTAAAAATAGTACCCATGTATAATGCGCAATGTATAATTTTAGGACAATAAATTAGTTAAATTTCGCGCATTATACACGGAAAAAAACGGTATTCTTCGTAGGCATCGGTTGTGGAACACATCAATTGCCTTGCTGTCTCCTTTATTCATTTTCCACGTTTCACATCCATACAGCAGTACTGGCACTACTAGCGTCTTATAAAGCTTTAGCTTTATTTAGGAAATTACAAGAGTATTGTAGTATACAAAGTGCTTATTTTAACACTGAACTTTGATGTCGTGTTTTTTCTTTAAATGTGCGGCGAGATTTGTGGACCCTGAATATTTGATCACCGCATTGCAGGATTTACAAACTGCACGTGTCTTCTCCGTTGAGCCATCTTTTCTTTGGAATCCAAATTGCTTCCAAACGAATGACTTGAAGCCTAAAGGGGAGCAAATTAACTCGTCTTTTTGGACACTAGCCATAGCACCAGCCCAGGAGCCGCGCACTAGTTGTCGACTCCCCTTTCACGTCCCTGCTCTGCTCACAACACAACAACGCCGCGCGCACTGCTCCCGGAAAGAGGAAGCAAGCAACAATGAACTGGATTTCAAAATAAAGTCGCGTCTAATGTCCGAGGTCAAACACGGTGATATAAATCGATGTTTACGTTTAGCATTGATGCCAATAAATCGTAGAGCATTATATCAATTAATCGATGTGTATCGATGAATCGTTACACCCCTAATTATTATTATTATTATTATTATTATTAAAAGATACCTAAAGTAAACCTGCAATACACTCATGACCCCTAGCGGACAACAAGAAACACAACGTGCTATATCATCCAATACAATAGTGTATAATACATAAATAAATACAAACCGAAGTTGGGAAATTGTGTAAAATGTAAATATAAACAAAATACAACGATTTGAAAATCTTTTTCAACCCATATTCAATTGAATACACTACAAAGACAACATATTTAATGTTCAAACTGATAAACTTAATTGTCTTTTGCCAAATAGTAATTAACTTGGAATTTCATGGCTGGAACACGTCCAGTAGAAGTTGGGAAAGGTGGCAAAAAATACTGAGAAAGCCGAGAAAAAGCTCATCAAACACCTATTTGGAACATCCCACATGTGATCAGGTGTTGGAATAATTTAAGTAAAGCCTTGTCATTTATGAGTTTATGGCTTTCCTTTCATCTAGGTTCTTTCTCTTTAGTGACAGGGACGTCTTTTGATCCCTGTCAGCCATATGTATCCTTCCTGTCCTTATGTTATCTGTGTGTTTTTGTTCCTGTAAGAGGCCTTCACTAACAATGAGCAGAGCTTATTTGCATAGGCGAAATGTTCTTATTTGGTTGAAAGAAACTTCATTCCTTTTAGTTAACTGTAGGTTTGGTTCATAGATGGTTACAAGTTATCCCATATTTACTCAATGTTTGTTAAAGTGTTTAGGACAAGTCACTCATTCTTATTGCGTGTTAATTTACTAAGTAGATAAAGTCTAGCCAAGGTTTAGTTGCATTGTTCCACAGGAAAGCGGCAATTGAAGTTATCTGATCTCGCTCGCGGACGACTCGGCCAACAACTGGAGAAGAACAGATGGACAAACTCTGCGGGGGTCACGGGCCGACAATGAAGTGCTAATTCACACCACACTACATTCCTTAGCTAATCAACGTTGCTACAGACACAATCTCCCCTCCCTTTAGTGTAGCAACGCCTCTGTAACCAGGGCAACCAAAACATTAAATAGAGGAGCACGTGGAGGGAGAACTCAGAATTGATGGAGATTGTAACCGAGTTTCCTCTCTCTATCGTTCTCCTCGCGAGTAAACCTGTTCTGGTTCTTTTCTCCTCTTCCTTCCAGTGTGTGGTTTAATGTCTGATGGTATTTAGACCTAACATCAGGCTAATTGGGAACAGGTGGGTACCATGATTGGGTATAAAAGGAGCCTCCCCAAACACGCTCAGTCATTCACAAGCAAGGATGGGGTGAGGTTCACCACTTTGTCCACAACTGCGTGAGAAAATAGTTGAACAGTTTAAGAACAACATTTCTTAAAGCAAAATTGCAAGGTATTTAGGGATTTCAACATCTACGGTCCATAATATCATCAAAAGGTTCAGAGAATCTGGTGAAATCACTGCACGTAAGCGCTACGGCCGGAAACCAAGACTGAATGACCGTGACCTTCGATCCCTCAGACAGCACTGCCTTCAAAACCGACATGAGTGTGTAAAGGATATTACCAAATGGGCTCAGGTAAACTTCAGAAAACCACTGTCAGTAAATACAGTTCGTCACTACATCAGTATGTGCGGGTTAAAACTCTACCATGCAAAGCAAAAGCCGTTTATGAACAACATCCAGAAACGCCGCCGGGTTCTCTGGGCCCGAGCTCATGTAAAATGGACTGATGCACAATGGAAAAGTGTTTTTCGGTCTGATGAGTCCACTTTTCAAATTGTTTTTGGAAACACTGGACGTCGTGTCCTCCGGACCAAATAGGAAGTGGACCATCCGGACTGTTATCAACGCAAAGTTCAAAAGCCATCATCTGTGATGGTATGGGGGTGCATTAGTTCCCATGGCATGGGTGACTTACATTTCTGTGAAGGCAACATAAATGCTGAAAAGTACATACAGATATTGGAGCAACATATGCTGCCCATCAAGCGACGTCTTTTTTAAGGACGCCGCTGCTTATTTCAGCAAGATAATGCCAAGCCACATTCTGCACAAGTTACAACAGCGTGGCTTCGAAGTAAAAGAGTTCAGGTTCTCCCCTGGCCCGCTTGAAGTCCAGACCTGTCTCCCATTTAAAATGTGTGGCGCATTATGAAGCGTAAAATACGACAGGGAAGACCCCGGACTGTTGAACATCTGAAGCGTTTCATCAAGCATATTACAGGTAATATTTTATTTCACAACACTTTGCCTTGTTCCTTTCGTCTCTGCTGTTCACTTCAAACACGCTCCATACGACCGCAATGCTCTGGTATCAGACAAGGCTTGCTCGATCACCTGCTCGTTTGCTGTCTGTCACAATGTACCCTACACAAATCCGAAATTTGTTGCGGCTCCGAGTCACGACGAGGGGCATGTTTTGGTTTCCAAGGGTGTTTTTATTCCTCTTCAACGTCTCTCCCATACAGAGCCGCCTTTTTCACGTCCGCACGCCTTTTTCACATGTGCGCACGGATCGCGGTGGTGCCTTTACGGGCACTCGGAGAAATCAACGGCAACAAAAAAAAATACATCCAGCCTATTTAAGACCATACCAAAGACTATAAAAATGGGACCCATTGCCTCCCTGCGTGGGTGACGATCATTGGGACTTAAAAAAAAATAAAAATCAATAAATAAAAAAAATTTAAAATTAAAAAAAAAAAAAATTAAATTGGGTGCGTATTATACATGGGTACAGGCTTTTTTCCAGCATCAACATGCCATTTTTAGGGTGCGCATTATACATGGGGGCGCATTATACACGGAAAAAAAGGTAATCATAGGCTTATAACAGAAAGAAGACAGACTATCCAGGAAAGACTGAGTTTGTTTCTCAGAGTCCATAATGTTGATGTTGAAATCCCCCATGAGGAAACATTTCTTATTTTCATGAGATATTATAGATAGCGCATAGGTGAGACGGTTAATAAAATCAGGTATCTTAGATTTTGGAGGTTTATAAATGCACCCAACTGTTCGATTAGACTCAATAAATACTGCTTCTCCACTCAGCTCAAAACATTGTTCAAGATCAGGTCTTTCTTTATATTCCAACTTACTACTAACATACAGTGAAACACCTCCTCCATTCTTGTCTTCTCTGCATCTGTGGACATTACTGTAATTGTCCAAGGCATAGTAATCAGAATTATCTTTTTGTAGCCAAGTTTCAGAGATGCCAATAACCGAAAAAGGAAAGTTGAGGTTGGAGATAGTTAGAGCAAGATGGTCAAAGTTTTTAGGACGACTACGGGCATTAACATGCAGAATACACTGGAATTATGGAATGGATCGCTGGCTGTTCTAAATTCATCATCAAGTAAATATTTAAAACAACTTATAATTAAACTAAAACTTATAATTAAACTTATAAACTTTAATACTTAAAAAAACTATTACATAAACTAGAATTTGCAATTCCTGAAGAAATTGCATGTGAAGGTGAAGAAGTTGAATAAATATTCAAGGAATGTTGCAGAATGATGTTGAAACGAGTTGAATCGGTTGAAAAATGTAGAAATGAGAAGGGAAAAAGGAAATATTGGAGAATTGGGTGTGAATTTCAAAATAAAAGAGGTGAAGTTTTTGGTAAGTGGGAAGTTGTGGAATAGGTAGAAAAATGATGAACAGTTGAAAGTTGGAATGGGTTGAATCGGTTGAAAAATGTAGAAATGAGAAGGGAAAAAGGAATTGGGTGTGAATTTCAAAATAAAAGATGTGAAGTTTTTGGTAAGTGGGAAGTTGTGGAATAGGTAGAAAAATGATGAACAGTTGAAAGTTGGAATGGGCTGAATCGGTTGAAAAATGTAGAAATGAGAAGGGAAAAAGGAATTGGGTGTGAATTTCAAAATAAAAGATGTGAAGTTTTTGGTAAGTGGGAAGTTGTGGAATAGGTAGAAAAATGATGAACAGTTGAAAGTTGGAATGGGTTTAATCGGTTGAAAAATGTAGAAATGAGAAGGGAAAAAGGAATTGGGTGTGAATTTCAAAATACAAGATGTGAAGTTTTTGGGAAGTTGTGGAATAGGTCGAAAAATGATGAACAGTTGAAAGTTGGAATGGGTTGAATCGGTTGAAAAATGTAGAAATTAGAGTAGAAAAACGAAATTTTAGAGAATTTTAGTTGAATTTCAAAATAAAAGATGCGAAGTTTTTGGTAAGTGGGAAGTTGTGGAATAGGTAGGCAAAAGATGAACAGTTGAAAGTTGGAACGAGTTGAATCGGTGGAAAAATGTAGAAGTTAGAAGTGAAAAACGAAATTTTATGAAATTTTGCAAAATTTTGTGCAAATTTTAAAAGTGAAAACGTGAAATTTTTTAATTTGGCAAGTTTGGGAATGTCCCCAATGTGATTTGAATGTGTTGAATTATGTGAATTTCAAACTGGAACAACGTAAATGTGAAATGTTGAATCTGCCATTAAGAATGAATGGGGCAAAAATCGCCATAAATTTGTGAATTATGCGAAAACGGAAAATTTTTGGAACGAAAAAAATGTGAACACCCATGCCATGAATTTTTGGAATAAGTGAAAAGTGGAATGGAGTGAATCGGGTGAAGTATGTGGAACTAGTTAATCAGTGAAAAAGTGAGCGGAATAAGTTGAATAATAAAGTACAGGAATAACAATAGTGTGAAGGTCTTCACCTTCACACTAATAACACGTTTATAAAACCATCTGTGTCACTCCAATTCATTAAATCGTCGATCGTCCTTTGTCAACAATGCCGTGTGCCGCGCCGCAGTTCAAATTATTCCACAGGCCCATAGAACGATATACAAACTATATTTTAAATAACTATCACATAAACAACAATATTATCAAACCATTTGTGTCACTCCAAATCATTAAATCCATCGATCAAATTTCTCGTCTTTATTGATTGTCCTTTGTCAACAATGCCGTGTCCCGCGCCGCAGTTCAAATTATTCCACAGGCCCATACAACGATATATAAACTATATTTTAAATAACTGTCACATGAACAACAATATTATCAAACCATTTGTGTCACTCCAAATCATTAAATCCATCGATCAAATTTCTCGTCTTTATCGATCGTCCTTTGTCAACAATGCCGTGTGCCGCGCCGCAGTTCAAATTATTCCACAGGCCCATACAACGATATATACCGTTTTTTTCCGTGTATAGTGTGCCCCCATGTATAGTACGCACCCCTAAAAATGGCATGCTGATGCTGGAAAAAAGCTTGTACCCATGTATAATACGCACCCAATTTTTATGAATTTTTTTAAAAAAAAAAATTTAATTTTTTTTTTTTTTTTTTTTTAAGTCCCAATGATCGTCACACACGCAGGGAGGCAATGGGTCCCATTTTTATAGTCTTTGGTATGGTCTTAACTAGGCTGGATGTAATTTTTTTTGTTGGCGTTGATTTCTCCGACTGCCCGTAAACGCACCACCGCGCTCCGTGCGCATGGAGCGTGTTTGAAGTGAACAGCAGAGAAGAAAGGAACAAGGCAAAGTGTTGTGAAATAAAATATTACCTGTAATACGGATTTAGGTAGAGAACTGAACTCTCGCTCTTTATATAGCTGACGTGTCTTGCTCATCCGTTCTGCGCATCTGTAATGGCGGCCTCCGTATGATATCCGGTTTGCGTGTGTGCGAGAGAGAGCGAGAGAGAGAGCGCGCGAGAGAACGCTCAACCGTAGCGCGCCGCCGACCGCCCAACTGCACCGGGCTGGTCGATTATTGTGACAGAGCCGTCGCTGAAATTTAGAAGATATTTTTAAAGTCCTGATGTACTTTCTAAAATTTAAGTGGACCTCAGTGCGCACTGCGCAGGGAGCTTAATTTGGTGCGGTCGCGCAACCGCAGCGCGCCGGGCGCTCACTGTCGCATTGCTTAAAGAGCGCCTTTGTGTTTTAGGATGAACAGCAGAGACCAAAGGAACAAGGCAAAGTGTTGTGAAATAAAATATTACCTGTAATACGCATTTTGTTATTTGCTGATTGAAACTGCTAATTAAACTGTGAATTGAAACTAATAGGAAGAAAACAACTCTCGCTCTTTATATAGCTGACGTGTCTTGCGCATCCGTTCTGTGCATTTTATTTCACAACACTTTGCCTTGTTCCTTTCTTCTCTGCTGTTCACTTCAAACACGCTCCATGCGACCGCAATGCTCTCGTATCAGACGCTTGCTCGATCACCTGCTCGTTTGCTGTCCCGTGCGCGCACGAAGCACGGTGGTGCGTTTACGGGCAGTCGGAGAAATCAACGCCAACAAAAAAAATTACATCCAGCCTAGTTAAGACCATACCAAAGACTATAAAAATGGGACCCATTGCCTCCCTGCGTGTGTGACGATCATTGGGACTTAAAAAAAAAAAAAAAAAAAGAAATTTAAAAAAAAATTTTTTTTTTTTTTTGTACCCATGTATAATGCGCACCCCAGATTTTAGGACAATAAATTAGTTAAATTTTGCGCACTATACACGGAAAAAAACGGTAAACTATATTTTAAATAACTATCACATAAACAACAATATTATCAAACCATTTGTGTCACTCCAAATCATTAAATCCATCGATCAAATTTCTCGTCCTGTCATCCTGGTGACAGGACATGTCCAGAGGATATGGCGCTTTAAAGTGTTACTTACTTTATTTGATTTTTTCTCTCTATTTCTCATGTTTTGAATATGTTCAAGATAAAGATATCAAAGCATGTGAAGTGATCAACTATAGTAAAAATAACATGTGAAGTGGTCAGCTATACTTGTAAGTAAGTGATGTGATCAAGTAAAAATTTGTGAAAAAAAACATATATAAGTCGCTCCTGAGTATAAGTCGCCCCCGCAACCAAACTATAAAAAAAGACACAACGAAAGACAAAACAGTGTCATATTGTCCCTGCAATGCTTGCGTTTCCCCGTTAGATGGTGCACTGACTACTGGTCGACCTGTGAGGGAGGCAGGGAGGGAAGGATGGATTGGATGGCAAATGCAATGACACTGACTGCACTGTGTCTTAGTGCCATAGGGGTAGTTAATACTTGCTCAATGGACCGTTTTACTGTTTTGCTAGAAATCCCGCAATCTTATGCAGCAGACCATACTGGATGTCAACTTTGCATATCCTGTTCAGTTGGATTAATCTACGCCACAACATGATTTTAGCTGACTAACAGTCTGCAAGTAATGGAGCAGTAAAGCCATCCTAAAACACAAAAACGCTCTTAAAGCAATGCGACAGTGAGCGCCCGGCGCGCTGCTGTTGCGCGATCGGACCAAATTAAGCTCCCTGTGCACTGAGGTCCACTTAAATTTTGGAAAGTACATCAGGATTTTAAAAATATTTTCTAAATTTCAGCGACGGCTCTGTCACAATAATGCGACCAGCGCGGTGCAGTTGCGCGGTCGGCTGCGAGCTACGGTTGCGCGTTCGGTTGATTTTTTTTCTCTCTATTTTTCATGTTTTGAATATGTTCAAGATAAAGATATCAAAGCATGTGAAGTGATCAACTATACTAAAAATAACATGTGAAATGGTCAACTATACTTGTAAGTAAGTGATGTGTTAATGATCAAGTAAACATTTGTGAAAAAAAAACATATATAAGTCGCTCCTGAGTATAAGTCGCCCCCCCCCCACCCAAACTATGAAAAAAAAAAAAAAAACGCGACTTATAGTCCGATAATTACGGTACGTATTTCTGTATTATGAAAGCAGGACATGAACCTCACACTTTCCAGGACGTCATACTTACTAGGATGGGATTTTTTAAACTTTTGGACAATTTGTCCCTCCTTTGTGACTCAAACGCAAGTTTTTCATTTAGTGCTATTTAATAACAAAACTGCACTCACGGCTTGTGTTAGCTCCTCATCTCGTCAGGCGCTGTTATTTTAGGATGCCTTCAATCTACGACCCCGGGGAGGAAGCCAACGCGCAGGAAAGTCGACTTCTTTCTACAGACCCAGTCTGGCTGTGCACAGTCTTCAGTTGCCTTCAGTCAACCCCCCCAAAGTCGCAGATAAATTGGCACCTGGCTCGAAGGACCAATTTAATGTCAGGGTCATCCTATTAAGTTACAATTAGATACACACCAATCAGATATAGAAACTGAAGAAGATGACACCCAGAGCAAGTAAGAAGGGAAAATGGTAGCCTTCAGTGCCCCTAAGGTCTTCCAAAGTCCTACTTCCCCTGTGCTCCTTTTTATTACATTCAAACTGGAAAGAGCCGGTTGGTTATAAGTCTCACAATACCTTTGCACATTTAAGTCATCCAAGTAATATTTTCATGTGCAAGACTGGCAATAGGATGCAGACTTTCTACTTTTGACCTTTTTAATCAAAATTATGCAATTCTGTTGACTTTCTATCTTTTTAATCAAAATTATTGACACATTATTTCCTTAAATTGGTCCTTACCAATCAGTGACTAGTTTTTGTTGAGTGGGTTATTCTGGTCTCACCTTTTTAAAGTGTGTTGCAGACTGGACCTTCCTCACAGGTTGCATCAGTGCATCCCGTATGATGATGCTGATGTCAGCACCAGAGTAGCCGTCTGTTTTATGAGCAAGCTGCCGCAAGTCAGCCTCGCTCAGGCTGTGAGGTGTGTTGCCTAGGTGTAGGCGAAACATCTGAGCCCGGGCTGGCTCCTCCGGCAGAGCAATGTAGATGCGCTTTTCAAATCTGTTCAACATAGACAAGTTCATCTCAATCATTGCTGCTAACAGAAGACTGCTTGAACAGATTTTCACCCATGTTTGACAAAATACAAAAATGTGCAACAATGATAGTTCAAAAAACAAGCCTTTCATAGCACAATTTCAAGGAACCATATCTGGAATCATATTGGCTATAGAGTGACAAACTTGCCCAAGTAATTTTTAATGTTTTCAGGAAAACAAAACAAAGCAAACAAACAAAAAACGCAATACAAATTCAACAAAGATGAGTCTAAATGCTTCAATTTAAACTTCGACCGGGTGTCGCTAGTTATATTGTCTTTACCTCAGCAACGCCAGATGCAAAGCACTGCATGGTGTTTGTAGACAGGATATCATATTAAGATATGCAAGAGTTGGAAATGGAAACTCATTTGTGTTAAACTGCACGAATGCTAAACTTAGCATAGGTTGTGGGCAGCATATTGGTAGCAGATTCAATGCGTGAGTGTGTTGTGAATTCCTGTGGAAAAACGTATACAACAAAAAGAAATAAAAGGCCAATGTAATACACGTCCGTGGTTCCAGCGGGTCGTGGGCTCACTCAGGGCTGCCGACATATGCTCTTAATGGGCATGCCATCACAGAAATAGCTTTTGGGCTTTTGAGGCACAGCAAAAAAAAAAAAAAAAGGAAAAAAAAAAAGCTTTTACTTTTGACATCGTAGGGCAGTGGTATATGGATGACCCAAGTCGTAAACGTGTGCGTACATTCCTGTGCTCGCGCAATCCCTAACTCTTTGCAATCTCAGCATAAAACTTTAATTTAAAACAGCATTTTTGTTTTGCCCAATTTTTGTGATCAACACTGAGTTAGTTAACTAACAGAAATCAGCTCACCAGTGCGGTTTTCAAAGAATACAATATTATGCAAAAACGAGACCAGCAAAAACAACAAAATTGGTTCCTACGTTAGCAATATTCTTATTTTCTGCACAGTGGAGAGAGAAAGGCAATGATTTGTGGGCTTTCACTAGCCACCTTTATGTAAAAAAAATGTCAAGGCTCAATCAAACTGCATGGAATCAATTACAGAAAAATAAAAAAAAATTTTAACAGCATTACAGTGACATCTGACCTTCGACGGATGGCAGCATCAAGAACCCAGGGAATATTGGTGGCTCCTAACACCAAAATGCCATCATTGTTGTTTCCAACACCTAGGCAAATCACAAAGATAATAAAAAAAAGCCAAAATGAGGTTCAGATTATCTTTAACAGTTGAAAGACAAATGAAAATAACTAATTTAATTTTTTTTCATATATAAGTCGCACCGGAGTATAAGTCGCATTTTGGGGGGCAAGCCCACTTCCGGGTTCTCTGCCGGACAGTCTCTTCCTTCTCAGCCCAGACTCCCAATACTTTTCAGGCTTGGACGATTTTGTTTTCTCCAGCGTGGAACTCATCTCCCTGACTCTAAAGTAAGTTTGAATCTTTTATTAGACTGTCGATCTTTTTTTTTTTTTTTTCACAGCCGGAGTGCCTGGGAGAGCGGAGGCTTTGTGGCCGTTTGTCTGCCGTCGATCATCGGACACAAAGTATGGCTGCGGATCAAGAGGTTTGTGCGGCTTCGTGCACCAACTGCACCCTTCTCTTAGAGAGGTTGTCCCTGCTAGAGGCACGTGTCCGCCAGTTAGAGCAGAATTGCGCGATAACTGTAGATGTGACGGATACAGACGCGGGCTGTAGTCAGCCCGCTAGCCCAGTTAGCATTAGCCCCAAGCGGCTTGCTAATTGCGATGAGCCAGGTAAGACGCATAGCCGTCCAAAGTCATCTCAGTCTACTGGCCCTCGCACTTTGGTCATAGGTGACTCCATTACCCGAAATATTACGCTTAAAAATCCAGCCACGGTAATGTGTATTCCTGGGGGCAGAGCACCCGACATAGAAGCTAATCTTAGGGAGCTGACTCGCAATAGGTCTAGTCAACAGCGTAGTTCCAACAACACTAGCTACTCGGACATAGTGATACACGTCGGCTCCAATGATGTTAGGATGAGGCAATCGCAGATCACAAAGAGAAACATAGCGAGTACTTGTGATCTCGCCAGAAAGATGAGTCGGCATCGAGTATTTGTCTCTGGCCCCCTGCCTGGGAGAGGCACTGATGAGAGGTTTAGTAGATTAGTCTCCCTTAATCGATGGATGGCTGGGTTCTGTAAGAAGCAGGGACTGTATTTTATAGATAACTGGCCTTCCTTCTGGGGCCGCCCCGACCTGCTGAGGAAGGACGGCCTTCACCCTAACCGTGAAGGCGCCTTCACTCTTTCTAGGAATATAGACTACTGTTTGAGCCACACATGACAGGTCACTTTAGAGCAGGCCGGGGCACAGGTGATTAAACCACCTGTCAGAATGGGTTTGGAGTCTGTTAAGATAAAGTTAACTAGCGCTAGGCTAGACTCCCAGCATGCACATAGCTCCTCGTGTAGACTAGAGCGTGATAGTTTGAATAGTGCTACAGTACACATAAACACACTTTCTACTGGGGTAGTAGACAAATCCAATCACTCCACCCCGACCGGTTTTGCTGATGAAACGGTGCCTGTTTCAGATAATTCTACACGTGTAACAAATATTTACTATCAGATTCCCACGGTCGTATCGTCCCACCGCGTTCATTCAAACATTCGAGAGGTGATGTCAGGCCTAGAGAACACAATCTTACTCGCATCTCGTATAAATATCCTTCGATAGATACGCACCCTGAGCGACCAATTACACTTAAACTTGGTTTTATGAATATTAGATCGCTTCATACGAAAGCAGTTCTCGTTAATGATCTCATCACAGAACATAATCTAAACGTTTTTGGTCTCTGCGAGACCTGGTTAAAACCTAATGAACTGCTGCCGCTTAATGAGGCCTCACCTCCAAATTTTGTGAGCTCGCATGTGGCGCGTCCTCGAAAAAAGGGTGGGGGTGTCGCCCTCATCTCGAATTCCGAGCTTAGATTTAGGCCTCGTTCGATCAACGTATTTAAAACATTTGAGGTTCTCACTCTCCGATCCACCGCTTTACCGTCATTTTATCTTGCTGTCATTTACCGTCCACCCGGGGCTTACTCTGGCTTCCTGGATGAATTTTCAGAATTCGTGGCTGATCTAGTAACCAATGCGGATAATATAATTATCATGGGCGATTTCAACATCCACATGAATTTACCGTCAGAGCCACTTACTTTGGCGTTTCAGACTTTAACTGATACGTTTGGTTTTACGCAAGCCGTACAAGCAGCAACGCATAAGAATGGAAATACCATATATCTGGTATTATCCCGAGGACTTGCAACCTCAAATATAGCAGTACTGCCATACACTACTGTTCTGTCTGATCATTACTTAATAAAGTTTGAAATTCTAGTTTCTTGTCAAAGTCAAAGTCAAAGCCAGCTTTATTGTCAATCTCTTCACATGTCAAAACACACAAAGAAACCGAAATTACGTTTTCTCTATCCCACGGTGACGAGACATATTACACGATAGACATACAAGTAAGCGACACAATATAAAACAAGAAGGCAAAAATTCAACCAATAAATAGTAAGAGTGATGAATAAATAATAAACAGATAACACAATAAATAAGAGGAGCAAAACGGAGCCAGCAAAGCATAGCGGAAAAGTACAGGACGCTACGCAGAACGGGGAAGCGAGTTCAGGATCCTAACAGCCTGGAGTATGAAGCTGTTGTTGAGTCTGGTGGTGCGGGAGCGCAGACAAGAGAGCAATCAGCATTATAGGAGCCGTCATTTTAACTCCATGACTGCAACTGCGCTATCTGAGATACTGTCGCCGGCAACCGCTATATTTCCCGCATACACCGGCTCTATTAATAATCTTACAAATGAATTCAATGCGACATTGTTAAATGCCATTGACTCGGTGGCGCCGTTACGTCTGAAAACTCGACGTAGAGTGCCTACTCCGTGGTTCACAGATGAAACGCGTACGCTTAAGCAATTATGTAGAAAGCATGAGCGCAGATGGCGTCTAACCAAACTTGAGGTTTTCCATCAGGCATGGCAGGATAGCCTCCTGAAATATAAAGATGCGCTTATCTTAACAAAAACTCGGTATTTTTCGCAATTTATTAATCTCAATAAAAACAATCCGAAACACCTATTTGATACAGTGGCAAAGCTGACTCTGCGCCAGCCGACCCCCGATAGTTCCTTCCACTCAGCTGACGAGTTCATGAAATTTTTTGCTCAAAAGATTGAATCCATTAGGGACGAGATTAAGAACACCATTCCAATCGCTCGGTCGAGCCCGCCGTTTACCAACGCTGATGATAATGCAACAACCTTCTCAACTTTTAAAAGCGTGTCTCTTGAAAGGCTTACACAATTGGTTAGTGCGGCTAAACAAACATGTTTACTCGACCCTCTTCCAGCCAAACTACTTAAAGAATTATTTAAAATTTTAGGACCGTCCGTCTTAAATATAATCAATCTGTCTCCTCTGGGATAGTGCCAACAGCCTTCAAAACCGCTATCATTAAACCGTTACTTAAGCGACCAAATCTTGACCCGGACTGTCTCAGTAATTATAGGCCAGTTTCAAACCTCCCATTCATAGCAAAACTTCTTGAAAAAGTAGTAGCGCAGCAGCTTATTGATTACTTGGTCGCCAATAATCGATATGACACTTTTCAGTCTGGTTTTAGAGCTAATCATTCCACTGAGACAGCACTTGCTAAAGTGACTAACAATCTCCTCATAGCTATGGATTCAAACACTTCGACACTGGAGACTTCGATATTTTATTAGGGCGTCTTAAAAGTTGTGTTGGTATTTCAGGGTCAGCACTAGGCTGGTTCCATTCCTATCTATCAAACAGGACGCACCGAGTGGTCCATGGCAATGCGTCCTCGGAGCTCTATAATGTTACGTGTGGTGTCCCACAGGGATCGGTTCTCGGACCAATTCTTTTTAATATTTATATGATTCCGCTTGGGGATGTAATACGTAAATATAATATTAGTTTTCAATGCTATGCGGATGACACCCAATTATATATGCCGTTATCGATGACAGATTGTTGTAATCTTGAGGCGTGCCTTGCGGAGATCAAGCAATGGATGTCTCTCAACTTCCTTCGTCTTAACCCAGATAAAACTGAGATGTTGATAATTGGTCCAACTCATTATCAACACTTATTCAAGGAAACCACTATAACTATAGATAACCGTACTATCACTCAGAGCGATACTGTAACTAATCTCGGGGTAATATTTGACCAAACTCTCTCCTTTCAAAAGCACATTAAGAATATAACCAGAATTGCGTTTTTTCACCTACGTAATATTGCAAAGATTCGTCCGATCCTCTCGACCGGTGATGCGGAAACTATTATACATGCGTTCGTCACGTCGCGCCTGGACTACTGTAATGTACTATTTTCGGGTCTTCCTAAATCCCGCATCAAAAGTCTACAGTTAGTACAAAATGCTGCTGCAAGGCTGCTCTCTCGGCCAAGAAAATTACCCCAATACTAGCCAACTTACATTGGCTCCCGGTCCATTTGAGATGTGACTTCAAGGTTCTTCTATTAACCTATAAATCACTGCATGGCTTAGCCCCTTCATATCTCGTCGACCTAGTTGTTCCTTATGTTCCGTCTCGTAACCTTCGTTCGCAAAACGCTACCCTTTTAGCGACACCGAGGGCCAAGAAAATGTCTGCAGGCTGTAGAGCATTTTCTATTCGGGCTCCAGAGCTTTGGAATGCCCTACCAATGGATATTAGGACTGCTACCTCAGTAGAAACATTTAAGACACGTTTAAAGACACATTTCTATGACATGGCCTTTAACTAATCTGTAGAGGCCGATTCGGCTGGAGTTTGTTTTCTCTCCCTCTCCACCCCCTCTCTCCCCCCTCCCCGGCCGGGGAGGTGGTTAGGTGGCACCCATGCTGACAGCGGCTATCTGGATTCTCGTGGGCCAATTCACGATGGGGGAACTGGAGCTCAACCTCCTCGAAGACACTGCCAGGACAATTGAGGGCTCCTTCGGCAGCCCTTCGCTCTGACATGGACATCCACTTTTTATTTCATTGATTTTCATATTGTATCATTTGTGCCCTCTCTGCATCCATTTCAACCTGGTGATCCTGAAAGGGGGATCCTTCCATCTGTGGTCCCTTCTCAAGGTTTCTCATTTTACCCCGGTAGGTTTTTTTTTTAGTTTTTCCTTGCCCTTTTGTGAGCTTAAGATCAGGGGATGCTTTGAGAATAATTGTCAATTTTTGTCGATGTGAAGCCCTTTGAGACTGCTTGTGATTTAGGGCTATACAAATAAAATTTACTTGACTTGAATTTATTCGACAAAATCCAAAACGATCCAAAGCAAAAACGAGCAAAAACAGGCTAAACAATACGGTATGCTAACGTGACAAACACAAACGAGGAGCTGAGAACGGGCCTGACGTAACATTCAGTTATTTAAAAAAAACTATTTCATAAATAACACGTTTATAAAACCATCTGTGTCACTCCAATTCATTAAATCCATCGATCGTCCTTTGTCAACAATGCCGTGTGCCGCGCCGCAGTTCAAATTATTCCACAGGCCCATACAAAGATATATAAACTATAGTTTAAATAACTATCACATAAACAACAATATTATCAAAGCATTTGTGTCACTCCAAATCATTAAATCCATCGATTAAATTTCTCGTCCTGTCATCCTGGTGACAGGACATGTCCAGAGGATATGGCGCTTTAAAGTGTTAATTACTTTATTTGATTTTTTTCTCTGTATTTTTCATGTTTTGAATATGTTCAAGATAAAGATATCAAAGCATGTGAAGTGATCAACTATACTAAAAATAACATGTGAAGTGGTCAGCTATACTTGTAAGTGATGTGTTAATGATCAAGTAAAAATTTGTGAAAAAAAACATATATAAGTCGCTCCTGAGTATAAGTCGCCCCCCCACCCAAACTATGAAAAAAATCGCGATTTATAGTCCGAAAATTACGGTATTTGGAATTATCTGGATTTCTATATAATTTGATTCAGAAAATGTGATCTGAGGTAAAAAGACACAACGAAAGACAAAACAGTGTCATATTGTCCCTGCAATGCTTGCGTTTCCCCGTTAGATGGTGCACTGACTACTGGTCAACCTGTGAGGGAGGCAGGGAGGGAAGGATGGATTGGATGGCAAATGCAATGACACTGACTGACGTGTCTTGGTGCCATAGGGGTAGTTAATACTTGCTCAATGGACCGTTTTACTGTTTTGCTAGAAATCCCGCAATCTTATGCAGCAGACCATACTGGATGTCAACTTTGCATATCCTGTTCAGTTGGATTAATCTACGCCACAACATGATTTTAGCTGACTAACAGTCTGCAAGTAATGGAGCAGTAAAGCCATCCTAAAACACAAAGACGCTCTTAAAGCAATGCGACAGTGAGCGCCCGGCGCGCTGCTGTTGCGCGATCGGACCAAATTAAGCTCCCTGTGCACTGAGGTCCACTTAAATTTTGGAAAGTACATCAGGATTTTAAAAATATTTTCTAAATTTCAGCAACGGCTCTGTCACAATAATGCGACCAGCGCGGTGCAGTTGCGCGGTCGGCTGCGAGCTACGGTTGCGCGTTCGGCGGTGCGCTGCAGTTGCACGATCGGACAAAAATGCGCAAATGAAAAAATGTTTTTTTTAGTCTTGGAACGGATTCATTTTTTTTCCATGATTTGTAATGGGAGAAATAGATTCGGAATTCGAACGATTCACTTCTCGAACCGCCTTCTGGAATGGATTGTGGTTGAAAACAGAGGTTTGACTGTATAGGGCGCACCGGATTAAAAGGCATGTAGAATAGAAGCTATTGCATCAAACTAGGGTTGACTAGGGTTGCGTTATGTATCCACTACATGAAGCTGTGCTAAAGGGAATGTCAACCCAGTCAATGAGTTACAAAAAAAGTCCAACTCCCATTCTGTATGAAAGTGATACAGTTTGGCTTCTTACTTGGTCCAGCAACCAAACTCATTTTTGATGGTCATAAACTTTCTTTAGTTTAAAAGAAAAAAGCAAGTGCGTGCATTGATGCGTAATGCGTTGATTAGCTTGTTAGGTTTGGCACCGGGTTTGTATATGCGCAGCCAAACTGCTGCGGTGAGGGGGTGTGGTCACTGTCCATTGCGCATGTGCGGTTCACTGTGATTGCCTCTCGACAGGCTTCATCATCATCGGCATCGCAGTCTCGAAAGACCATAGATTTCTTGTGTCTGGAGGTTAGGTGTTCTTTGCACAGCGTCTGCTGTGGCTGGTGAGTCCATCTCCAGTGCGCAAGAAGCCTGGGCAACTTTTATGGAAGCCTTGAGTTTCCCAGGCATCACGGCTTCCCTCTCGGCCTTCCTGTTGTCATCCAAAGGAATGGTGAACCGATACATTTGGCATCAGGTTGGCTGCAGGAGTTGCCAGAACAATGCTTTTTTAGTCGAGGGCCGGCGCTCAGCCGGGTGGCTGTCCGAGGACGGTGGATGGGGCTCGGTCATAGCTTTTACGCACGCCCGGTCCTATTCTATGGAGCTCCCTTCCACTTCCGTGGCTGGAAGTCCACGCCGCCACACGCCTGTAAGTTTGTTTTGTTAAATAAAGAGCCGTTTACCAAACCCACGTCTTTCCTTGAACTTTGTTAACGCTACAATATAGTTATATAGTAGATCTGTGGAATAACGACGAGGCTGACGTCAGGGCGCACGCGCGGCGATGTTGACAAAGGAGGAGGAATTTGATCGATGGATTTAATGATTTAGAGTGCACAGATGGTTTGATAACATTATTGCTTATATAATAGTTATTTGATATATAATTTATATATAGTTATATGGGCCTGTGGAATATTTTGAAGTGCAAGATCCGTCAGCGGCGCGCACGCATTGTTGACAAAGGGCGATTGATGTACCGTTTTTTTCCGTGTATAGTGCGCCCCCATGTATAGTACGCACCCCTAAAAATGGCATGCTGATGCTGGAAAAAAGCTTGTACCCATGTATAATACGCACCCAATTTTTATGAATTTTTTTAAAAAAATTTTTAATTTTTTTATTTTTTTTTTTAAGTCCCAATGATCGTCACACACGCAGGGAGGCAATGGGTCCCATTTTTATTGTCTTTGGTATGGTCTTAACTAGGCTGGATGTAATTTTTTTGTTGCCGTTGATTTCTCCGACTGCCCGTAAACGCACCACAGCGCTCCGTGCGCGCACGGGACAGCAAACAAGCAGGTGATCGAGCAAGCGTCTGATACGAGAGCATTGCGGTCGCATGGAGCGTGTTTGAAGTGAACAGCAGAGAAGAAAGGAACAAGGCAAAGTGTTGTGAAATAAAATATTACCTGTAATACGGATTTAGGTAGAGAACTGAACTCTCGCTCTTTATATAGCTGACGTGTCTTGCGCATCCGTTCTGCGCATCTGTAATGGCGGCCTCCGTATGATATCTGGTTTGCGTGTGTGCGAGAGCGAGAGAGAGCAAGAGAGAGAGCGCGCGAGAGAACGCTCAACCGTAGCGCGCCGCCGACCGCCCAACTGCACCGCGCTGGTCGATTATTGTGACAGAGCCGTCGCTGAAATTTAGAAGATATTTTTAAAGTCCTGATGTACTTTCTAAAATTTAAGTGGACCTCAGTGCGCACTGCGCAGGGAGCTTAATTTGGTGCGGTCGCGCAACCGCAGCGCGCCGGGCGCTCACTGTCGCATTGCTTAAAGAGCGCCTTTGTGTTTTAGGATGAACAGCAGAGACCAAAGGAACAAGGCAGAGTGTTGTGAAATAAAATATTACCTGTAATACGCATTTTGTTATTTGCTGATTGAAACTGCTAATTAAACTGTGAATTGAAACTAATAGGAAGAAAACAACTCTCGCTCTTTATATAGCTGACGTGTCTTGCGCATCCGTTCTGTGCATTTTATTTCACAACACTTTGCATTGTTCCTTTCTTCTCTGCTGTTCACTTCAAACACCCTCCATGCGACCGCAATGCTCTCGTATCAGACGCTTGCTCGATCACCTGCTCGTTTGCTGTCCCGTGCGCGCACGGAGCGCGGTGGTGCGTTTACGGGCAGTCGGAGAAATCAACGCCAACAAAAAAAATTACATCCAGCCTAGTTAAGACCATACCAAAGACTATAAAAATGGGACCCATTGCCTCCCTACGTGTGTGACGATCATTGGGACTTAAAAAAAAAAAAAAAAAATTTTTTTGTACCCATGTATAATGCGCACCCCAGATTTTAGGACAATAAATTAGTTAAATTTTGCGCACTATACACGGAAAAAAACAGTATTTAATGAATTGGAGTGACGCAGATGGTTTTATTAACGTGTTATTTATGTAATAGTTTTTTGAATAACTGAATTTTACGTCAGGGCCGTTCTCAGCTCTTAGTTTGTGTTTATGTCACGTTAACATACCTATCGTTTAGCCTGTTGTTGCTCGTTCATGAGTGTTCTTGGTGTTGGATTTTGTCGAATAAATTGCCCCCCAAAATGCGACTTATACTCCCGAGCGACTTATATATGGTTTTTTTTTCACTTTTTTGGGCATTTTATGGCTGGTGCGACTTATACTCCGGTGCGACTTATAGTCCGAAAATTACGGTACTACTATAGTTGATCACTTCACATGTTATTTTCACTTTAAACCGCATGAGGGCGCACTATGGCTGTGGAATAATTGGAGCCTCACTGACAATGAATTCCATTCACTGATTTCCAGAGTCTGGAGATTTAATGATTTTTAATGACACAGATGGTTTGATAAACTATTTATTTATGTTGTAGTTATGTGATATATAGTATATTTAGAGTAGCAACGTGTATGTTAGACTTCAGTAGTTTCCGATTGTCTAGCGCGGCCGTGAAGGCAGCAGGGGGGGAGATGGGAAGAGCGATCCAGGGCGCTTGCTTCGAACACACACTCATGTTGAGCTCGTTTTGTGAAATAAAGAATCGGTTCCCAAACCCCCATAGAGCGTGGAGTGTGCCGGGTCCGTACTACGTAGTACGTTCACAAACTTGTGAGTGTGCACTGGGCTTTCTGACATGGCTTCTGGGAGTAAATGCGTGGGCGGGCGTTTCCCCATCTATTGGGGATACACAGTCATTGCAGGGAACATGACCGAAAAAAAGGTTAATAATACAATTTATTCAGGTTTGGCGGGACGGATGCAGACCGCAGGCCGTAGTTTGCCCATGTCTGTTTTAGAGGTTTGTTTTGCCAAGCGTTTTAGGCCTTAATACGATTTTTTTAAAACTACCGTATTTTCCGCATTATAAGTCGCACCTAAAAACCTAAAATTTTCTCAAAAGCCGACAGTGCGCACTTATAGTCCGGTGCGCACTTATAGTCCGGTGCACCTTATATATGGATTGATTGATGAATTTGTTGATCCATACTGGTTGTACACAGTGCTCTGCCATAATGTTTCAGTACGTTTTAGTACGACTAGTAAATTACAAGGACGCATCGCTTCCCAGCATTACGGCAACCGTGGTCAGGGGGCGTCACTGAATAGCTGTTGTACCCGTGAGGCTATTTCATTTCAAAATAAGCTGCTCTGTTCATGTTTCGAGTAAATTTACGGATCGATATGGAAGGGAAACATAGGTAAGCAGTACTAATGTGTTAGAGCGAACTTTAGTCAGTTCCGAACATTTTATAGGAGATCGTTTGAGAAACGCGATTATTTACACTTTGCTGAGGCTCATGGGAGTCTGCGAGCTGAGGCTCATGGGAGTTTGCGGGTGGCTAATGTTATAATGATGGCTGCTATATGCATAAGACTATTTCATGTCAAAATAGGCTGCTCTGTTAATGTTTCGAGTAACGAGTAAATTTACGGATCGATATGGAAGGGAAACACAGGTAAGCAGTACCAATGCGTTAGATCGAACTTTAGTCCGTTCCGATCATTTTTATAGGAGATTGTTTGAGAAACGCGATTGTTTACAGAGGGCTCATTGTTTATTGGCACGGATGCATAACGCAACCCGAGTACTCCAGTGCGCCCTATATATGGAATAATTTGTAAAATAAAAAATTCAATGAGGGTGCACTTTATAATCCAGTGCGCCTTTTGGTGCAAAAAATACGGTAATACTCGATTATTAAAGTAGGTGATCAATTTGATAATCAATTGTTATTGATGAATCAATTTTGACTCCAAGACTTTCGGCTTACTTGTTGTGAATGGATACATTTGTAGCTATAGAAGGTACATCTGTAGTCTCCCAAACTGTCGTGATAGTGTAGTACTGATTTGACACGTTGCTGCCATAACTGCTTGTCAGTTAACTTGATGTTCGTACAGCTTCTGCTCACCTTGCATTTGAACCAGGAACTCTGTCTTAATGCGGCGGGCAGCTTCACTCTCGTTTTCATTTCTGGAGCCACACAGAGAGTCCACCTCATCGATGAAGATGATGGAAGGTTTGTGCTGCCGGGCCAGATCAAACAGGTTCTTGACGAGTCTAAAAATAATAATAATAATATTTAAAAAAGAAGAAAGAAATGGAAACAAAAGGAAAATACCAGCAGGGCTTCATGCCTATAGCGCTACTTAGAAAGATGGTAAAAACGACAAAAAGCATGTTTGCCACAGTAGATGTGTGAAACAGAAAGTAGGATGCGAGGGGAAAGAAAATCACTTTACATATCTATTTACTTTAAAAAAAAAAATCTAAACTGCACAATATTTCAGCCTTTTTTATAGGAATGGCAGTGCAGACACTGGATTCAGTTTTCCCTTCCCCAGACGCAAGTCACAGGGGCCCCCATTTAGAGGCAGGTCTGGAGGTGAGGCACATTGGCGAGCGCCTGGTGGCCGGGCTTGCAGCCATGGGATCTGGCTGGGCCCATCCCAAAAGGACGTGGGTCTCCCCTCCAATGGGCTCACCATCTTTGGGAGGGGCCAAATGGGTCGGGTGCTGTGTGAGCTGGGCAGCAGCCAAAGGCGTGACCCTTGGGGTAATTACTAAGTTTTCTTAAAATCACACACGCAGACACACAGACACACACACGCGCACAGAAGGGACATGCCTCTGTGGTTGTTGCAAGACTGGCGGTTACCCTTCCTTTTGTAGATGTGGATGACACTGGCATCCCCTAACTGTTGTGGGATATTTTCCTCATGCCACATGGACTGGAAGAGCAGAGTCAGTTTCTGTATCATAGCAGGGCCTCCTGCCTTGTACACTTCAGCAGGGATTGCGTCGGATCCTGGTGCTTTGATACAGGAGAGTTGCTTGACAGCCTAACTTCTACAGCGGGGAGGTTTTCCCGGTCAAGGTAGGGTTCTATTTGAGGCAGGTGGTCTATGGCTTGGTGTTCTGCCCATCTCTCTAGCATCTGCTTCTTCTCAATCAGCAATTGGGTCCCATCTGCATTGAAGAGGGGCGAGGATCCGGAGGACTGAGGTCCGTATACTGCCTTCAGCGCATCATAAAAAAACGTTTGGAATTGTGGCTATCGGCGTAGCCCTGGATTTAATCTGCCTTGGTGCTGAACCAGTTGTCCTGCATCTCACGTAGCTTCTTCTGGATTTTTCTTTATGCGTTTCTGAAGGCATCCTCGTGAGGATGGGTTGATCTGATGCGCTCGAAGGAGTTGTTGTTTCTCTGCAAGCAGCGCCTATATCCCGTCCTCGTTTTCGTCAACTCAATCTTGGTTACGACGGGTAGCAGGTTCAATGTGTTCAGAGGCAGCTGACATCTCTGAAGGTTGAGCACTGCTCCTCTATTCTGGCCCAATCATCGTGCACCGTATCTGTCAGTTTACTCTCAAGGTCTTTGGAGAAGTCTTCTGCAACTTTGCTGCTCTTCAACTTGGAGATGTTCAGTCTCTTCGCAGTCTTTTAGCCTCGGGGGTCTTCTCACGGGCAGGAAGCAGCATTTGAGCTTGGACATGATGAGCCAGTGATCAGTCCAGCAGTCAGCACCACACATAGCCTTGGTCACTCTGACCTCCTGCCTCGTCATCCCTCTTCTTGGTGATGGTGTAATCGATGGGATGCCAATGCTTAGAGCAAGGGTGCATCCATGACGTCTTGTTACCTACGGGTGGGTAGCCAGAATATGATGTTGGTGATAAGGTCATGTGCAGCGCACGACTTGCTCGTGCACTTGCCAATGCCATGCTACCCAATGATTCCTTCCCAGGTCTGATGGACTGTCCCTACTCTGGCGTTGAAGTCCCCAAGAACCAATAGCTTATTGCAGTCAAGCTGGTCATCACTTTTATGGACAGGAGTAATAAGTGCATATTTCCATACAAGTGGTAATTGACTGGTGACCAATGACAGGTTAAATAAATCAGCAAGAGGGTACATTATGACAGTGGCAGCTAGCTTGACAAAATGACTTTCAACCCCATCAAGTCCAGGACCACTGCTCACATTTAATTTTCAAGTTGCTTTCTGCGCTTCCGTACAGTGGGTCAAAAAAAGTATTTAGTCAGCCACCAGTTGTGCAAGTTCTCCCAATTACAAGATGAGAGATGGCTGTAATTTTTATCATAGATATACTTCAACTATGAGAGACAAAATGAAAAAAAATGCAGAAAATCACATTGTCTGATTTTTAAAGAATTTGCTTGCAAATTATGGTGGAAAATAATTATTTGGTCAATAATGGCCTCGATCGGGGGCTCTACGTAAGATCTCACCCCGTAGGGTCAAACAAGAACGGTGAACAAGAATCCCAGAACCACGCGGGGAGGCCTAGTGAATGACCTGCAGAGAGTTGAGACCAAAGTAACAAAGACTACTATCAGTAACACACTATGTCGCCAGGTACTCAAATCCTGGAGTGCCAGACGTGTGCCCCTGCATGTCCAGGGCTGTCTGATAAATACTTTAAAAATCAGACAATGTGATTTTCTGTATTTTTTTTCATTTGGTCTCTCATGGTTTAAGTGTACTTATGATGAAAATTACAGGCATCGCTCATCTTTCAAGTGGGAGAACTTGCATAATTGGTGGCCGACTAAATAATTTTTCGCCCCACTGTAGGTAGTATTTTCCGAAAGTTAAAAGAACTGGTACAAGGTGACGTATTACCAGTAGAACTGATAGTTGGGTGAGGGTCAGGGAGAAGCGAGGAGCAGACAGACGAGAAATGGTTTGATGAAGTCCTGGGAACCTTAATTAGATTGAAGGAATGTTTTTCAGAGATGTTGATAATTTTCAATTTTTTTAATTTTTCTTAAATCATACTCATCCTCAAGAAAACTACGTGTACAAATTGACATTGTAAAATCCTCGGTCTTGGATGTCTCTTTTGGTGATTTGCAAGGATCAATAGTCAAACCTCTACATATGATTGCTTAAACATACGAATTTTTCAACATACGATGTGAAATTTTATCAAATATTTGACTCAACATCTGAAGTACCGTATTTTCCGCCCTATAAGGCGCACCTAAAAACCTACATTTTTATCAAAAGTCGACAGTGCGCCTTACAGTCCGGTGCGCCTTATATGTGGATCAAGTGATGAATTTTTTGATCCATACTGGTTGTACACAGTGCTCTGCCAAAATATTTTAGTACGACTAGTAAATTACAAGGTCGCATCACTTCCCAACATTACGGTAACTGTAGTCAGGGGGCGTCACAGAATAGCCGTTGTACCCGCGAGGCTATTTCATTTCAAAACAGACTGCTCCGTTAATGTTTCGAGTAAATCTACGGATCGATATGGAAGGGAAACATAGGTAAGTAGTACCAATGCGTTAGATCGAACTTTAGTCAGTTCTGATCATTTTATAGGAGATCGTTTGAGAAACGCGATTGTTTACACTTTGCTGAGGCTCATGGGAGATTGCGGATGGCTAATGCTATAACGATAGCTGCTATACGCGCGAGGCTATTTCATGTCAAAATAGGCTGCTCTGTTAATGTTTCGAGTAAATCTACGGATTGATATGGAAGGGAAACATATGTAAGTAGTACCAATGCGTTAGATCGAACTTCAGTCAGTTCTGATCATTTTATAGGAGATCGTTTGAGAAACGCGATTGTTTACACTTTGCTGAGGCTCATGGGAGATTGCGAGCTGAGGCTCATAGGAAATTGCGGATGGGTAATGCTATAACGATAGCTGCTATACGCGCGAGGCTATTTCATGTCAAAATAGGCTGCTCTGTTAATGTTTCGAGTAAATCTACGGATCGATATGGAAGGGAAACATAGGTAAGTAGTACCAATGCGTTAGATCGAAGTTTAGTCAGTTCTGATCATTTTATAGGAGATCGTTTGAGAAACGCGATTGTTTACACTTTGCTGAGGCTCATGGGAGATTGCGAGCTGAGGCTCATAGCAAATTGCGGATGGCTAATGCTATAACGATAGCTGCTATAGGCGTGAGGCTATTTCATGTCAAAATAGGCTGCTCTGTTCATGTTTCGAGTAAATCTACGGATCGATATGGAAGGGAAACATAGTTAAGTAGTACCAATGCGTTAGATCGAACCTTAGTCAGTTCCAATCATTGTATAGGAGATCGTTTGAGAAACGCGATTGTTTACAGAGGGCTCGTTGATTATTGGCTAGTGGGTGCATACCGCAACCCTAGTCAACCTCAGTTTGTTGCAGTAAAGCTTCTATTTTATGCGCCTTATAGTCTGGTGCGCCTTATATATGGACAAAGTTTTAAAATGGGCCGTTCATTGAAGGTGCGCCTTATACCCCGGTGCGCCTAATAGGGCGCAAAATACGGTAATTGCCACCATACATCACGGTTAGCCCACAAGCATCTGAAACAGTCTTCCTCTGCATATCCGGGAGAGCTCTACACTGATCAGCTTTAGAACTCACCTCAAAATTATGGCTGAAAACAGAAGTCTTGTGACCACTAGACTCCTTACATTTCCCTTGTGTTACTCATTTTGCATGTTATATTTTCTTTCTTATGTATTCATATGTCTGAGCATATTTATATGAATGATATATTTTATTTCTTATGTACTGGCCTGCCTGGGGACTACGGATGAAAACTAGCTTTGTTGCTATAATCCGGCATATTTACATTTCTTTTTATACTGATGTTAGTTATTGTGCATTGATCCTGCTCAAATTAATGAATTAATAAATAAATACATGAATAAATAATCTTCGGCCATCTAAGGCAGTGGTCCCCAACCTTTTTTGCGCCACGGACCAGTTACGTGTCAGAAATATTTTCGCGGACCGCCCTTTATATAAATAAATAATACATTTATATGAATAAATTATATATTTATAATAAATATATAAATACGATGAAATAAAATGATACTACTGGCATAAAAACAAGTATAAACGACATAAAAATAAAACTCACCATTACGTTGAATTAGTGGGAGCACTGAGCTTTTTTCTCAGAAACGAGCCGGTCCCATCTAAGCGTAATCGGAGACATTGACATCAAAAGTGGCTAAGGTTTGTCTTTTAATACAGGATGCTTGGTCTCCATGTGCCGAAGCAGTTTTGAAGGCTTCATTGCCTCGTTAGCTAGCCTGTCGCCACATATTATGCAAAGTGGGTTTGGCGCGTCAGCGTCACCTGTTGCGATAAATCCAGATTTTAAGTAGGACTCCAGAAATTTTCTTTTAAATGCAGCTTTCCTTTTCTTAGAAGTCGTAGGCTCTTCTTCTTCCATCTCCTCATTGGGCTTTTTTCCCTTTCCCAAGAAGCTTTCCAAACATCTCTGTTTCTTGCTCATATTTGACGGATGTCTTCACAGACATCTTTAACACTTCCCTGCAGCAGGCCATCGTCCCGTCGTGTTTCAAAGCTGCCACCATCGTACCTGTGCCGAAGAAACCTGCTCCGTCCTGCTTCAACGACTACCGCCCCGTGGCACTTACGCCCATCATCATGAAGTGCTTTGAGCGGCTTGTCATGGAGCACATCCGTTCCGTTCTCCCCCCCACCATTGACCCCTTCCAGTTTGCGTACCGAGCCAAGCGGTCCTCTGAGGATGCCATCTGCACTGCCCTCCACTCGGCCCTCACCCACCTGGAGAGAAGGGACTCGTATGTGAGATTGCTGTTTGTGGACTTCAGTTCTGCCTTCAACACCACTGCCACAACGTCTCATCAGCAAACTTGACAAGCTGGGCCTCAGTACCTATCTCTGCAACTGGCTACTGGACTTCCTTTGTCAGAGGCCACAGGTGGTACGTGTTGGCGACAAGATCTCCGCCATCATCACGCTGAGCACAGGGCCCCCCCAAGGCTGCGTGCTCAGTCCGCTACTCTTCACCCTCCTGACGCATGACTGCATTGCAACCCACAGCGACAACCGCATAGTGAAGTTTGCTGACGACACGACTCTGGTGGGTCTCATCACCAAGGGAGACGAGACTCAATAGAGGCTGGAGGTTGACCTTCTGGCCACATGGTGCAGGGACAACAACCTCCTGCTGAACGTCGACAAGACCAAGGAGGTTGTTGTCGACTTCCGGAAGGGTCACACCCAACACCTGCCGCTGACCATCGACGGTGCTGTGGTGGAGAGAGTGAGCAGCGCCAGGTTCCTGGGGGTGCACATCAGTGAGGATCTCTCCTGGTCCACCAACACCGCATCACTGGCGAAGAAAGCCCAGCGCCGCCTGTACTTCCTGCGGAAACTCAGGCGAGCGAGCGCTCCTCCGGCCGTCATGACTACATTTTACCGCGGCACTATTGAGAGCGTCCTCTCCAGCTGTATTGCTGTTTGGGGTGGCGGCTGCACTGACTACAACTTGAAGGCCCTGCAGCGCATAGTGAACACGGCTGGTAAGATTATTGGTGCTTCACTCCCCTCCTTGAAAGACATTTACATCTCCCATCTCACCCGCAAGGCGACCACGATTGTAATGTGAGTCACCCCGCTCACTCTTTGTTTGAGCTTCTGCCCTCTGGGAAGAGGTATAGGAGCCTGCGCTCCCGCACCACCAGACTCTCCAACAGCTTCATACTCCAGGCTGTTAGGATCCTGAACTCGCTTCCCCTTTCTGCGTAGCGTCCTGTACTTTTGCCCTACGCTTACTGTGTGCTGTATGCACACTGGCTCCGTTTTGCTCCTCTTATTTATTGTGTTATCTGGTTATTTATTATTTATTCATCATTCTTATTATTTATTGTTTGTGCCTTCTTGTTTTTATATTGTGTCGTTTGCTTGTATGTCTATCGTGTAATATGTCTCGTCACCGTGGGATAGAGAAAACGTAATTTCGGTTTCTTTGTGTGTCTTGACATGTGAAGAGATTGACAATAAAGCTGACTTTGACTTGCTTGCTTCGCGGGCTTGACTGAGGTGACATGTCACGTGACCGAGACGAGCGTCTTGACCTGAACCGACGGATGTAATTGGGAGAGAATTGCCAAATTTTTTATATTTTTCAAAATAAATTCTTAATCGGGCGGCTCGGTGGGGCACTGGGTGCACGTCCGCCTCACAGTTAGGAGGGTGCCGGTTCGATTGCGCCTCCGACTCTCCCTGTGTGGAGTTTGCATGTTCTCCCTGAGCCCGCGTTGGTTTCCTCCGGGCACTCCGGTTTCCTCCCACATCCCAAAAACATGCTTGGTAGGCCGATTGAGCACTCCAAATTGCCCCTAGGTGTAAGTGTGAGTGCGGATGGTTGTGTGTCTCAGTGTGCCCTGCGATTGGCTGGCAACCGGTTCAGGGTGTCCCCCGCCTACTGCCCAATGACCGCTGGGATAGGCTCCAGCACGCCCGCGAGCCCCGTGGGAACAAAGCGGTTCAGAAAATGGATTGATGGATGAATTTTGCTAGCTTTGCGGGCTCGACTGGGGAAACATGTCACGTGACCGGGACTTGACCTGAATTAATTGATCGTCGATAAAATGTTATTTATTTTTTTCTGTGTGGCTTGGCGGCCCGGTCCCAAGTGACCCACAGACCCGGGGGTTGGGGACCCCTGATCTAAGGGAATTTAATCACTTGTTGTATGCCTGGAGTTAACTTTGCGCTAACTAGCAAATTGAACTTTAAAATTGCACCAAACCAATAAGTTCAGAAAATGGATCGATGGTTAGTCAGATCACCCTGGCAAAAAAGTAAACCTACTTCTCACTTTCTCCCAGCCACTTTGACATAAGGTCTGAAGAGGAGACAGAGAAGAAAGTGGAGTTGTTGGCCTCAGTGGCAACAGCTTTGGCCAGGTACGACTTCCCTGTTCCTGGTGGACCAAACAGTAGGATGCCCCTCCATGGCGTCCGTTTACCTGCGATTGTACACAAATGCGAATGTACACATTATTGTTTGTACTAAGAAAATAACCTCTAACAAAAGCAATGATGAATAATTTAATGAAAATTTATGAAAATCAGATATCACATTTGAATTGTTGTCCAACTTAATTATTTACAACTCAAAACAAATTTTGACACAGGCCTGCACAAAATGATGGTAACCCTAGAAAAAACAGAGACACGATGGGCTTTCAGCCTCCAGGAATCAATTCTCAAGCTTCTCTCTGTACCCTGGTAGTTTGCTCATGCACACAAAAAGGGCTCCTGTTCTGGAGGGTTCCAGCAGGGTCTACCCAAGTACTTCCAGGCCACTTGGTTCGAGGTACTTGTACCTACCCGCTTTGAGGGAGTGGGCTGTGCTGAATATTGCTGATTGGTTGGCTGTTTTGCCATCAGCATCCTTCATAAGCTAATTGCAAGTGTACACTTTACTAGTTGTGCTGTACCTGTTCTCACTATTTGCAATATTTCCGGATGGACAAAACGAATGCAAAGATGGACACACAAAGTGGTGGAAGCTTTTCTGACTATTATATTTTCTACACCACATGTTCACCTGCCTAATGTCTCACCAATGAAGTCTTCATAAAACAGAACAAGAAGTATTTTTGTTTTTGAAAGCCAATGTGCTAGTCCAGTGGTCCCCAACCTTTTGTGCGCCACGGACCGGTTACGTGTCAGAAGTATTTTCGCGGACCGCCCTTTATATAAATAAATGATACATTTATATAAATAAATACTAAATTTATAATAAATACATAAATACAATGAAATAAAATGATACAACTGGCACAAAAACAAGTATAAAAATAAAACTCACAATTACGTTGAATTAGTGGGAGCACTGAGCTTGTTTCTCAGAAACGAGCTGGTCCCATCTCGGCGTAATCGGAGACAATGACACCCGAAGTGGTTAAAGTTTGTCTGTTAATACAGGATGCTCTGTCTCCATGTGCTGAAGCAGTTTTGAAGGCTTCATTGCCTCGTTAGCTAGCTTGTCCCCACATATTATGCAGTGGGCAGTGGCGATAAATCCATATTTTAAGTAGGACTCCAGAAATTCTCTTTTAAATGCAGCTTTCCTTTTCTTAGAAGTTGTAGCCTCTTCTTCTTCTTCCGACTCCTCAGTGGGCTTTTTTCCCTTTCCCAAGAAGCTTTCCAAACATGTCTGTTTCTTATATTTCTTTTTTATATCTCATATTTGCTTGCTTCGCGGGCTCGACTGAGGTGACATGTCAGGTGACCGAGACGAGCGTCTTGACCTGAACAGACGGATGTAATTGGGAGAGAATCGGCAATTTTCTTTATATTTTTCAAAATAAATACTTACTCATTTTTGCTAGTTTTGCGGGCTCGACTGGGGAAATATGTCACGTGACCGGGACGAATGTCTTGACCTGAATTAATTGATTGTCGATAAAACATTATTTTATTTTTTTCTGTGCGGCTTTGTGGCCCGGTACCAAGTGTCCCACGGACCGGTACCGGTCCGCGGACCGGTACCGGTCCGCGGACCGAGGACCCCTGTGCTAGTCAGTTTGAACATAAGCTTGGGCTTAGCTACAGAGAATTAAATCACCGTCACTCAAATAAGATTTCTTGCTTTAATTATCCCTACTGTAATAATAGCTGGATACAGTAGACTACTACCTATGACAGCTTAGAATGTGATAATATGTGTCAGGATTCGGAGTGTGGAAATAGTGCAGGGCGACCAAATGCAGCTTGGACCAGGGTTTATTGGCGAACTCAAAAGGCAAACTGATACGACTTAACAAAACAATAACTTGAGTGACTGACCGGGACGTGAAACAAGAAGACAGCAGGACATCACGACAGCAACAGGAACCAAAAAGACATCGCGACACTAACACACAACCCACAACAACCGACAAGCAATGATCCGACAAGGAGTGACACACAGATAGGACTTAAATACAAGACAGTTAACAAGAGGCAGGTGAGAATGATCACACTAATCATGGGCACACGGGAGGGGAGGGGCGAGCACACAGACAGAAACCACGGACATGAGCACACAGGAGGGGCGATTCGTGACAATATGTCTTATTATGGAAAAATAAGGGCCATTTAAGTCACAATCGGAGGTATAAATAAACAGAAATATTCACCAATAATCAAGTTAAACTTTTATTATTCATATAAACTAAAATGAGTGCATAAATATACAGTGGTACCTCGACTCATTAACGCCTACATTCATGGCAGTATCGCTTTACTTTTTCTGTCTTTTTGGAGGTATTTTCACCAAGTGTAGCAAATTTGAATCGGTGCCCCCCTCTACAAGCAAAGTTACAGGGGTAATCATTCTAACATCAGCCCTATTAGAATAAGTCAACCTATGAGAATACGTACCCCTTTTTTCAAGTTGATTCCAAGACATCTATCGATTTAGCCAATTGTTGTCAAAGTCAGCTTTATTGTCAATCCCTTCATATGTCAAGACACACAAAGAAACCGAAATTCCGTTTCCTCTATCCCACGGTGACGAGACACAGTACACGATAGACATACAAGTAGACGACACAAAATAAAAACAAGAAGGCACAAACAATAAATAATAAATAACAAATAAATACAATGAGTGATGAATAAATAATAAACAAATAACCCAATAAATAAGAGGAGCAAAACTGAGCCAGTGTGCATACAGCAGACAGTAAGCATAGCGCAAAGTACAGGACGCTACGCAGAAAGGGTGGGCGAGTTCAGGATCCTAACAGCCTGGAGTATGAAGCTGTTGGAGAGTCTGGTGGTGCGGGAGCGCAGGCTCCTGTACCTCTTCCTGGTTCCTGACTGCCTAATGACTTTTTCATGTGGCTTTGTCGTAGAGTGATAGTCTCACAACTGAGTTCAATTCTTAATTGTCCCCCAAAGTAATTACGTGTTAGAATAGGACTCTTTGGCACGTAATTAGCGAGGTAGCTTGAGCTATGCCTTATCTTGCTGTGTCTTTTCTCTTGCTTTCGATGGCTTTTCCTTCTTTATGACACTGCTGATATGTAGGAGTTGATCTCAGTTAAGACTGCATTATCACACAGGTTAAGCAGAGTCGCCCCCTTGTAGGAGGGCGGCCAAGAGTACATATAAGAATATGAACCTTGGAGGTGGGGGTTAGACCTTCCGCAATTTCGCACAGAAGGCTCCGCAGCTGTATACTGATCTTTCTCGCATACATTACATAGTTAAACTGAGAAGGCAGCCTCCTGGTAATTACTTTTAGCATAGCGGGCATTAAAGATAGAGACTTAGACTTAGACAGACTTTATTGTCATTTTGTAAGCACTTGGTGCACACTAAACGAAATTTCGTCGCATACGGCTCTCAACAAAGGAGCCGCAGCAGCCGCAGCCGACTGGGGCGCCGCCATCTTAATCTTAATAATACAAAAGACACACGGATGGCATGAGCGCAACTCAATAACTCTCATAAGACTGCCACATAACGGCGCCACAAAGAAAGTCAGAAAGTGCTCAAGATGAAAGCCATCAAAGCAAATCAAAGCTAAAAAGACAAAGGAAAAAAAGTAACAGCGGCCAACCAGCACCCCCAATACAAGAGAACACCCCAAAACACACAAAATAGCCTCCACGGGGTCCATCGACAGGTGTAAGGCCAGTCCAGTTCAACGGCGCCCAATGGACTGTGGTCGTGAATCGGTGAAAACATCACAAAGCAGGCAAACGTGTGAGCAGCGTCCTGGGGACCCAGCCGGGGCACGTGCAGATGGTCACCACGGGGCTAGCATGGCGAAAGCCATTGGTCCCGACGAGCACGAGGAAGCGGACTCCCCACAGGGGCTGCGGCTGCAAGGCGAGGGACCCGGTCATCACTGGCCGGATAAGCAGGAAGCCGTCGTAGAGTTACGCCGGCCCAACCGATGATCCGGTTAGAATAGACCCATTTTTGTCTTCCGGTCCCAGGAAGAAAAAAAATAAAAATAAAATAAAATAAAATATCCGATCCGAAGAGATACCGAGGTGTGGTAGAAGGCACCAGCATCGCCGAACGGACAAAAAGACAAAAAGAAAAAGGAGAAAAGAAGGAAATAAAGAGGAAAAGAGAGGACACTGCTGGGAGGCAGCCACTCACAGCGCCATACCAGATCATAAAGAACTGGGACATAATAGCGGGCATTAAAGATGAAGAACTTGGACATAATAGCAGGCATTAAAGATAAAGAACTGGGACATGATCTAACACGAGTATGTGAGCACATTGCAAGGAGTACGTGGAAGCACACAATAATTTATTAGCCTGACTTTTTCTGTGTCTTCTTGGGGGTATTTTCAGCAATTGTAGAAAACTAGAAAGTCCCAAAGTTAGGAAGTCAAGAATAAAATGACATTTATTTTTTGTTATAAAGGTTTGAAAAAGCAGAAATAAAACTGTAGTTTTTTTGCGTGTATATTCTAAATGGAAAAATAGGGCAAGAAGTGTGACTTTTGGGATAGTCCTGCATGCATTATTGACTCCTATGGGAAACGTTGCTTCTACTCACAAACCTGACTGCCGACCCAATTAAGTTCACAAGTAGAGGTACTACTGTACATTGTATGTACATATATTGACATGCAGTATGCTCCATAATCATATTAATGCAGGTATTAATCTCTTTGAATAAAATAACGTCCATTCTTAACATCAGAATGGTTTAATTCTGTATCCAAACTGCATAGAGGTTACACAGCTGCATATCTGGCCATTAAAATGATCACCTGCTCAATTCTGCATTACAGTAGATGTCACAGCAATACTTGTCACTGTTTGTATGCTAAATAGTGTTAAACAATGTTTGTGTGCTAATGTTAAATGTTTGTTTAAAACGTTACTTTCTGATTAAGAATTTCCTAATATTTTGAATTAATAAAATTCTTTTGTCATTTCTATTTTCGCAACTTTCATACTTGCCAACTTTTCCGATTTGGGGCGGACATTCACGATTTTCAACCCTATCTTCTGCCTGCCCCCAATCTGTAATTTCTGTCGCTAATCTCCCGATTTTACAGTGAAGTAAACACTGTTTATATTGTGGGAAATGTGACGCAACACGTCTCCTCCTTGCTGCACACTGCACAGCCTCCCAAAGTGTTTCCCTCCGTGGCCGTGCAACCTGCTTGTGACGAAGGTTCCCCTCCCCTGCTCGTGTGTCCAGCAGTGCAAACTGGTGGGCTCCACCCAAATGGTTGATATTGGTCTACATCAAGTACAGTACAGTACAGTACTCTGAAAACACCTTTGCAATGAAACGTGGGACGTCGGGGAGCCCCCTACTAGCAGGTGTCGCAAAATATGTCATTCAAAACAAAACTGTATTGAAACAACTTAACTATCAGGGCCCCAAAAAGAAGATTTTTAAAAAAAGAGGATTAAAAAAAAAAAACAGGAGATGGCACATTACTAGCTAATATTAAACAGCACACCACGGTTGTTTTGTCTCATCTGTTTACACAGACAGTTGTGTTCCATTATTAGCCATGCTGCAAGATAACACTTTCTCCTGTCAATGCTAAAATTGCTACCTAGCTAATTTTTTCTATCAGCTTGGTCTGTCCAAACTAGTACTAATTCGTGATAGGATAAAATATTAGGGGTGTAAATCGCGGGTTTTGTCACGATACGATATAATATCGATATAATGAACTACGATACGATATTTGCCGATATCTTAAAGCCTGCTGCGATTCATTGACGATATATCGCGATATAGTGCTCTACGATCGATATATATTTTTCTTTAATAAAAAATATAGAACAATATCCTGATTTATAACAATTCATACGCAAAATCAAAAAGGTACTGCAAACTCTTTATTTAGGAAATTACAAGAGTATTGCAGTATACAAATTGCTTACTTTAACACTGAACTTTGATGTCGTGTTTTTTCTTTAAATGTGCGGCGAGATTTGTGCTCCCTGAATATTTGATCACCGCATGGCAGGATTTACAAACTGCACGTGTCTTGTCCGTTGAGCCATCTTTTCTTTGGAATCCAAAGTGCTTCCAAACGAATGACTTGAAGCCTAAAGGGGAGCCAATTTCCTCGTCTTTTTGGACACTAGCCATAGCACCAGCCCAGGAGCCGCGTACTAGTTGTCGACTCCCCTTTCACGTGCAGCAACGCCGCGCACTGCTCCCTGCTCCCGGAAAGATGAAGCAAGCAACAATGAACTGGACTTCAAAATAAAGTCGCGTCTAATGTCCGAGGTCAAACACGGCGATATAAATCGATGTTTACTTTTAGCATCGATGCCAATAAATCGTAGAGCATTATATCGATTAATCGATGTGTATCGATGTATCGTTACACCCCTATAAAATATATATCCCCTAGAATTTTATGGGAAAGGCTGAATGTTACATTAACCCTTGTGCAGTATCTGGACATTTCTTCATACTAAAGGGGTTTCAAAGGCCAAACAAAAGAAAACACTAGGATGCTAACGTTTCACACCGACTTTCAGAACATCTCAATAGTCAAAATGGCACCATGCCATTTCTAAGTTACCGTTTTTTTCCGTGTATAATGCGCCCCCATGTATAAAATGGTATGTTGATGCTGGAAAAAAGCCTGTACCCATGTATAATACGCACCCAATTTTTTTAGATTTTTTTTTTTTAAATATTTTTATTATTTTTTTTTTTAAGTCCCAATGATCGTCACACACGCAGGGAGGGAATGGGTCCCATTTTTATAGTCTTTGGTATGGTCTTAACTAGGCTGGATGTAAATTTATTTGTTGGCGATGATTTCACCGACTGCCCGTAAAGGCACCACCGCGATCCGTGCGGACATGTGAAAAAGGCGGCTCTGTATGGGAGAGACGTTGAAGAGGAATAAAAACACCCTTGGAAACCAAAACTTGCCCCTCGTCGTGACTCGGAGCCGCAACAAATGTTTCGGATTTGTGTAGGGTACATTGTGACAGACAGCAAACGAGCAGGTGATCGAGCAAGCGTCTGATACGAGAGCATTGCGGTCGTATGGAGCGTGTTTGAAGTGAACAGCAGAGATGAAAGGAACAAGGCAAAGTGTTGTAAAATTAAATATTACCTGTAATACGCATTTTGTTATTTGCTGATTGAAACTGCTAATTAAACTGTGAATTGAAACTAATAGGAAGAAAAAAACTCTCGCTCTTTATATAGCTGACGTGTCTTGCGCATCCGTTCTGCGCATTGGATCCATAGTGCGCATGCGCAGTCATATTGCTTCCGTATGACGTCCGGTCCGCGATGGAGATTAAAAAACAAACAATAAAAACAACACACCACCAAGGATTGCACCATCGCATCAAACGATGTGTCGTCAATTATGAATTTTACTGAGTAAGCGTGTTGGGCAGGATGGCTGAATGCGATGCGCGATTGACAACAAACAAGAAGAAAGGTGATTTCAAGTTTTATTTCGAGGGAGATTTGTCATGTCTCGTCCCCAGTTTTGCTATGTGTCTAGGTTGCCATAGTTTCTGTTCGCGTCGCTCCTCTCTTCCTGTGTCACCTCAATCGATGTAACGTGTTTTGTATTTAAGTCCCGTCTGCCCCTCGCTCACCGTCGGATCATTGCATGTGTTACTGTCATGATGTCTGTTTGGTTTCTGTTCCTGTCTTTGGTAGATTTTAGGACAATAAATTAGTAAAATATTGCGCACTATACACGGAAAAAAACGGTAAACCGATGCAATATAAAGGATATCTACAGCTTTTCTCCGTGTATAATGCGCGAAATTTAACTAATTTATTGTCCTAAAATCTGGGGTGCGCATTATACATGGGTACAATTGTTTTTTAATTTTTAAAAAAAATTTTTTTTTTTTTAAGAAAATCATGGTACAACAAAACCAACAACAGGACTGACCGACAAAGACGTGGAACAAAAAGACAGGGTGACATTACCAAAGACAGGAACAGAAACCAAACAGACATCATGACATCATCCGACGGTGAGCGAGGGGCAGACAGGACTTAAATACAAAACACGTTACATTGATTGAGGTGACACAGGAAGAGAGGGGCGACGCGAACAGAAACTATGGCAACCTAGACACATAGCAAAACTGGGGACGAGACATGACAAATCTCCCCCGAAATAAAACTCACCTTTCTTCTTGTTTGTTGTCAATCGCGCATCGCATTCAGCCATCCTGCCCAACACACTTAGTAAAATTCATAATTGACGACACATCGTTTGATGCGATGGTGCAATCCTCGATGGTGTGTTATTGTCAAATATTGTTTGTTTTTTAATCTCCATCGCGGACCGGACGTCATACGGAGGCCGCCATTACAGATGCGCAGAACGGTTGCGCAAGACACGTCAGCTATATAAAGAGCGAGAGTTCAGTTCTCCACCTATTAGTTTCAATTCACAGTTTAATTAGCAGTTTCAATCAGCAAATAACAAAATGCGTATTACAGGTAATATTTTATTTCACAACACTTTGCCTTGTTCCTTTCGTCTCTGCTGTTCATTTCAAACACGCTCCATACGACCGCAATGCTCTTGTATCAGACGCTCGCTCGATCACCTGCTAGTTTGCCGTCTGTCACAATGTACCCTACACAAATCCGAAACATTTGTTGCGGCTCCGAGTCACGACGAGGGGCAAGTTTTGGTTTCCAAGGGTGTTTTTATTCCTTTTCAACGTCTCTCCCATACAGAGCCGCCGTGTGCGCACGGAGCGCGGTGGTGCGTTTAGGGGCAGTCGGAGAAATCAACGCCAACAAAAAAAATGACATCCAGCCTAGTTAAGACCATACCAAAGACTTTAAAAATGGGACCCATTGCCTCCCTGCGTGTGTGACGATCTTTGGGACTTAAAAAAAAAAAAAAAAAAAAAACCATTTAAAAAAAAATTCATAAAAATTGGGTGCGTATTATACATGGGTACAAGCTTTTTTCCAGCATCAGCATGCCATTGTTAGGGGTGCGTACTATACATGGGGGCGCACTATACACGGAAAAAAACGGTAATATTTTTTACCGAAGTTTAGAAAGTTTATCTTTCGGTATTTTCAAATCAATTGGATGAAGCCTTTAGGTAAGACAAGTTTGCCAAAATATGTTCTGTGAAAATGTGTAAAAATGGGTTAAAAATTGAGCATTCAAAAATTCATAACTCTTCCTTTTCATTTTAGATTATGGATGGAATGGACTTTTTTTTTTATGTCTCCACAGGGGTGGGCAAACTACGGCCCACGGGCCACATCCGGCCCACGGGACCGTTTAATCCGGCCCGCCAACCCTGAATAAATTGTATTATTAAACATTTTTTTGGGTCATTTTGCCTGCAATGACTGCGTTTCCCCAGTAGATGGGGAACCGCTCGCCTGGGCATTTACTACCGGAAGCCGTGTCAGAAAGCTCGGTGCAGAGCTTTCAGATACAGTTTTACGTTAAAGCCACCCACAAACCTTCCCCTGGAATCCTTCTATTAAAATGAGTCGCCCAAGGAAAAGCAAGGTGGACACAGTGCCGAGTGTTTAAAAAAGAGTGGCCAATTTGGCTCGATGTACGCGACGTGACGTTCAGCCACATCAACATCAACCCGTCACAGATCGAGGTAAACGGACCAACACCTTGGATCTCTCCTAAGAATTGCCACAACAAATTTTACTCCAGACTATCACGCACTAGCAAAAAAGGGAGACCAACAACACTGTTCCCACTGAAAATGAAGGGGAGGCTCTCAAGTTTGTTGTAAAAAAAAATATGCATTTTGAATATGATTTGTACACATAGCAGAGATTGAAACTAGCGACCATTCTCATTGTTAGAAAAATGTATATATATGTTATCATGCGTTCTCTAATCAATGCTTTACCGCAATATTACTGCAATATATGCTTGCTGTTTGGCCTTGCTGTTTTTATGATGTACCACAGAAGGACAGTTCCTTTCTAACAAAGACCACTTTGTTAGACAACGTGCCTCATTGCTGTCTTGCACCCCAGATGAACCTCCAAGTGACCATTAAAGTCAGGGTTTTTCCTAACTATCTTTATTGTAGGATTAGGTTAGAATGTATATAACCAGTAATAAATAACTTATTTTGTTGCATCCTACACAATGTCGTAAAACTTCCCTTGCTATGTTTTAACTAGAGGTCAAAGTTTTTTTCTTCTGTATCCAGTCCACTCAAACTCCTCTTCCCAGATGTTCTTATCAGTATGTAAACACCTAATGATTTTCCTTATGAGACAAAGCCCACATGCTTTCCTCCTCCCCTTTAGTGGCTTATGTCTCACACTGTGGGTAGGGCAAATCCAAATAAAAAGAGCGGGAGTGCATACCGATTTTTTAGTGTGTGTAGAGATTGTTGTAAGCTATCTGTACTGCACTCCTCGCGAGAAAAGACTTAATATTCTGTCTCACTTGTGGTCTGTTTGCTGTTGCTCTTCTCTTAATAGTTATTCAGTCATCGAAATAAACCTGACAGAAATTGGGGGCTCGTCCGGGATCTCGACACACCTGGCGGGTCCAGCGGACTCTTCGACGCAGGCGAAAATCCTCGGCCGAGGTAAACAAAAGCCCTTTGACGGGACTGTCTCGATCAGTCCGGCTGGACACCGGGAGGGTTGACGAGATCTTCCGAGGAAGAGAATCAGCAGACCGTGAGTAGGAATATTAATTCTACTAAAAAAGAATGAATGAGCTGTGACAAGAGGTCACTAAATACACTTAAAACCTTGAGAATTCTAGACCCTATCAAGTGCAATTAGAAACAGTTAAATTCCGCAGGGGTGGATGTGGAGCCCCCTAACGTTTTATGTTAGTTAAATTCCGCAGCAGGAGGGGCGGACTCCTCTGTTATTAGAAAACGCGCGTGGTATGCTTGTGTACGGTTTGACTGAGAGTGATCTCATTTGAGCCCTCCTCTTAAATAGTAAGCGAAAGTCCCTACCCCGACATGAACTAAAATGCAAAGATTGGAAATGACTAGGCCAAAATCAAATCAAATCAGGTTTCCATGTAATGAAATAGGAACCTGGCTGCCAAAATTAAGGAGAAATTAGCTTAAATATACAGGAGATATTTGTGTTAAACGGATAAAGTAAGATAAAGAAGCACTGAAGTTAAAATTGGCTAAATAAATGTAAGACGGGTAAAAAGGTGTTGTTAGTGGGTTCTATGTGATCATATATGTTGTGCGTCATCCTTTTGTGCTGGTGTGTGTGCGTGTACGCGCAGAGGATCCCCATGAATGGGTGTGTGTATGAGTGCGAGTGAGATGTGTGTCCTATGGAAGAAATCAGTAATGGAGAATGTTCTGGAGGCTGTTGAGCAATAATAGGGAAATTGAGAAGTGGATGATGGTGTCTTTAAGTTGGTTGGAGAAACTAAAATGAGCAGTGTGTGGCAGTAGAGAAAATAAGACGTGTGTGGCAGAAAGTGACTAGAATGGTGGCTTGATAGGATGAGAAGAAGAGACAGCAAGTGTTGTGTAGAAGACAGTGAAAGATGTCGAATGTGAACATGATGGAGGGGGCAACAGCAAAGTTGGCCTGCCCTTTGAGAAGGTGAAACTGATAAGCGTGCCTGCGCTCGCGCGTAGTCGCGGGGCGGGGCTGTCCGCGTGGGCCTGTGCTATGCTTGTGTGGGCGGTGGGCCGGCATCATGATCGTTGCAGGAAATGGCCAGCCTGTGACCAATCAACATTGATGCTGCGCCCCCTCCTCGCACGAGGGGTGCTGTGGCTGCGGGCGAAGCAGGGAAAATGTGAGTTTCTCAGAGAATGTTTGAATATTTGAAGCAGGGTGACGCTTGAGGAAGATGTGACAATATTAGCATGAAGGATAAAAGGCACTGTTGAGAAAACAAAAGTATAACCAAAACGTCAAAATAGAGGATGACGTTTGCGCAGCGTTGTTTGTTTGTATTGTTTGTGAGCTGTGTCTCTGCTGTAAGTTTTTGTGTTGTCTGTGTGCTGTCAGTGTTATGTGTTAAAATTGGCTAATGTAGGTGCACAAAAGAATTTGCTAGATTGTAGTCTATATGATTTGCACCGCAAAACAAAAGCAATTTTGTGAAAATAAGAAGAAAAGAAAGGCAAGCAATTTTTTTTGTGGGCAGAAACTGGTCCACACTGCATTAATGCCTAGCCCTGATGAAACAAAATTTGAGAGATGGAAAGAACTTGCTTTCTGGAATTGGATGAAGCAAAATTATTAAATAACATTTCAAAGCTAAATTTAGAAGAAATAGTCGATTGGTTGTGTAAAGACTACACAAGTTTTTACATTTGAGGATAAGAGAGCGATTGAGTTAGTTAAAGTTAAGAAACAACAACAATTGACTAATATAATAATTTACTGGCGGTTATTTTGTTGTTTTTTATCTTTATCTTGATTGGTTTGACACCTTGAGGGAGGAAGGATTAGGATGTGGAACACGGGTTGAGACAACCAGTTACACACGCAAAGCATGTGTGCACTGGGACACTGAGAAGCATTTTGAAAGGTGTGTCAAATTAAATGGAGATGAAATCATATGTAGTAATACAACACTTTACTACATATGGATTCTCTAAATCATACAATTGGGTAAAATAAAACATACATTTTGATTTTTGTTCAAATTACTAAGATTCTTGTGATAAACCAGCTCAGTGGCCTAGTGGTAGAGTGTCCGCCCTGAGACTGGAAGGTTGTGGGTTCAAACCCCGGCCGGGTCATACCAAAGACTATAAAAATGGGACCCATTGTCTCCCTGCTTGGCACTCAGCATTAAGGGTTGGAATTGGGGGGTTAGATAACCAACTGATTCCCGAGCGCGGCATCGCTGCTGCTCACTGCTCCCCTCTCCCCCAGGGGATGGATTAAAATCACATGGGGATGGGTTAAATGCAGAGGACAAATTTCACCACACCCAAATGTGTGTGTGATAGGGGTGTAACGATACATCGATACACATCGATTAATCGATATAATGCTCTACGATTTATTGGCATCGATGCTAAACGTAAACATCGATTTATATCGCCGTGTTTGACCTCGGACATTAGACGCGACTTTATTTTGAAATCCAGTTCATTGTTGCTTGCTTCCTCTTTCCGGGAGCGGGGAGCAGTGCGCGGCATTGCTGCACGTGAAAGGGGAGTCGACAACTAGTACGCGGCTCCTGGGCTGGTGCTATGGCTAGTGTCCAAAAAGACGAAGAAATTTGCTCCCCTTTAGGCTTCAAGTCATTCGTTTGGAAGCACTTTGGATTCCAAAGAAAATATGGCTCAACGGACAAGACACGTGCAGTTTGTAAATCCTGCCATGCGGTGATCAAATATTCAGGGAGCACAAATCTCGCCGCATATTTAAAGAAAAAACACGACATCAAAGTTCAGTGTTAAAATAAGCACTTTGTATACTGCAATACTCTTGTAATTTCCTAAGTAAAGAGTTTGCTGTACCTTGTTGATTTTGCGTATGAATTGTTATAAATCAGGATATTGTTCTATATTTTTTATTAAAAAAAAATAATCGATCGTAGAGCACTATATCGCGATATATCGTGAATGAATCGCAGCAGGCTTTGAGATATCGGCAAATATCGTATCGTAGTTCTTTGTATCGATATTATATCGTATCGTGACAAAACCCGCGATTTACACCCCTAGTGTGTGACGATCATTGGGACTTTAACTTTAACTTTTAACTTTATAAACGATGAGAAAATGATTGAAAAGTAACTAAAGAAACTACAAGAAACTACAACTAAGCTAGTTGTGGAAGCAGTCCAATTACCACGAAAAATAACTATATGCACGTGTGCAGGGCACACACACAAGAAGCTGATTAAATTCAAGAGGTAACAAGCTTGCAGACTGAACCGCATAGCTGTGGTGCAAGAGATGCTTCAAATTTTATACACACAAGAAGCAGATTAAATTACTGAAATGTTTTTAAAGAAGTGCAGCAATAAAGTCCGTAGACTGAAATACAAATAGGGACGAAAAGAGGGGCAAGAGTGGAGAATGGTATCTCTAAATGACCAGAAGACAGACCTGTCCTACCATAGAACCTATACGAATGGGCAGTAATATTGAGCCATAGTGTGTGTCGCGTGGCTCAAGAGGAGGGATAATGGGGCAGGTCAGTCAGCTTTATACAACATACGGATTTGATTCATATTGAAAACATTTTCAAAACAAAAAAGAAAAAGAAAGAAAATTGTAGAGGTTGTTTAACATGTGCTAAACACAATCCACAGGGTTATAATGCCTGGTCATAATAGATGCATTCTCAAAATGGTTTGAATTGGCTTCAACAAAAACACTGAATGCCTTAACAGTGGCAAAAACGTTATGTAAAGAAATAATACCGAGATATGGGATTTCGGAAATTAATTCTCGTGACAGAACTGGTATAAAGTGTGAAAATGTGCATAGAAAAATGTAAGATCATGGAAAAAATGTTTAGTAGTACTGTGGGTACCGTATGAAAAATTGTTTGGGCGACAATATAGATTACCATGTTTTAAAACCAAGTGGGAAACTAAGGATGGTTTAAATTTGGCATTTACATTTTATATTTATAATTAATATTTTAAAGGCAAAAAGAACAAAGCACGTTCTGATTAAGAGCATTGAAAACAAAACACTGGTGTTCTTCCAAGGGGGAAGGGCCACATTGAATATTGATAATTACGTCAACTGCCATTAAAATAGCAGAAAGGTCAGTTGAGGTGGTCCTTGCAAATTACAAAAGGGTAATTTCTTTTGAGGTAACGTTCAATCGGGAAAAAGTGACCCAAAGGGAGCCTTACCTCTTAGAGAAATGCCGGGAACAAGAAAATGGAACAATGACGTTATTGCATGTAAGGTGGCCATCTTTGTTGCCACTTTGTTAACTTCAGCAATATGGTATTTGTGGGAACAAAGTCATAATGAGTAGGGGAGAGATGAGTGAACAACTTATATTGATCACTCCCAAAAAAAAATAATAATAATAAATTATGCCGCATTGTAGCGATTTAAAAGATCAATTTGACCTTTGCAGGATGATCTGCTGTGTCAGATCTGGACTGCCAAGAAAGTATGATGTTTATATGTGTACTTCGTCAACAACCGCTGTAGATGTTAAAGAATGGGATGAATATATCTAAAGTGAATGTGGATAATTTGTTTCAGGTAACTAGTATAAGAGTAAACTGCTAAACGAAACAATTGATTGCTAATGGCAAAACAAGCTGTAAAGACAAACAAAAATTGAATATGTCATATGTATGGGTTTGTGACCATTGCTTTATGTTGTACCGTCACCATTGATCAAAGATTGTGTGAAATCTATCATGTCTATTGGATTGTGAAATGTGTGACAGAGCATTCTATATAGTAATATCCATTGAAGAAAGAAAAAAGAAGCCATTGCTTTCAGAGAATGTAGTCAAGCTAAATTGTATATGTATCAACATCCCAAGATCTGAAAAAAAAAAAAAAAGCTGGTAAAAAACAAAATATCTTTGAATTTGAGAGCCGACAATGATCTGACCGAAATTGATGCAATTGGTGTTCCCAGAGGAGTACCGGATAAGTGTAAGCTGGTGAATCAGATAGCAGCTGGTTTTGAATCCACCATGTGTCCATTACAACGTGCAGTGGCTTGGAAATTGGACCGAGGCGGGTTTCAGGGCGGTCCACTCCCAACTGGCCGCGACTTCCCTCATGGCTTTCCAGAACCGAATGGCCATTGACATGCTACTCTCAAAAGAGGGTGGTGTCTGCGCCATGTTTGGTGAACAATGCTGCACATTTATTCCCAATAATACTGCCGCTGATGGAAGCCTGTCCCAGGCCCTTGAGGGCCTGAGGACCTTGAATGGGAAAATGAAGGAACACAGTGGAGTGAACACGGAGGTTTGGAACGACTGGCTAAACGTGTTCGGACAGTACCGTACCCTGGTTTCCTCGGTCTTAGTCTCCCTTGCCATTTTTTCTGCTGTTTTGACCTTGTGTGGATGTTGTTGTATTCCGTGTCTCCGGTCTCTAATTAACAGATTAATTACAACTGCTATCTCTCCAGCAGCTGAGACTTTTCCGTTGCTCCAAGGGGACGACTTTGCGACTGACGAGGGTTGTCGCTCTAGCGATGGCTCCATCTTTGAAGCTCCTGTGGTAAACCTGTCCGATTTGTTTCCCGACTCTGATATTGATTATTAAGGCTCGATCGCCTCCCGGGTGTAAATTTGTTCTTATAAATTGTGATCCTGCGGCTGAAAATCTTTTTGAAATGGCTGCTTTTAGGTGATAAGATGGTCTCTGGGAACTTATGATAAACAGGAGGGAATTGTTAGAAAAATGTATATATATGTTACATATTCGTTCTCTAATCAATGCTTTACCGCAATATTACTGCAATATATGCTTGCTGTTTGGCCTTGCTGTTTTTATGATGTACCACAGAAGGACAGTTCCTTTCTAACAAAGACCACTTTGTTAGACAACGTGCCTCATTGCTGTCTTGCACCCCAGATGAACCTCCAAGTGACCATTAAAGTCAGGGTTTTTCCTAACTATCTTTATCGTAGGATTAGGTTGGAATGTATATAACCAGTAATAAATAACTTAGCTTGTTGCATCCTACACAATGTCGTAAAACTTCCCTTGCTATGTTTTAACTAGAGGTCAAAGTTTTTTTTCTTCTGTATCCAGTCCACTCAAACTCCTCTTCCCAGATGTTCTTATCAGTATGTAAACACCTAATGATTTTTCCTTACGAGACAAAGCCCACTTGCTTTCCTCCTCCCCTTTAGTGGCTTATGTCTCACACTGTGGGTAGGGCAAATCCAAATAAAAAGAGCGGGAGTGCATACAGATTTTTTAGTGTGTGTAGAGATTGTTGTAAGCTATCTGTACTGCACTCCTCGCGAGAAAAGACTTAATATTCTGTCTCACTTGTGGTCTGTTTGCTGTTGCTCTTCTCTTAATAGTTATTCAGTCATCGAAATAAACCTGACACTCATTTTCAAACAATGCAGGATGCTCAAGGACATTGATGCACTCCCTGTTTGCGACTAATCTTAACCTGTAAAGTTCTTAAGACTTACTTTAGGAAGTGTTTCCCGTTTCCTCACCTTTGTTACCAGGTGTTTGTGAATTAAAACTCTGCTCTGATTTTCAGATACCCCTCACCGTGTTGCCGTTTTGATTACTTTATTTGGATGTATGCTTTCACCGATTCTTCAAGATGATATATTTGGTCAGAATGTTTGCCGTTTGATGTGATCTCATCTAAGATAAACATCTTTCATTAATATGACCTGCAGGCACTGAAGTGATGGAGACTGTTATTCATAATAACAGTGTCGTATTTATGAGAATCACTGATAGCAGTTTTTTAGTGATTTTCTTTTTTTTAATGCTGTTAATAAATGCATTTGTTTTCAAAAAACTTGTTTGGAATATCCATGCTTTACTATCTACTAAAGGCCAAAATCTTTTATGGAATGACCTTTACAGGTCGCTTATATTACTTCACACAAACACTACGTCCATCTGCTCCTGGTTCGGCCCTCCGGTCCAAATTTAGAACCCAGTTCGGCCCGCGAGTCAAAAGGTTTGCCCACCCCTGCTCCAGGTGCTACACATTCCTGCCATTTTTTGCAGGTCTTGGTCAAAAGGATAATTTTTCCACTCGAGGTGTCGTACCTGTAAAGAGGTGAGGGAATTTGATGGGAAGGATGACAGCCTCTTTTAAAGCTTCCTTGGCTCCCTCGAGCCCAGCCACATCCGTCCACCTCACATTGGGCTTCTCCATAACTATTGCACCTGGACACAGACGTCAGAGTTCGTGCTTGATTAACTTGTAGGGTTTGAAATACATATTTATATTTGGATATTGCTGTCGAGTGTTGACCGTTTTTTTTATTGTATTTTTGAATAATGCACCTTGCCTAATTGGTTTGCTTGTCCCGTTTTTCTTTTAAATTTTATTTATCAAGCACACCTCACGAATAAAAATGTGTATTTCAAATATTTTCTTGGTGTAGTTAACTGATTAGTCAAGCAATAGAATTTTGTAATGTACTAGAATTCAGATTTTAGTTGGGGACCTTTATCAGATATGAGCTCAAAATAATATTGAGATTAATTAAGTAGAAATCCTGGAATTATATTGATGCTTTTTTAATCGGCCGACAGCACATCCATCCATCCATCCATCCATCCGAAAACAAATAAATCAGAAAATCACATTGTCTACTATTTAAAGAAATTATTTCTAAATACCGTAATTTTCAAAATCCAACACCAAGAACAGTCATGAACAAGCAACAACAGGCTAAACAATAGGTATGCTAACGTGACATAAACACAAACTAAGAGCTGAGAACGGCCCTGACGTAAAATTCAGAGTTATTCAAAAAAACTATTACATAAATAACACGTTAATAAAACCATCTGCGTCACTTCAATTCATTAAATCCATCAATCGTCCTTTGTCAACAATGCGTGTGCGCCGCTGACGGCTCTTGCACTTCAAAATATTCCACAGGCCCATATAACGATATATAAATTATATGTCAAATAACTATTGAAGTGAAAGAGAGCTCCGTCGAGTGACGCGCGACGTCGCATCAGCAGCGCAGCGGTTGTTTACATAAAGGACAAAGATCGACTCGACGGAGCTCTCTTTCACTTCAGTGGATTGAAGTCGGGGGCCGGCGCTCGGCCGGGTGGCTGTCCAGGGACGGTGGATGGGGCTCGGACAATGCTTTTACGCACGCCCGGTCCTACTCTACCGAGCTGTCTTTCACCTCCATGGATGGAAGTCGAGGGCCGGCGCTCAGCCGGGTGACTGTCCGAGGCTCGGTCATGGCTTTTACGCACGCCCAGTCCTATTCTATGGAGCTCTCTTCCACTTCCGTGTCTGGAAGTCCACGCTGCCACACGCCTGTAAGTTTGTTTTGTTAAATACTGTTGTCACTTGAAATTCAAATTACAGTAATCCCTTGCTACATTGCGGTTCCCCTTTTTTTTTTTAACGGTTTGAAAAAAATAAAATATAAGTCGCTCCTGAGTATAAGTCGCCCCCCCCCCCCAACTACGAAAAAAAAAATGCGACTTATAGTCCGAAAATTACGGTAATGGTGGAAAGCAAGTATTTGATCCTGCAAAGAAGCAAGATTTCTGGCTGTCACAGACCTGCTCTTCTTACCTTACCTATATTAATACCACCAGTTTGAACTCTTTAACAGTATAAAAGACACCTGCACATGACCTCAAACAGTTATACTCCAAACTCCACTATAGTAAAGACCAAAGCTGTCAAAGGACACTAGAAACAAGATTGTAGACCTTTATCAGGCTGGGAAGACCGAATCAGCAATAGGCAAGCAGCTTGCTGCGAAGAAATCTATTGCTGGAGAAATAATCAGGAAATGGAAAATTTACTTGACCACTACTAATCTCACTTGATCAGGGGCTCCACACAAGAGCTCAACCCGTGGGGTCAAAATGATCACAAGAACGGTGAGCAAAAATCCCAGAACCACATGGGGGACCTAGTGAAAGACCTGAAGAAAGCTGGGACTGTGTGTCTGTAACACTAATGGTAGTGTTACAGACACACTACGCCGCCAGATCTTGCACTCAGATCTTGCAGCGCCAGACGTGTCCCCCTGTATAAGCCAGAACCAGTGGTACCTCTACTTACGAACTACCGTATTTTCCAGACTATAAGGCGCACCTAAATACCTAAAATCTTCTCAAAAGCCGACAGTGCGCCTTATAGTCCAGTGCGCCTTATATGTAGACTAAATGCCTAAATTCAAACTGGCCCGAAGCATTGTGACATGAAATCAAGCATAAGTGGCCTGCTGAAGACTATGAATCATGAATCAAAAAGACTATGGATCATTATTTTGTGATTATAAAGTCATTTGTTGCATCTGAAGTTGAAATAAAAAAGATAAAATGGAGAATGATTTGATTTGGATTAAAAATCTGACATGATGCATTAATGGTGCGCCTTATAGTCCGGTGCATATGGCATGTTGATGCTGGAAAAAAGCCTGTACCCATGTATAATACGCACCCAATTTTTTTTTTTTTTGTTTAAGTCCCAATGATCGTCACACGCGCAGGGAGGCAATGGGTCCCATTTTTATAGTCTTTGGTATGGTCTTAACTAGGGTGGATGTATTTTTTTTTGTTGGCGTTGATTTCTCCGACTGCCCGTAAAGGCACCACCGCGATCAGTGCGGACATGTGAAAAAGGCGTGCGGACATGTGAGAAAGGCGGCTCTGTATGGGAGAGACGTTGAAGAGGAATAAAAACACCCTTGGAAACCAAAACGTGCCCCTCGTCGTGACTCGGAGCCGCAACAAATGTTTCGGATTTGTGTAGGGTACATTGTGACAGCAAACGAGCAGGTGATCGAGCAAGCATCTGATACAAGAGCATTGCGTTCGTATGGAGCGTGTTTGAAGTGAACAGCAGAGACGAAAGGAACAAGGCAAACTGCAAATAAAATATTACCTGTAATACGCATTTTGTTATTTGATGATTGAAACTGCTAATTGAACTGTGAATTGAAACCAATAGGGAGAGAACTGAAGTCTTGCTCTTAATATAGCTGACGTGTTTTTTGTCCAAATTAAAAAAAAATAGAATTCAAAATTTTACTTCTAAATTGAGGAATTATGGCACAAAAGTTGCCCACACGCCAGCAGAAGGCAGGGAGTGCCCACACAATTGCAGTGCGTACACTTGTACCTTTTTATAAAAAAATTTTTTATAATAATAAGGGTTTTGTCACGATACGATATCATATCGATACAAAAATCGCGATACGATATTTGCCGATATCTTAAAGCCTGCTGTGATTCATTCACAATACATCACGATATAGTGCTCTACGATCGATATAGAACAATTTCCTGATTTATAACAATTCATACGCAAAATCAATAAGGTACTGCAAACTCTTTATTTAGGAAATTACAAAGTGCTTCCAAACGAATGACTTGAAGCCCAAAGGGGAGCGAATTTCCTCGTCTTCTTGGACATTAGCCATAGCACCAGCCCAGGAGCCGCGTAGTTGTCGGCTCCCCTTTCACGTGCCTGCTCTGCTCACAACACAACATGCCGCGCACTGCTCCCGGAAAGAGGAAGCAAGCAACAATGAATTGGATTTCAAAATAAAGTCGCGTCTAATGTCCGAGGTCAAAAACAGGCGATATAGATCGATGTTTACGTTTAGCAACGATGCCGACAAATCATAGAGCATTATATCGATTAATCAATGTGTATCGAATCGTTACACCCCTAATACATACATACATACATACATACATGCATACATACATACATAAAGTTGCACTTTGTTTACAAGTTTTCCTGTCTGCAGTCATCTTTCTCTTTATTGTAAAATATTAAATAAACACATCGGAAATTGAATCAAAATTTGAATATTTTTGGGTCAAGTTGCCCAGCCCTATTTTATATCTCGTTTTTCTATAGGAGTCTATCCTCAAATTGCTCACATTAGATGCATTATTGAGCCATACATACTCTGCTGGTCTTTAACTATGTAAGTGGTCACCGCTGCCCCTTGAGCAGGCTGACGGAAGCGTGGCTGCCGGTATGCACCTACAGCCCTTCTGACCACCACCAAATATTCATGCACCGGTGTGAGTGGCACTAAAGGAAAGGTGAGTGAAGTGTCTAGCTCGAGGAAACAATACATGACTCGGGCAACAGCCAACCCTTCGGTTACTAAACCACTGAGGCGTGGCAATTTGTTCACTCATTTGATTTGGAAAAAAAAAAATAACCAATGGATCGATGCTTTAGACTAAGGTGGGATCTGCCGTTGGCCAGTGTATGGCGAGAGACTATGGAGATTAAAGTTATTATCTTAACACCAACAGGCAGGCAGCCGCTGGGAGCTTTTCGTCAGCTGTAGACTATTTTGCCACACTAATGTACGCAATAATCATCCATCCATCCTAACTTTCTGTCTTGTACTCCTAAGACTCACGCACCCATTAGCTGCTCCTGAAGCTTCTTCCTCTCTGGGTTTTCTCCTTCGCTGTCACTGTCACTCCTGCACAGAACACACCAAAATACACAAACATCAACTTCAGAGTTTGAATCTTGAACTTAAATTGACTAAATAGATGACTGCTTACTTCTCATTGTTCTGTGACTCCTTCACAGGCTTCTTGCACTGTCTGTCTTTATTCTTCAGGTAATCCTTAAGTTTCTCTGCTCTGTCCAAATACTGCATACACTTAGCTCGAATGCTTTCCTTCGCCTTGTCACTGTGGGCCTCATCTGCAAGAGCAACACATTGCAGGCAACAGTACACAAATAACTGCATGCATCCGACAGTGGAATGCAATGATTGTTAGTTGACCATTACTGCTCACATTTAATGGCATGAAGAAAATATTCCACAGCATGTTGGTAAAGACGCAACGCCTCCTCATAATTCTTAGACTTGTCTTCTTCTGTGGCTTTGGTCACAAGATCAATTGCCTTCTGACAATAACACATAGACAAATAAGAGCTGTAAGATAAAAATATACATGTACACACGCTCTGATACTGTTGCAAAAACTGTACAATACACGATGCGCTAGCAAGGGCCAAAGAAAAGCGGGTGCACTGCAGTGTTTTTGATATGCTCGAGCATAACACAACGTGCATTTAATCAAGCTGTAAATATTTACCGAAGACAGTTATGTGCGTTTTTCTTATGTAGGTGTTGATTGAAGACGTCAGTTCACCGTCACGCCAGTTATTAGCTGCACTACTCCTGTAACTAGTTTAGCTAACACCGCGCTAACAACGTCAGTGTGAAAAACAATATACCTGCAATGTTGACGTTGTCATTTCATCTCACACTTAAGTTCTTCGTCCAAATGTATTTCTTCAGTAGTTTCGAATGTTGATGTGTGACGAAATACACACTATACGTGGACACAAAAACATCGCTAATAGCGTGACAAAATCGGCTATTCCAGCGCCCAGAAAACTCCACCCTCGACCCACAGACTACTGCTGCATTCGAGGAAGATATGAAATCGGAAATATCCCACTCGGATGTTCCCATTCCAACCTCAAAGCGGTCAAGTCAAATGTCAACAACAAAGATTGCTGATTTCGATATACTGTTTGACCTCCAGAAAGCTTTCTTCATAATTTACCGTTTTTTTGTGTATAATGCGCCCCCATGTATAATACGCACCCTAAAAATGGCATGGTGATGCTGGAAAAAAGCCTGTACCCATGTATAATACGCACCCAAATTATCTCCCCCCCCCCCCCCCCCCCAAATGATCGTCACACACGCAGGGAGGCAATGGGTCCCATTTCTATAGTCTTTGGTATGGTCTTAACTAGGCTGGATGTATATATTTTTTTGTTGGCGTTGATTTCTCCGACTGCCCGTAAAGGCACCACCGCGATCAGTGCGGACATGTGAAAAAGGCGGCTCTGTATGGGAGAGACGTTGAAGAGGAATAAAAACACCCTTGGAAACTAGGGATGGGCGATACCAATGATTTTGGAATCGATCCGATACCAAGTATTTCCTACCCAAAATACCCGATATTCGATCCGATATCGATACCGGAAGTGTAATTTCCCGCCAAAAAACAATTTAAATGCAGTGGCATTCTTGCTCTTGGAGAGTCATCTATTGAATTTTGTAGAAAAAGGTATTACGTCATGTACATGAATTATTAACCTTTTTAGACATTAGTGCATTAGTGGAAGATGCATATTAATAGTATAACTTTAATAAAAAGGAGCTATTCTTTACTTTTTTCTCTCTCTCTCTCTGTTGTTGGGGAAAAGTTTTGTCTTTTAGTATAATCTAAAGAGAGACATGGTACCAACAGAGATGCAGGGCTTAATCGTCATGAGCAGCAAAACTATCAATTTGTAAAGCCACTGGATACTTACATTTAATATTGTAATACTTTAGTGTTGTTTATAGGAAGTGGAGTTACAAATAAAACGTATGGCGTTCGACCACAAATTGAAAAGGGGAAAACTTTATTTATAAATGACTGACTAAAGCGTAGTAATTATTGCTTCAAATAGCACATCAACCACAAATGCTTACGATTTTTGGTTAGCACCTGATACCTGGATATGTCTTGCCTTTCTGAAACGCTGCTTCTAAGGTACTTTGGTACCTTAGCCTCGGTGCGGCTGCAGGGTTTTCCGTCGCTGCCTTAGTGTCTGCGGCACGTTTCAACTGCAGCTCTTCATGAACCGTGGGGTGAATTTTGCTTAAATGTTTTGTCAAATTTGTGGTGTTGCCACAATATTTAATTGTTTTGTGACATATTTCACATTTTGCCTCGTTGTTATTAAGTAAAATATAATATCCCCAAACCAGACTTCTCTTGCGTTCGGACTGGGCCGCCGCCGTGGCCATGCTTGTTTGTGTTTGTTTGGATTGGAACGGGGGGCGGAGGAGGAGGGCTTGGCTTGTGAGAAAAGGGGGCGGGAGCAGAGCAGAGCAGGACACGCCGGTGCAGCAGGCGGAAGGAAAAGTAGTGCTAGCATGAGTGCAAGTCGCCAAATTGGAGCAGAGAAAAATGAGGAAAAATATAATTAAATAATTGTAAGTATCGATATTTTAGCTAGGGAGATCGATACTCAAAAATGAGCGGCCTGGATCGATATATCGATATTTTGGTATCGATCCGCCCATCCCTATTGGAAACCAAAACTTGCCCCTCGTCGTGACTCGGAGCCGCAACAAATGTTTCGGATTTGTGTAGGGTACATTGTGACAGCAAACGAGCAGGTGATCGAGCAAGCGTCTGATACAAGAGCATTGCGTTCGTATGGAGCGTGTTTGAAGTGAACAGCAGAGACGAAAGGAACAAGGCAAAGTGTTGTGAAATAAAACATTACCTGTAATACGCATTTTGTTATTTGCTGATTGAAACTGCTAATTAAACTGTGAATTGAAACTAATAGGAAGAAAACAACTCTCGCTCTTTATATAGCTGACGTGTCTTGCGCATCCGTTCTGCGCATCTGTAATGGCGGCCTCCGTATGATATCCGGTTTGCGATGGAGATTAAAAACCAAACAATATTTGACAATAACACACCATCAAGGATTGCACCATCGCATCAAACGATGTGTCGTCAATTATGAATTTTACTGACTAAGTGTGTTGGGCAGGATGGCTGAATGCGATGTGCGATTGACAACAAACAAGAAGAAAGGTGGTTTCAAATTTTATTTCGAGGGAGATTTGTCATGTCTCGTCCCCAGTTTTGCTATGTGTCTAGGTTGCCATAGTTTCTGTTCGCGTCGCCCCTCCCTTCCTGTGTCACCTCAATCAATGTAACGTGTTTTGTATTTAAGTCCTGTCTGCCCCTCGCTCACCGTCGGATCATTGCATGTGTTACTGTCATGATGTCTGTTTGGTTTCTGTTCCTGTCTTTGGTAATATCACCCTGTCTTTTTGTTCCACGACTTTGTCGGTCAGTCCTGTTGTTGGTTTTGTTGTACCATGATTTTCTTAAAAAAAAAAAAAATTGTACCCATGTATAATGCGCACGCCAGATTTTAGGACAATAAATTAGTTAAATTTTGCGCATTATACACGGAAAAAAATGGTAGCTAATTTATATAAAGAAATATCGAATCTTTAAAGCATTTTATTCATTTCACTAAATAACTTCATGAAGGCGGATAACAGAATATCGTAACGCAGTCAGTACAAATCACACTGTGTTTATGTGAAGTTATTTTAAATACCTAAACGAATGTGATAATACATAAGTAAAGCTAAATATGTTTATAATCTTGTAAACATGTAAGTTAAAGTCAAAGTCAGCTTTATTGTCAATCTCTCCACATGTCACAACACACAAAGAGACCGAAATTACGTTTTTCTCTATCCCACGGTGACGAGACACATAACACGATAGACATACACGTACGCGACACAATATAAAAACAAGAAGGCAAAAATTCTAACAATCAATAGTAAGAGTGATGAATAAATAATAAATAAACAGATAACACAATAAATAACGGAGCCAGCAAGCATAGCGCAAAAGTAAAAAACATCATAAACAAAAAGGCACAAACAATAAATAAGAGTAATAACAAATAATAAATAATAAGAGCCAGTGTGCATTCAGACAGTTCAGACAGTGAAAGTACAGGACGCTACGCAGAACGGGGGAGCGAGTTCAGGATCCTAACAGCCTGGAGTATGAAGCTGTTTGAGAGTCTGGAGGTGCGGGAGCGCAGACTTCTGTACCTCTTCCCAGAGGGCAGAAGCTCGAACAAAGAGTGAGCGGGGTGACTCGCATCACTCACAATCGTGGTCGCCTTGCGGGTGAGATGGGAGGTGTAAATGTCCTTCAAGGAGGGGAGCGAAGCACCAGCAATCTTACCAGCCGTGTTCACTATGCGCTGCAGGGCCTTCAAGTTGTAGTCAGTGCAGCCGCCACCCCAAACAGCAATACAGCTGGAGAGGACGCTCTCAATGGTGCCGCGGTAAAATGCAGTCATGACGGCCGGAGGAGCGCTCGCTCGCCTAAGTTTCCGCAGGAAGTACAGGCGGCGCTGGGCTTTCTTTGCCAGTGATGCGGTGTTGGTGGACCAGGAGAGATCCTCACTGATGTGCACCCCCAGGAACTTGGCGCTGCTCACTCGCTCCACCACAGCACCGTCGATGGTCAGCGGCAGGTGTTGGGTGTGACCCTTCCGGAAGTCCACAACAATCTCCTTGGTCTTGTCGACGTTCAGCAGGAGGTTGTTGTCCCTGCACCACGTGGTCAGAAGGTCAACCTCCAGCCTGTATTGAGTCTCGTCTCCCTTGGTGATGAGACCCACCAGAGTCGTGTCGTCAGCAAACTTCACGATACGGTTGTCGCTGTAGGTTGCAGTGCAGTCATGCGTCAGGAGGGTGAAGAGCAGCGGACTGAGCACGCAGCCTTGGGGGGCCCCCGTGCTCAGCGTGATGCTGGCGGAGATTTTGTCGCCAACACGTAAGATTTACCATTCACGGACTGTCATTATTGGTCGCCATTGTCGAAGACGTCACAATTGCTGACCGAATTCACAGACTGCGTCCTCTGAAGGCCGTGCCTCGGAGGGCACCGCCTGTGAATTTGGACACAGCAAGCAATCTTCTCGGGTGTTCTGATCAGCTCGGGGGTCTGAGCTTTTTGAGGATGTCAAGATTCCTGTAAAGAAAACTAATTGAAATAATCCTAGATAATTGTATTCAGGGTGTACAGTCTGGACTTGTTTAATAATTGGACCAAATTAGTTACATTATTTATGTTTGAAAAAATACATCGCGCGGCGAAGAGAGGGGCGGAGCTGTCAACTGATCACCACCTGGTGGTGGGTTGGCTCCGATGGTGGGGGAAGATGCCGGTCCGACATGGCAGACCCAAACGTTCTGTGAGGGTCTGCTGGGAACGTCTGGCGGAATCCCCTGTCAGGAAGAGCTTCAACTCCCACCTCCGGCAGAACTTTTCCCAGGTCCCGGGGGAGGCGGGGGACATTGAGTCCGAGTGGACCTTGTTCCGCGCCTCCATTGTTGAGGCGGCCGACCGGAGCTGCGGCCGTAAGGTCATTGGTGCCTGTCGTGGCGGCAATCCCCGAACCCGCTGGTGGACACCGGCGGTAAGGGATGCCGTCAAGCTGAAGAAGGAGTCCTATCGGGCCGTTTTGGCCTGCGGGACTCCCGAGGCAGCTGACAGGTACCGGATGGCCAAGCGGAACGCGGCTTCGGCGGTTGCTGAGGCAAAAACCCGGGCGTGGGAGGAGTTTGGCGAGGCCATGGAGAATGACTTCCGGACGGCTTCGAGGAAATTCTGGTCCACCATCCGGCGTCTCAGGAGGGGGAAGCAGTGCAACGTCAACACTGTTTACAGTGGAGATGGCGTGCTGCTGACCTCGACTAGGGACGTCGTGTGTCGGTGGAGAGAATACTTCGAAGACCTCCTCAATTCCACCGAGACGCCCTCCATTGTGGAGGCAGGGCCTGGGGACTCTGAGGCGGACTCTCCAATCTCTGGGGTTGAAGTCACTGAGGTAGTTAAAAAACTCCTCGGTGGCAAGGCCCCGGGGGTGGATGAGATCCGCCCGGATTTCTTAAGGGCTCTGGATGTTGTGGGGCTGTCATGGCTGACACGTCTCTACAGCATCGCGTGGACATCGGGGACAGTGCCTCTGGATTGGCAGACTGGGGTGGTGGTTCCCCTCTTTAAGAAGGGGGACCGGAGGGTGTGTTCCAATTACAGGGGAATTACACTCCTCAGCCTCCCTGGGAAGGTCTATTCAGGGGTGCTGGAGAGGAGGGTCCGTCGGGAGGTCGAACCTCGGATTCAGGAGGAACAGTGTGGCTTTCGTCCTGGCCGTGGAACAGTGGACCAGCTCTTCACCCTCAGCAGGATCCTCGAGGGTGCATGGGAGTTCGCCCAACCAGTCCACATGTGTTTTGTGGACTTGGAGAAGGCGTTCGACCGTGTCCCTCGGGAGGTTCTCTGGGGGGTGCTTCGGGAGTACGGGGTACCGAGCCAACTGATAAGGGCGGTTCGGTCCCTGTATCACCGATGCCAGAGTTTGGTCCGCATTTCCGGCAGTAAGTCGGATTCGTTCTCAGTGAGGGTTGGACTCCGCCAAGGCTGCCCTTTGTCACCGATTCTGTTCATAGTTTTTATGGACAGAATTTCTAGGCGCAGCCGAGGCGTTGAGGGTGTCCGGTTTGGGGAACTCAGCATCGCGTCTCTGCTTTTTGCAGACGACGTGGTGCTGTTGGCTTCTTCAGGCCGTGATCTCCAGCTCTCACTGGAGCGGTTCGCAGCCGAGTGTGAAGCGGTCGGGATGAGGGTCAGCACCTCCAAATCCGAGTCCATGGTCCTCGATCGGAAAAGGGTGGAATGCCCTCTCCAGGTCGGGGATGAGATCCTGCCCCAAGTGGAGGAGTTTAAGTATCTTGGGGTCTTGTTCACGAGTGAGGGGAGGATGGAGCGCGAGATCGACAGGCGGATCGGTGCAGCGTCGGCAGTAATGCGGACTTTGTACCGGTCCGTCGTGGTAAAGAGAGAGCTGAGCCAAAAGGCAAAGCTCTCAATTTACCGGTCGATTTACGCTCCTACCCTCACCTATGGTCACGAGCTATGGGTCGTGACCGAAAGAACGAGATCCCGGATACAAGCGGCCGAAATGAGTTTTCTCCGCAGGATGTCCGGGCTCTCCCTTAGAGATAGGGTGAGAAGTTCGGTCATCCGGGAGAGACTCGGAGTAGAGTCGCTGCTCCTCCACGTTGAGAGGAGCCAGATGAGGTGGCTCGGGCATCTCATCAGGATGCCTCCTGGACGCCTCCCTGGGGAGGTGTTCCGGGCATGTCCCACCGGTAGGAGACCCCGGGGACGACCCAGGACGCGCTGGAGAGACTATGTCTCTCAGCTGGCCTGGGAACGCCTTGGGATCCCCCGGGATGAGCTAGACGAAGTGGCTGGGGAGAGGGAAGTCTGGGAGTCCCTCCTGAAGCTGCTGCCCCCGCGACCCGACCCCGGATAAGCGGAAGAAGATGGATGGATGGATGGAAAATACATCGTATTGTGATATTTTTAATCAGGCAATGAGGCAATTTCCTACCATCGACTCAAAACGTTGTTTTTTAATTGAACATCTGTGTCAAACATATATATGACAATTGCATATATCAGTGGTTCTTAACCGGGGGTGCGTGCGAGAATGCTTCCTAGGGGGTGCGAGGATACCCTGGGGGAAATTTACAATTTTTCGGGGATAATGGTTGGGTAACCGAAAAAAGTGGAAAATTCTGGAAATCAAGAAGTCATTGTGTTAATTGACATTAGGGATAATGCTAATTAAGCCTTATAGCTGTAAAGTAAACCAATTATTATTATAATAATTATTTAGGGTTAGGGGTGCGAGAACTGGTTGGTGAATTGAATGGGGTGCGAACAAGGAAAAAGGTTAAGAACCACTGGCATATATCATGATAAAATACAAAATACATACAATACACAGTGTACACGACCCAAAAACTATAGTGATTTTAAGTACAACATAACACAAAAAACATTACAACAAAAAAAACTACAAAAAAAAAAAAAAGAGTACCCTGTTAGGAATTCTTGTTTTATTTAAGTTATAATTTCCAACCTAAAGAAGTGGAAGACGGAGGATTGTTGGAGCAGGGCTGCATTAAATGTCTCGGTCTAACATACACCTGCGCCGCATTAAAGAACCACATTACAAATTGACTCTACCACGTGTGGCTGCAAGTTTTACATTTCCCTTTTAAAACGTCAATAGCATCAATAAATCAAACAAATCCGACTTTTAAAAAGTGCACATTGTTCTGAGGTTTTCTTCGTAAATATCGTCCGTGTTTGAACTACAATCCAGGGGATGGCTGATAGCGTATTTCCTGAGACAGCTCAATATACTATACTATATATAATATACTATTCTATACTGCCATCATCCAGTCTGTCCTCTGCACCTCCATCACTGTCTGGTTTGGATTGACCTCCAAACAAGACAAGCACAGACTGGAACAGACAATCAGGACTGCAGAAAAGATAATTGGAATCAACCTCCCATTTATCAAAGACTTGTACCTGTCCAGGACCAGGAAACATGCAAGTAACATCTCTACAGACCCTTCTCAGCCAGGTTGCAGTGTGTTCGAAGACGCAGAGACAGCTTCTTCCCCCAGGCTGTTGCTCTGGTGAACTCACACCATTCTTAGAGTCTCAGAGTCATTGCTGCGCAATAACATCCTGCTCTCCACACCTTTTTTGAATTGTCTACATTATTTGTACTATGTGTCCTCTCTGCATCCATTGCAGCCTGGTCATCCTGGAAGAGGGATCCTCTCATCTGTGGTCTCTTCTCAAGGTTTCTCATTTCCCGTAGTTGGAGTTTTGAGTTTTTCCTTGCCCTCCTGGGAGTTTAAGATCAGGGGATGTTTGAGAATATTTGTAATTTTCACACGTCCTGAGTGTTGTTAGTCACCTAAATGTTGAACAGAGGGTGTGATGTACCGAAGTCAAATTCCTTGTTTGGCACGTCAAACAAGGCGAACAAAAATTCTTGAATCTTGAATAGCGTAGTGCAGTGCTCCTCAATTATTTTCTGTTACGCCCCCCCGTAGCAAGAAGAAAACTATTCGCGCCCCCCCTTCCCCACCGTGACTATCCTAACTTGTCTTGTAAGTCGTAAAATGTTGCACTGTCGCAAACGTCACAGAAGTAACAATGAGAGCGCCACTGCCCCCTGCTGTGAAGATTCGCAATTACACTTTATTCTAGTACTGCCAAAAAAAAAAAGCCTGTTCCCCAGGGTCACACGCGCCCCCCCAAGAATAGCACCGCGCCCCCCTTGGGGGGCGCGCCCCACTATTTGAGAAGCACTGGCGTAGTGGTACACTCGCCTGACTTGTGTGCAGGCACCATGAGTTCAATTTAATGTTGGCTCGTGAGTGAACGATTTGTTCAAAACGAACGAATCTCTTCAGTGAACGAGAGTGAACGAATAACTTCCTAAAGTGATTCGTTCTTTTTTCCGTTCATATAACTTCAACCAGTAGGTGTCGATTATGGCCATTGAGGCTGGTGCCACCTCGCCGTAAAACAAAACAAAGAAGAAAATGACGTAACTTCCCGTTCACGAACGAGTCGGGAATTGCATTTCCCGTTCACCAACGAACAAATCTCTGAGTGAACGAATCACTCAGTGAGTGAATCACTCACTGAGTCATTCGCATTTCCAGTTCACCGCGAAAACGGATCAGTGAGGGAACGAATCCTGGCTTTCCCGTTCGCGAACGAGTCAATGAGTGAACTGCCTTCCTGTACATTAACGGATCAGTCAGTGAATATGTTGGGTCTCCTGGCGTGAACTATGTAAGCCAGAATGTAGATTTACGATTTACTTATAGTAGGTTTTAAATAACTTGTATGCATTTATATGCCTAAATATTGTTATCCAATATATCGACTGCAGTTTCACATTAGATTGCTGGTTTGAGATGTACTTTTATTATTATTATTATTATTATTATTATTATTATTATTATTATTATTATTAAACATTTATGTTATAACTTGTCTGGTGTTATATTCCTTGTTTTTATATTTGCCAGTCAAAACATAAAAATCTGACATTCGGTTAACTGCTTTATATGACAATATGTATGTGTTTTACGTTGTTGTATGAGTTGGTGTCCCCAAAATTAACAAATGTCGGCATAACGGTTTTTTTTTTCAACCTTTTATTCAAACACAAACACATTGGATATAATAACACCATCAACTACAAGCCAACAAATACAAAATTAAAACATCAATGTCGTAATTTCCCGTTCACGAACGAGTCAGTGACGCCACTTCCCGTTCACTGCACATCACTAGTTCAATTCCCACATATGACGGTATGTGAGTGGGCGACTACGAAAAAAAAGAAAAAAAATCCGCAAAACAGTACAACCACAATCTTAAACCTGCGTGAAGCTGGCCCCCCACCCCCCGCAAAATTTAAGCAAAATAGTCTGTTTCGTTCGTGCTTCGTTTCTGCTGGTTTGTGCAGCAAAAATGTTCGTTTGTGCTGCTATGGTTTTTTTGCATTTTGAGCAGATGGGGGGCTGGGTGAACTCTGGATGACCTATAAAAGAATCGTTCATAACTAAAAAACCATAGCAGCACAAACGAACATTTTTGCTGCACAAACCAGCACAAACGAAGCACAAACAAAACAGACTATTTTGCTTAAATTTTGCGGGGGGTGGGGGGCCAGCTTCACGCAGGTCAATCTTAAACGTCACTGTAATGTCCTTCCAGCCAATTATATACCGTGACGGAATCATGAGTCTGAGCCTGCCTAGCGAAGACGTGGGCTGTGAATTTGGACACAACCAAAACAACGTCCACGGGAAATAGGCGCTTCGTTTTTTTAAATAAAAGCAAATTGTTGCAGAATTTAATTTATTTATTCATTTATCCATCCATCCGTCCGTCCGTCCGTCCGTCCGTCCGTCCGTCCGTCCGTCCGTCCGTCCGTCCGTCCATCCATCCATCCATCCATCCATCCATCCATCCATCCATCCATCCATCCATCCATCCATTCATTCATTCATTGATTTATTTGCTAGCTTTCACTAAAAGGGTGCTTTGTTGACTTGTGATGATAGATTTCAGACATTGAATGAATCTGCAAAATCAGAGTCGTAAAGAACACACGTAACCTTTACTTTGAAGGATTGTGGTGGATATTGAATTGTTTAACTGTGAATTCAGAGGTGGCACGAATAGCGAGCTTCAGTTGCTGAACTTCACAATAACCTGACTGGCTGGTACGTATCTTTACTTGTCCTACCCTATTTCTGGGAGCCTGTGGATTTGAGTGGGTGTGTCGATGAAGCCCAGTGGAAGGAGAAGGTGGTGTCTTGTAAGCACAAGGAAAATAGCAACTTTATGACGAGCTGAACGTGAAAGTGGTCACATCGGTGCTGGAATGGCGGTGTGGACCAGAGCTGATAAAAACGGTCAACTGGACCTACTTCTCCGCGAGCGCTGGATCCGTGTGTCCGCCGAACTCACCATAGAAACGCTGACTTTAACGGCCGAGACGGAGGTAAGCGGACAGAGGACCAACCACTGGGATCACAACGGTCCTCCGGATGCCATGGGAAATGGCATATCGAATGGAAACAAATCGGGAACCAGGTCAGGGCACCTTGATCCGAGTCCGTCTTCGGGCCACAAACAATTTCGGAAAGGTTACAGCAGCAGCCCTGGTCGCGTGGATGTTATTCGGGGTCCATGTGACGGCACATACGGATTAAGCAGTCCTGGGAAGTACTCGAATAACGGCACAGACTCCGACTTTGGAAGTCCCGATTCTAGCTATGGGAGTCCCGGGTCAAGTTCCGGCTCGAAGCAAGGCGAAGTTCCAGTTTGTAGGGACGTATGCACGGAGGCTGTGCGAAAGGTCCGAGTCGTGAAACAGGAGTCTGGCGGGCTGGGGATCAGTATCAAAGGAGGGCGCGAGAATCGGATGCCGATCCTTATCTCTAAGATTTTCCCGGGGCTCGCTGCAGACCAAAGTCGCGCGCTTCGGGTGGGCGACGCTATCCTGTCCGTGAACGGAAACGACCTCCGGGAGGCAACGCATGATCTGGCGGTGCAGGTCCTGAAGAAGGCAGGAAAACAAGTGACGCTTGAGGGTAAGTGTGGCCACGTTAGAGCGTGGATATATAGAGGCCTGATTAGGGTGGCGTGTTCCCGCCACGCTCTCCCATGCACTGGTTGCTTTCAGTTTAGGAAGTTAAGTCTCTTTTACAGTGAGAATTATTCTTTCTTATTGATATGTGAAATGCACGGTTCACTAGAAAAGGGCAGCGTTAAAAGCTCAAATTGATGTCATGCTTATTGCATTGATAAATACACTCATCAGTGGACCTTTGACCTCGTAGGGCAGGGGTGTCAAACTCTGACCAACGGGCCAAATTTAGCCTTCAGTGTAATCATATTTGGACCGCGAAGACAAACTGTACATCGACTTTGTGTCAATACTAACATTTCAAATCGTCTTCACTAATAAAAGATTTTTTGATGTTGCTACCATTTTTTATCACCATATTTGAACTGTTTTTACTCGTCTCTGGTTTCAAAATGAGTTATTCATCAGTTTGTTGTGTAGCCTATACTGTATATAATACTAGACGTTTTATTTGGGTTGACAGTCATATTGGCCCTCCGAAAGAAACTATGGCTACGATGCAGCCCGCGGCAAAAATTTGTTTGACGCGACGTAGGATAACAGGTCTAAATCAATCAAACAATAATTTGTTGTTTGGACTGTAACGTATCGTGTGGTCAGAGGTGAGAGTTGGGAGCTTGATGTGCACAGTTGTGCATGAGCACTGAAAATTTAATATTGCACTCAAGTCTGTATATGGTTTTGCACATTAAGATTAGGTCATACTTGCCTCAACTCGAAGTGAAGTCAGCCCGCGATTGTTTTTCCAAGGGCCAACTTCAAACTAAACTTAAAAATAAAAGTGAAGTAATGCTACTTATATTAGGGGTGTAACTATACATCTATTAAACCAATGTGTCAATGTGTCTGCCCGGCTACATCGACAAGAGCTGGACTTGTTTAAATCAATTGTTCAAGTCTGAATGTTATTTTAAGTTCATGTTGATTTTGCTCTAACATGTCATCTCCTGTCACCGCTGGCCGGCAGAGATTACGTCAAACACGCAAACATAATAATGGCGACTAGAAAGAGTAGACAAGACGATGCAATGTGACCACTTGTGTGGGATTTTGCAAGAAAAAGTCACAAAGAACACACATCAAAGTCAAAGTCAGCTTTATTGTCAATCTCTTCACATGTCAAGACACACAAAGAAACCGAAATTACGTTTTCTCTATCCCACGGTGACGAGACATATTACACGATAGACATACAAGTAAACGACACAATATAAAAACAAGAAGGCACAAACAATAAATAATAAGAATGATGAATAAATAATAAATAAACAGATAACACAATAAATAAGAGGAGCAAAACGGAGCCAGTGTGCATACAGCAGACAGTAAGCGTAGCGCAAAAATACAAGACGCTACGCAGAAAGGGGAAGCGAGTTCAGGATCCTAACAGCCTGGAGTATGAAGCTGTTGTTGAGTCTGGTGGTGCGGGAGCGCAGGCTCCTATACCTCTTCCCAGAGGGCAGAACCTCAAACAAAGAGTGAGCGGGTTGACTCACATCACCCACAATCGTGGTCGCCTTGCGGGTGAGATGGGAGATGTAAATGTCTTTCAAGGAGGGGAGTGAAGCCCCAACAATCTTACCAGCCGTGTTCACTATGCGCCGCAGAGCCTTCAAGTTGTAGTCAGTGCAGCCGCCACCCCGAACAGCAATACAGCTGGAGAGGACGCTCTCAATGGTGCCACGGTAAAATGTAGCCATGACGGCCGGAGGAGCGCTCGCTCGCCTGAGTTTCCGCAGGAAGTACAGGCGGAAACTCAGGCGAGCGAGCGCTCCTCACACATTTGTGTGTTTTGATTTTCAGTTATATCAACAAGGTTCTTGGAAAAAAAGTACCGTTTTTTTCCGTGTATAATGCGCCCCCATGTATAATACGCACCCTAAAAATGGCATGGTGATGCTGGAAAAAAGCCTGTACCCATGTATAATACGCACCCTATTTTTTTTTTTTTTTGTGTTTGTTTTTTTAAGTCCCAATGATCGTCACACACGCAGCGAGGCAATGGGTCCCATTTTTATAGTCTTTGGTATGGTCTTAACTAGGCTGGATGTATTTTTTTTGTTGGCGTTGATTTCTCCGACTGCCCGTAAAGGCACCACCGCGACATGTGAAAAAGGCGTGCGGACATGTGAAAAAGGCGGCTCTGTATGGGAGAGAAGTTGAAGAGGAATAAAAACACCCTTGGAAACCAAAACTTGCCCCTTGTCGTGACTCGGAGCCGCAACAAATGTTTCGGATTTGTGTAGGGCAGTGGTCCCCAACCTTTTTTGCGTCATGGACCGGTTACATGTCAGAAATATTTTCGCCGACCGGCATTTATATAAATAAATAATACGTTTATATAAATAAATAAATAATACATTTATAATAAATATATAAATACGATGAAATAAAATGATACGACTGACATAAAAACAAGTACAAATGCTTCATACTCCAGGCTGTTAGGATCCTGAACTCGCTTCCCAGTTCTGCGTAGCGTCCTGTACTTTTACTGTCTGTATGCACACTGGCTCTTATTTGTTGTGTTATCTGTTTATTTATTATTTATTATTACTCTTATTATTTATTGTTTGTGCCTTCTTGTTTTTTATATTGCGTCGTTTACTTGTGTGTCTATCGTGTACTATGTCTTGTCACCGTGGGATAGAGAAAACGTAATTTCGATCTCTTTGTGTGTCTCGGCATGTGAAGAAGTTGACAATACAGTAAAGCAGACTTTGACTTTGACTTTGAAATGACAAAAATAAAACTCACCATTACGTTGAATTAGTGGGAGCACTGAGTTTGTTTCTCAGAAATGAGCCGGTCCCACAGTGGCGTGGCCAAGCCGGCGGTTAGGACTCCCTGCGCCCCGGTTGAAAAAAATCGAGCTTTTTCGAGTCTTCATTTTCATGCCGTTTTTTCTTTCGGTCTTGCGCGAATGTGCTTGCGCTATTTTATGTGCGCGATGTTATCCATTCACCGTTTGCCTCCCGGACCCGGATGTTGTTTTAGCGATCAGCGAACGGCGTGGGTGATGTTTGATTTTTTTTCCTGTGGGCGCGCGCCCCTACTGGAAAAATTCCTGGCTACGCCACTGCGGAAGTGGTTTGTCTTTTATTGCAGGAAGCTTGGTCTTCATGTGTTGATGCAGTTTTGATTGCTTCATTGCCTGGTTAGTTAGCCTGTCGCCACATATTAGCTTTGCGGGCTCGACTGGGGAAACATGTCACGTGACCGGGACGAGTCTCTTGACCTGAATTAATTGATCGTCGATAAAAAAAACTTTCTGTGCGACTTGGCGGCCCGGTACCAAGTGACCCACGGACCGGTACCGGTCCGCGGCCCGGTGGTTGGGGACCACTGGTGTAGGGTACATTGTGACAGCAAACGAGCAGGTGATCGAGCAAGCGTCTGATACGAGAGCATTGCGTTTGTATGGAGCGAGTTTGAAGTGAACAGCAGAGACGAAAGGAACAAGGCAAAGTGTTGTGAAATAAAATATTACCTGTAATACGCATTTTGTTATTTGCTGATTGAAACTGCTAATTAAACTGTGAATTGAAACTAATAGGAAGAAAACAACTCTCGCTCTTTAAATAGCTGACGTGTCTTGCGCATCCGTTCTGCGCATCGGATCCATAGTGGGCATGCACAGTGATGCTGCCTCCGTATGACGTCCGATCCGCGATGGAGATTAAAAAACAAACAATATTTGACAATAACACACCATCAAGGATTGCACCATCGCATCAAACGATGTCGTCAATTATGAATTTTACTGACTAAGTGTGTTGGGCAGGATGGCTGAATGCGATGCGCGATTGACAACAAACAAGAAGAAAGGTGATTTCAAGTTTTATTTCGAGGGAGATTTGTCATGTCTCGTCCCCAGTTTTGCTATGTGTCTAGGTTGCCATAGTTTCTGTTCGCGTCTGTTGTAGTTCTTTCTAAAGAGGCACAGTGTCGCACTGGTTAGCACATCCGCCTCACAGTTTAGAAGGTGCAGGTTCGATTCCACCTCTCGCCCTCCCTGTGTGGGGTTTGCATGTTCTCCCTGCCTGCATGGGTTTTCTTCGGGCACTCTGGTTTCCTCCAACATCTTAAATTCATGCATGTTAGGCTGATTGAGATGGAAAGTTCTTTCTACAGAACAATCACAGCAAGCGGTTAATATAACGTAAAAATATACTTTACTACTTGTATATTGTCCTTTCTTCCAAAATTGAAAATGTTGAATATTGTTAAGCTATGCAAAGAACTAACAAACATTTATAAGAACTATCTTATTCATATAATAAGAACGTTTGTGAATAAAACGAGAACTAGCTACTTCTGTTGCACTTTGTTTATGCGAGAATATTAAGAGAACGAGCCTGGTGTAATATACTGTATTTTTCTGATATAAATCGCGGGTTTTTTTTCATAGTTTGGGTGGGGGGGCGATATGTGAATTTTTTCACAAATTTTCAAAATATCCGCGATGTAATGAAACCGTAATGAAATGAAATAAACGAACTGCAATGTAGCAAGGGATTACTGTAATCTGAACTGCAACTGCGGCGCGTATGCGGCGGTGTTTTACATAAAGTACAAAGGATGCGATCATGGGATTTAATTAAACCCGTTTCAGCCTTTCGTCTATATATAGACGCTCCAAGACAGCAGACAGCTGTTACGTGTAAAACACAACTATCTCTGAACGTTCAAATCAATTACATGACGCTACACTTGCAAATCGTCAGAATGCTCCGATTTTTGTGCACGTATCAGCACATAGTCTATATATAGATGCCGCATATTTCATATACGCGACGTCATAACCAAAAAAGCGCGGCATATTCGTACTTAGGGACACCTAAGGACCCAAAAAATATGCACCTTTTCAGAAATATTAACTTGGGCAGAAAAGGGGTTACTAACTTGGAGTGACAGGGATTGTTTGATAAAATTGTTGTTTATAATTATATGGGCCTGTGGATTATTTTGAAGTGCAATCGCCGTCAGCGGCGCGCACCCGGCATTGTTGACATAAAGGACAGGGCTCGAAACTAACGATTGCCCGATTGCCCGGGGCAAGTAGCGATGGCAGACGGGCAAGTAGAATTTTTCCTCACTTGCCCGAACTTGCCCTGCCATAATACCATGTTTTCAAGCTGTAAAAAGACGATTTTGTGCATAATTTCTCGCAACTTCTGCCGCTTCTGGTCCGACATTTTGTTTTCTAGGGAGCGGTTAGTTTCTCGTGTAAGTCTGCAATACATTGATAACGGCAAAGCGCTTCATAATTAAATGCATGCTCCCTCACCCGTCCCTGGCTCTTCTGCGCCTGCGCACCAGCAGAGCTTGTTTCCGGTTGGCGGATACGAAGGCAAAACTTATAGTGTTGTCTTTTTTATTGCAAAAATGTGTCGGGCAAGTAAAAATCCACTCCAAAAAAATTCGGGCAAGTAAAATTTTGTTTCGGGCAAGTAAAATTTTCTCCAACTTGCCCGAGGGCAACTTGGGCAAAAAATAAGCTTCGAGCCCTGAAGGACGATCGATGGATTTAATGATTTGGAGCGAAACAGATGGTTTGATAATAATATTGCTTATATGATAGTTATTTGATATATAATTTATATATCGTTATATGGGCCTGTGGAATAATTTGAAGTGCAATCGCCGTCAGCGACGTGCATGCGGCATTGTTGACATCGAGGACGATCGATGGATTTAATGATTTGGAGTGATACAGATGGTTTGATAATAATATTGCTTATACGATAGTTATTTAATATATAATTTTTATATCGTTATATGGGCCTGGTGAATAATTTGAAGTGCAACCACCGTCAGCGGCGCGCACCCGGCATTGTTGACATAAAGGACGATCGATTGATTTAATGATTTGGAGTGACACAGATGGTTTGATAAAGGTGTTATTTATGTTATAGTTATTTGGATAACTGTCAATGTTACGTCAGGCCTGTTCTCAGTTCTTCGTTTGTGTTTATGTATGATTTGGAGTGACACGGATGGTTTGATAAAGGTATTATTTATGTCATAGTTATTTGGATAACTGTCATTGTTACGTCAAGCCCGTTCTCAGATCTACATTTGAGTGTATGTCACGTTAGCATACCGTATCGTTTAGCCTGTTGTTGCTCGTTCATGTCTGTTCTTGGTGTTGGATTTTGTCAAATAAATTTCCCCCAAAATGCGACTTATACTCCGGAGTGACTTATATACGTTTTTTTTCACTTTATTGTGCATTATAAGGCTAATGCGACGTGTATTCCGGAGCGACTCTTAGTCCGAAAAATATGGTAATTTTTTTGACATTTTGGAAATGGTAACACTAAATTAATTTTAAAATAAAGCTCAAAACATTACATTGTTCATTTGGAGTTATCTTTAGTTAGTATAGATTGATTAACACAAAAGTCATCGTTACTACTACTGTATATCAAAATGTCGTATCAAAATCACCTTTATCGCATCAAATTCTGTCGCTCCAAAAAAAGGATATATCGCTTTGTGTCAAATTGTTGTTTCGATATGTATCGTCCATCCATCCATCCATCCATCCATCCATCCATCCATCCATCCATCCATCCATCCATCCATCCATCCATCCATCCATCCATCCATCCATCCATCCATCCATCCATCCATCCAACCAGGGGTGTAACGATTCATCAATACACATTGATTAATCAATATAATGCTCTATGATTTGTTGGCATCAATGCTAAACGTAAACATCGATCTATATCGCCCGTTTTTGACCTCGGACATTAGACGCGACTTTATTTTGAAATCCAGTTCATTGTTGCTTGCTTCCTCTTTCCGGGAGCAGTGCGCGGTGTGTTGTGTTGTGAGCAGAGCAGGCACGTGAAAGGGGAGCCGACAACTACGCGGCTCCTGGGCTGGTGCTATCGAATGAATGTATAGTTATGTATTATGTATTGTTCTCTGGTATTGCAAGAGAATGGTTTTTTTTTTTGCATTTGGATTAGAACATATGGTCAAGGTGTAATGTTTACTACATTCATTATAAAGAACTTATTTTTGTTTTGTAATTAAATAGTTCAGTAATGCACTTTAAAGTTAATGGTATTACAAAAAAAGAAAGAATATTAATTTTTCTTTACTGACTTTTATGAGAAAAAATATAGGAATTTGAATACGTTCAGTGTTAAAATAAGCACTTTGTATACTACAATACTCTTGTAATTTCCCAAATAAAGAGTTCCCAGTATCTTGTTGATTTTGCGTATGAATTGTTATAAATCAGGATATTGTTCTATATCGATCGTAGAGCACTTTATCGTGATGTATCGTGAATGAATCACAGCAGGCTTTAAGATATCGGCAAATATCGTATCGTAGTTCTTTGTATCGATATGATATCGTATTGTGACAAAACCGCGATTTACACCGCTACCATCCACCCATCCATCTTCCGCTTATCTGGGGTCGGGTCGTGGGGCCAGCAGCTTTAGGAAGGACTCCCAGACTTCCCTCTCCCCAGCCACTTCATCCAGTTCATCCCGGGGGATCCTAAGGCGTTCCCAGGCCAGCTGAAAGACATAGTCTCTCCAGCGCGTCCTGGGTCGTCCCCGGGGTCTCCTACCGATGGCACATGCCCGGAACACCTCCCCAGGAAGGCGTCCAGGAGGCATCCTGATGAGATGCCCAAGCCACCTCATCTGGCTCCTCTCAACGGGGAGGAGTGACCGGATGACCGAGCTTCTCACCCTATCTCTAAGGGAGAGCCCGGACATCCTGCAGAGAAAACTCATTTCAGCCGCTTGTATCCGGAACCTCGTTCTTTCGGTCACGACCCATAGCACGTGACCATAGGTGAGGGTAGGAGTGTAAATCGACCGGTAAATTGAAAGCTTTTCCTTTTGGCTCAGCTCTCTCTTTACCATGACGGACCGGTACAGAGTCCGCATTACTGCCGACGCTGCACCGATCCGCCTGTCGATCTCGCGCTCCATCCTCCCCTCACTCGTGACCAAGACCCCAAGATACTTGAACCCCCTCCACTTGGGACAGGATCTCATCCCCGATCCGGAGAAGGCATTCCACCCTTTTTCGACCGAAGACCATGGACTCGGATTTGGAGGTGCTGACCCTCATTCGCACCGCTTCACACTCAGCTGCGAACCGCTCCAGTGAGAGCTGGAGATCACGGCCTGAAGAAGCCAACAGCACCACGTCGTCTGCAAAAAGCAGAGACGCGATGCTGAGGTCCCCAAACCGGACCCCCTCAACGCCTCGGCTGCGCCTAGAAATTCTGTCCATAAAAATCACTGTTTAAAAATTTGTTTTAAGACATCTTCTTTTCCAACTGGTCACTCAGATCTGTCCACATAGTAGCGCTTGGAGTGGTTATGTTACCATTTTCAAGTATGGCCGCATTTGATGAGCAGAGAACTGCAACAATTAAATCATTGTCTACTGCTGGTTGTTTGGGCATCTAGTTGAGGGACAAATAAATGTAATCAAGATTCATTGCTTGAATAATTAAAAATACACATGCGTGTTCATTATAATTGCCATGCATGGATGGAAAAATGATGCAAAGGGGAAAAATATTTTGACATCAAAATGTATTAAGTATGCTTTCTTTAGAAATTTAGTTTTCTTGGTCTGTGCAAATTACACACGTCTAATAAGACAATGTCAGCTAACTACCTATTCAGACTACCTGGGGTGCAATGGCATAAACAAATGGTTAATTAACGATCAAACAAACGCACAAACAACCGGTCCAGTTTTGTCTCCGTTTGGAGTTAAATGGGGGCTGAGTGATGTCATCGCTATAAATTAAATGTGTAATATCTACGAAACCGTAGCAGCACAAATGAAAATTTTTGCAGCACAAACCAGCACAAACGAAGCACAAACGAACGGTACCGTTTAGGGTCCATTTGGAGGAAAATGGGAGGCTGGGTGACGTCATCGCTAGTTCTTGTCCCCCTCCTATTCATCTGTTACCTCTTTCCCCTTGGTAATGTCATCCGCAAACTCAATCTGGACTTCCACTGCTACGCTGATGACACCCAGATCTATACACGCACCACACCAACCCAAAACCCTCCCCTCACCCACTTTGAAACCTGCATCTCTACAATAAAAACCTGGCTTACCCACAACTTTCTCAAACTCAAAAGTGACAAAACAGAGCTCCTCCTCAGAGGCACTAAATCAGGGGTGGGCAAACTTTTTGGCTCGCGGGCCACATTGGGTTCTAAAATTTGACTGGGGGGCCGGGCCAGGAGCATTTGGATGGAGTGTTTGGGCCGGATATACTAAAGCATTACATGTAGTGTATGCAAACCTCATAGCACAGTAAGAACACTACAACCCAATTTATTAACTATCTTTCAAATATTAAAATAGCCCTTATCAGTTAATAAGTTTGTCTCAAGCAATATGCAAGACATAGCGTTTACATACTATTTTGCATGATACTGGGAGGAGAAAATGTAAATAGATTAAAATAGCATACGCACTGTGATTTATCAAGATTGCATCTGTTTTTAATAAGTTTCAATCGAAGGTGCAAAGTTAAATAAATCAACATTTATTTAAAAAAAGAATCACTTTCAACATTCAAAACATATTATTACACAACGATATACTCAAGCTCAATAAAATCTACTTGTGTTAAACTCCGCAAAATCAAACTCTGCAAACTCGTTTTTCATAACACAGCAGAAAAACTCACCAATTTCAGTGGGAACAGTGCTGTTGGTCTCCATTTTTTGCCAGTGCATCAAAGTCTGGAGTTAGTTTTGTTGTGGCAATTCTCAGGACAGATCTGAGGTGTTGGTCTGTTAACTTGGATCTGTGATGAGCTTTGTTGATTTTCATGACGCTAAACGTCTGCTCACACACGTAGGTTGAGCCAAACAACACCAGCATCTTCTGTGCAGTCTTTCGAAGGTTTGGAAACATGGTCTCGTTAAGTGAAGCATAAAAGTCATTCAGTTTAAGAGACTTGAACTTCTCCTTTGAGACGGAGTCAGACTGAAGATCGATCAGTTCCAATTGCAGCTCCTGCGGTGCTGATTCGGGGTCTTGTGACAGGGGACAGGACACCAGTTGAAGTGACTTGTCAATTTTTTTCAAAATCACAGAACCGACGGCAAAATTCTCTGTGCAGGTCGTCCAGTGATTTGCAGTATTTCTTCGCATTGCGGGCGGCCTCTTTCTGCACGGCTAGTGTGGGGAAATGTGCGAAAGATTTGTTTGACATTTGCCTGGAGAATAACCCCAGCTTGGATTTGAAGGCTCTCACATTTGTGTACATGTCGTGCACAAACTGATCTTTCCCCTGTAGCTTCACGTTCAGCTCATTCATGTGTGAAAATATGTCCACAGCAAATGCAAAGTCACAAAGCCTGTTTGTGTCGCTCAGCTCGGGGAATTCGTCGGGTTTTCCCCATTAACAACAAAAATGAGTGAATCTCCTCTTTGAGCTCCCAGATTCGTTGAAACACTTTCCCCAAACTTAACCAGCGGACGCGAGAGTGGTAAAGTAGGTCCTGGTGATCCGCATCAGTTTCTTCCAGGAACGTAATGAACTGACGATGATTAAGTCCCCTTGCTCGTATAAAGTTAACAAGTTTTATAACTGGATCCACGACGTGATTAAGCTGCAATACAGACTTACACAGAGACTCCTGATGAATGATGCAGTGAAGAAAAATAACATCCTGGTCAGGGTTTTCTTCTTTCACTTTATCCTGGATTCTTTTCAGCAGCCCGACGTTTTTTCCAGTTAAATTTGGCGATCCATCCGTAGTGACATTAGCAAGTTTACTCCAAGGTAGCTTCATTCTCTCGATGACAGCTGACACCTGTTCATATAAGTCCTCTCCTCGCGTTTTCCCTTTCAGTGATTCCATGCTCAAAAGCTCCTCCGTTATCTCAAAACTGTCGTTAATCCCTCGTATACCGTTTTTTACCGTGTATAGTGCGCCCCCATGTATAGTACGCACCCCTAAAAATGGCATGCTGATGCTGGAAAAAAGCTTGTACCCATGTATAATACGCACCCAATTTTTATGACTTTTTTAAAAAAAATTTTTTTTTTTTTTTTTAACACTTTGCCTTGTTCCTTTCTTCTCTGCTGTTCACTTCAAACACGCTCCATGCGACCGCAATGCTCTCGTATCAGACGCTTGCTCGATCACCTGCTCGTTTGCTGTCCCGTGCGCGCACGGAGCGCGGTGGTGCGTTTACGGGCAGTCGGAGAAATCAGCGCCAACAAAAAAATTACATCCAGCCTAGTTAAGACCATACCAAAGACTATAAAAATGGGACCCATTGCCTCCCTACGTGTGTGACGATCATTGGGACTTAAAAAAAAAAAAAAAAAAAAAAAAAATTTAAAAAAAAAAAAAATTAAAAATTTTTTTGTACCCATGTATAATGCGCACCCCAGATTTTAGGACAATAAATTAGTTAAATTTTGCGCACTATACACGGAAAAAAAACGGTAAAAATTAGGAGCTGAGCAGTGTCTTTTATGTCGTTACTATCATCCAGTGCTAGTGAATATAACTTAAAGGACTCTGCCTTTTTGTTTAACTCGCTCACTATATCTGCGTCAATCAGTTCCACGCGGCGAGTCACTGTCCTGTGTGCTAAACTGATTTTTTCAAACTTGGCTTTGCTTTCCGGACACAAGAGACCTGCTGTCTTTACCATGCACTCTTTCAAAAACTCGCCTTCGGAGAAAGGCTTGCTAGCCTTTGCTAATTTGAATGCCAGCAAATAACTAGCCTTGGTACTTGACTCTTGAATTGTAGTTTTCCTGTGAAAAAAGTTCTGTTGACTCTGTAAATTAGCTGCCAACCTTTGAGCAGTAGCCGCCCGTTCTTGTGTTGACTGCTTGCTAGCATAGTTTGCATGCTTCGTGGCAAAGTGACGGCTGATATTGTACTCTTTGAAAACCGCAACAGCTTCTTGGCATATCAGACATACAGCCGTTGATCGGACTTCAGTGAAGAAGTATTTTGTTGTCCACTCCTTATTAAAAACTCGGCATTCACTGTCCACTTTCCTTCTCTTTGGTCCACTCATTTTCACAGAAGGGCTCAAATGGTGACATGAAACGAAGTGAAAATTAAAGTGAAATAAAGAGAAACACGCGACACTCCAACAACGGTCAATGTGTTTTAAGTGCGCCATCTTTTGGGGAACGTGGGTATTGCAGGGAAAGGGGAAAATTAAGGAGGTTTTTACTATAATTTGGACAAGTTCGGCGGGCCGGATTAAAAAGCCCAACGGGCCGTATGTGGCCCGCGGGCCGTAGTTTGCCCACCCCTGCACTAAATCCTCCCTTGATAAAACTGTTAAGACCTCCTACTTCCACCTCCGACGCATCGCCAAAATCCGGCACTGCCTCTCTCTCCCTGCCGCTGAATCCCTCATCCACGCCTTCATCTCATCCCGGCTTGACTACTGCAACTCCCTTCTTACTGGAATCACTGCTCACTCACTCCATAGACTTCAACTAGTCCAAAACTCTGCTGCCCGCCTTCTTACCCACACCTGGTCCCGTGAACACATCACTCCTGTTGTCCACTCTCTTCACTGGCTCCCCATTAAGGAGCGTATCATCTTCAAGATACTCCTCCTCGCCTTCAAAACCCTGGCTCCCACTTACCTATCCGACCTCCTTGTCCCCTACTGCCCCAACCGTCCCCTCCGATCCTCCAATACTTCACGTCTGACGGTCCCAAAATCTAAGCTCAAATCCTTCGGCGACAGAGCCTTCTCCTGCTCTGGAACTCTCTCCCTCAGTCTGTCTGTGACTTACCCACACTCCCAATATTTAAGTCCCGTCTAAAAACTTACCGTAATTTTCGGACTATAAGTCGCTGCGGAGTATAAGTCGCACCAGCCATAAAATGCCCAAAAATGTGAAAAAAAAAAACACGTATAAGTGGCATTTTGGGGGGCAATTTATTCGACAAAATCCAACACCAAGAACAGACATGAACGAGCAACAACAGGCTAAACGATACGGTATGCTAACGTGACAAACACAAACGAGGAGCTGAGACGGGCCTGACGTAACATTCAGTTACCGTTTTTTCCCATGTATAATGCGCCCCCATGTATAATACGCACCCTAAAAATGGCATGTTGTTGCTGGAAAAAAGCCTGTACCCATGTATAATACGCACCCAAATTTTGACTCCTACTTAAGTCCGTAAACGTAAAATTATTTCAGAAAAAAGATCATCTTTGGGAACAACTGGATGTTATTCTGCCTGTCAGTATCACTGCGCATGTGCTAGTAAACTCGATAGCGAAGAAATGTTTCGGATTTGTGTAGGGTACATTGTGACAGCAAACGAGCAGGTGATCGAGCAAGCGTCTGATACGAGAGCATTGTGTTCGTATGGAGCGTATTTGAAGTGAACAGCAGAGAAGAAAGCCCATCTGTAATGGCAGTCTTTGTATCATATACGGATTTAAAAAAAAAAAAAAAAAAAAACTTTTTTTTTTTGTACCCATGTATAATGCGCACACCAGATTTTAGGACAATAAATTAGTTACATTTTGCGCATTATACATGGAAAAAAACGGTATTTAAAAAAAAAACTATTCCATAAATAACACGTTTATAAAACCATCTGTGTCACTCCAATTCATTAAATCCATGTGTCAGGTTTAATTCGCTGACTGAATAACTATTAAGAGAAGAGCAACAGCAAACAAACCACATGTGAGACAGAATATTAAGTCTTTTCTCGCAAGGAGTGCAGTACAGATAGCTTACAACAATCTCACTACACTAAATATCTGTATACACTCCCGCTCTTTTCATTTGAATTTGCCCTACCCACAATCGTGAGACAGAAAGCCCCTAAAGGGGAGGTGGAAAGCATGTGGGCTTTGCCTCGTAAGGAAAAATCACTAGGTGCTTACATACTGATAAGAACATCTGGGAAGAGGAGTTTGAGTGGACTGGATACAGAAGAGAAAACCTTTGACTTCTAGTTAAAACATAGCAGGGGAAGTTTTACGACATTGTGTAGGATGGGACAAGCTATCTTATTTATTACTGGTTATATACATTCCAACCTAATCCTACGATCAAGATAGTTAGGAAAACCCTGACAATGATGGCCACTTGTAGGTTCATCTGGGGTGCAAGACAGCAATGAGGCATGTTGTCTAACAAAGTGGTCTTTGTTAGAAAGGAACTGTCTCGGTAGATGTCTTCTTTTTGCTGAGTCGTCAGCTGCGTCCTGTCTGACCCAGCTGTAACCTCTCTTCTGTGGTACATCATAAAAACAGCAAGGCCAAACAGCAAGCATATATTGCAGTACTATTGGGGTAAAGCATTGATTAGAGAACGTATGATAACATATATATACATTTTTCTAACAATTCCCCCCTGTTTATCATAAGTTCTCAGAGACCAACTCATCACCTAAAAGCGGACACTTCAAAAAGACTTTCAGCCGTAGGATCACAATTCATAGGAACAAATTTACACCCAGGAGGAGATTGAGCTTTAATAATCAATGTCAGTGTCGGGAAACAAATTGGACAGGTTTACCACAGGAGCTTCAAAGATGGAGCCATCGCTAGAGCGACAACCCTCGTCAGTCGCAAAGTCTTCCCCTTGGAGCAACGGAAAAGTCTCAGCTGCTGGAGAGATAGCAGTTGTAATTAAACTGTTAATTAGAGACCGGAGACACGGAATACAACAACATCCACACAAGGTCAAAACAGCAGAAAATATGGCAAGGGAGACTAGGACCGAGGAAACCAGGGTACGGTACTTTCCGAACACGTTCAGCCAGTCGTTCCAAACCTCCGTGTTCACCCCACTGTGTTCCTTCATTTTCCCATTCAAGGTCCTCAGGCTCTCAAGGGCCTGGGACAGGCTTCCATCAGCGGCAGTATTATTTGGAATAAATGTGCAGCATTGCTCACCAAACATGGCGCAGACACCGCCCTCTTTTGAGTAGCATGTCAAGGGCCATTCGGTTCTGGAAAGACATGAGGGAAGTAGCGGCCAGTTGGGAGTGGACCGCCTTGAAACCTGCCTCGGTCCAATTTCCAAGCCTCTGCACGTTGTAATGGATGTAGTTGGTCCTGTCGACATTTTTGTTAAGAGTACACCACCCACACAGGGCGGATTCAAAACCAGCTGCAATCTGATTCACCAGCCTACACTTATCCGGTACTCCTCTGGGAACACCAATTGCATCAATTTCGGTCAGATCATCGTCGCCTCTCAAATTCAAAGATATTTTGTTTTTTACCAGCTTTTGTTTTTTCTTTTTTCAGATCTTGGGATGTTGATACATATACAATTTAGCTTGACTACATTCTCCGAAAGCAATGGCTTCTTTTTTCTTTCTTCAATGGATATTACTATATAGAATGCTCTGTCACACATGTCACAATCCAATAGACGTGATAGATTTCACACAATCTTTGATCAATGGTGACGGTACAACATAAAGCAATGGTCACAAACCCATACATATGACATATTCAATTTTTGTTTGTCTTTACAGCTTGTTTTGCCATTAGCAATCAATTGTTTCGTTTAGCAGTTTACTCTTATACTAGTTACCTTAAACAAATTATCCACATTCACTTTAGATATATTCATCCCATTCTTTAACATCTACAGCGGTTGTTGACAAAGTACACATATAAACATCATACTTTCATGGCAGTCCAGATCTGACACAGCAGATCATCCTGCAAAGGTCAAATTGATCTTTTAAATTGCTACAATGCAGCATTTTTTTTTTTTTGGAGTGATCAATACAAATTGTTCGTCACTCATCTCTCCCCTACTCACTATGACTTAGTTCCCACAAATACCATATTGCTGAAGTTAACAAAATGGCAACAAAGATAGCCACCTTACATGCAATAACGTCATTGTTCCATTTTCTTGTTCCCGGCATTTCTCTAAGAGGTAAGGCTTCCTTTGGGTCACTTTTTCCGATTGAACGTTACCTCAAAAGAAATTACCCTTTTGTAATTTGCTAGGACCACCTCAACGGACCTTTCTGCTATTTTAATGGCAGTTGATGTAATTATCAATATTCAATGTGGCGCTTCCCCCTTGGAAGAACACCAGTGTTTTGTTTTCAATGCTCTTAATGAGAACGTGCTTTGTTCTTTTTGCTTTTAAAATATTAATTAAAAATAAAAATGCCAAATTTGAATCATCCTTAGTTTCCCACTTGGTTTTAAAACAAGGTACCGTAAAATCCGGACTATTAGCCGCACCGGATTATAAAACGCACCAGCTAAAATTGGGGGATATTTTAGGTTTTTTCTTATATAAACCGTACCGGACTATAAGCCGCACGTGCACACGCGTTTTTTACAAAGAAAGACCGTTCACAGAAAGCCTTTTTAAAGTTTTAATAACATACTTTAACATGTCTTTCTAAACATTGCCTGTGACGCAGCAGTAGTACCGCAGCAACAAGGAAGCGTGCACGCGAGTTATTAACAAAGAAAGACTGGACACAAAGCTTTTTTAAAGTTTTAATAACATACCTTAACATTTCTTTCCAACGCGAGTTATTAACAAAGAAAGACTGGACACAGAAAGGTTTTTTAAAGTTTTAGTAACATACCTTAACATTTCTTTCCAAACACTGCCGCGGCAGTAATACCGCAGCAACACGGAAGTAACACAAGACTAATAGGGCTGGATTAAAAAAAACATACCCGGTAAAAGTCACTGAGACGCGGCGGTAACACAGCAGCAACACGGTAGTACAGCACCAACAGGGCTCGTTAAAAACAGACCAGTAAATGTAAAAAAAGAGCTTCATCGTCTTCATCTTCCTCCTGTGCAATGGCGAAGCCTTCCTCCTCAGCGTCCGATTGGAATAGCGTTAGATATCCTTCGCCTCACTCAGTCTCTCTTTCGTCGTCGCTTTTATGCATTTCTTCGAGTGTGATGAGGGTCTGTTCATGGTAATTTTATTCATGCACGAAGCGCTAAATTACATTAAACTAGCGAGCGACACGTTTCGCTCCAGAGTCGACGGGACCACGAAATAAAGACAAGGGTGACGCAACCGTGTTGACAAACTAGCACGTCTTCTTCGGCGCATTATCTCTTCTTCGTCTGTCTCGCTCTTGCTTCCTGCTAGACCACCCTGGAGGCCGTAAGAAACTCTTTTCCCTTTACGATCCTAACACACCCTACTCTAAACAGGAAAGTCCCACACGTGTAAACTGTCCCAACGGAACTCTGTAACGTGAACTGAGGTTCCGGGTGAATTATGTCAACCCACTACAACGGCGCCATTTAAGCCTCGGGGTTCAAAGTAACCTTCTGAATAAAATGCATTAAAAGTTCACGTTCATTACAACTTGTTTTTGGTGAGAGAAATGTCAGAAGAATTCAATTTAAATGCTGATTGATTAAAAGTATTTTTTTTTTTTTGCCATTTTTCACATGTCCTGAGTGTTGTTAGTCACCTAAATGTTGAACAGATTATCGAAGTCAAATAACTTGTTTGGCACGCTCAAACATCCATCCATCCATCCATCCATCCATCCATCCATTTTCTGAACCGCTTAGTCCCCACGGGGGTCGCGGGCGTGCTGGAGCCTATCCCAGCCGTCATCGGGCAGTAGGCGGGGGACACCCTGAACCGGTTGCCAGCCAATCGCAGGGCACACAGAGACAAACAACCATTTGCACTCGCACTCATACCTAGGGATAATTTGGAGTCTTCAATCTGCCTACCAAGCATGTTTTTGGGATGTGGGAGGAAACCGGAGTGCCCGAAGAAAACCTACGCGGGCCCGGAGAGAACATGCAAACTCCACACAGGGACGTGCTACCCAGTGCGCCACCGAGCCGCCATGCTCAAACATGGCGAATAAAAAACTCTTGAATCTTTAAGTGATCAAGTCATCACAAAAATCACGAAAAAATCCTTATATAAGCCGCACCTGAGCCGCAGGGTTCAAAAGTTTGGAAAAAAGTCGCGGCTTATAGTCCGGAATTTACGGTAATCTATATTGTCGCCCAAACAATTTTTCAAACGGGACTAAACCCACAGTACTTGTCATATTTATGTACAGTTTGACCAGGTCTAATATCTTGGTATTATTTCTTTACATAACGTTTTTGCCACTGTTAAGGCAATCAGTGTTTTTGTTGAAGCCAATTCAAACCATTTTGAGAATGCATCTATTATGACTAGGCATTATAACCCTGTGGATTGAGTTTAGCACATGTTAAACAAGCTCTACAAATTTTTTTTATAAATGTTTTGAATATAAATCAAATTCATATGTTGTATAAAGCTGACTGAACTGCCCCATTATCCCTCCTCTTGAGCCATGCGACACACAACCATAGCTCAATATTGCTGCCCATTTGTATAGTTTTTTTTTGTAGGATGGGTCAGTCTTCTGGTCATTTATAGATACCATCCTCCACTCTTGCCCCTCTTTTCGTCCATAATTGAATTTCAGTCTATGGACTTTGTCGCTGCACTTCTTTAAAAACGTTTCAGTAATTTAATCTGCTTCTTGTGTGTAAAAAATTTGAAGCATCTCTTGCACCACAGCTATGCGGTTCCGTCTGCAAGCTTGTTACCTCTTGACACCTTATCAGTCTCGTGCGTGCCCTGCACACGTGCATATAGCTATTTTTCGTGGCAATTGGTCTGCTTCCACAACTAGCTTAGTTGTAGTTTCTTGTAGTTTCTGTAGTTACTTTTCAATCATTTCTCCCATTGTTTATCACAAGAATCTTAGTAATTTGAATAAAAATCAAAATGTACCGTTTTTTTCCGTGTATAGTGCGCAAAATTTAACGAATTTATTGTCCCTAAAATCTGGGGTGCGCATTATACATGGGTACAAAATTTTTTTAATTTTTTTATTTTTTATTTTTTTTTTAGAAAACAAAACCAACAACAGGACTGACCGACAAAGTCGTGGAACAAAAAGACAGGGTGACATTACCAAAGACAGGAACAGAAAGCAAACAGACATCATGACAGTAACACATGCAATGATCCGACGGTGAGCGAGGGGCAGACAGGACTTAAATACAAAACACGTTACATCGATTGAAGTGACACAGGAAGAGAGGGGCGACGCGAACAGAAACTATGGCAACCTAGACACATAGCAAAACTGGGGACGAGACGTGACAAATGTCCCTCGAAATGAAACTTGAAATCACCAAGTTTTGGTTTCCAAGGGTGTTTTTATTCCTCTTCAACGTCTCTCCCATACAGAGCCGCCTTTTTCACGTCCGCACGCCTCTTTCCCGGAGCGTGGTGGTGCGTTTATGGGCAGTCGGAGAAATCAACGCCAACAAAAAAATTACATCCAGCCTAGTTAAGACCATACCAAAGACTATAAAAATGGGACCCATTGCCTCCCTGCATGTGTGACGATCATTGGGACCTAAAAAAAAAAAAAAAAAAAAAAGAATTTCATAAAAAAAAAAATCATAAAAATTGGGTCCGTATTATACATGGGTACAGGCTTTTTTCCAGCATCAGCATGCCATTTTTAGGGTGCGTATTATACATGGGGGCGCACTATACACGGAAAAAAACGGTATGTTTTATTTTACCCAATTGTATGATTTAGAGAATCCATATGTAGTAAAGTGTTGTATTACTACATATAATTTCATCTTCATTTAATTTGACACACCTTTCAAAATGCTTCTCAGTGTCCCAGTGCACACATGCTTTGCGTGTGTAACTGGTTGTCTCAACCCGTGTTCCACATCCTAATCTTTCCTCCCTCAAAGTGTCAAACCAATCAAGATAAAAAGATAAAAACCAACAAAATAACCGCCAGTAAATTAATATAATAGTCAATTGTTGTTGTTTCTTAACTTTAACTAACTCAATCACTCTCTTATTCTCAAATGTAAAAACTTGTGTAGTCTTGACACAACCAATCGACCATTTCTTCTAAATTTAGCTTTGAAATGTTGTTACCGTTTTTTTCCGTGTATAGTGCGCAAAATTTAACTAATTTATTGTCCTAAAATCTGGGGTGCGCATTATACATGGGTACAAAAAATTTTTTTAATTTTTTTTTTTTTTTTAAGTCCCAATGATCGTCACACACGCAAAATTACATCCAGCCTAGTTAAGACCATACCAAAGACTATAAAAATGGGACCCATTGCCTCCCTGCGTGTGTGACGATCATTGGGATGAAAAAAAAAAAAAAAAAAGAATTTTTAAAAATTCATAAAAATTGGGTGCGTATTATACATGGGTACAAGCTTTTTCCCAGCATCAGCATGCCATTTTTAGGGGTGCGTACTATACATGGGGGCGAACTATACACGAAAAAAAACGGTATTTAATAATTTTGCTTCATCCAATTCCAGAAAGCAAGTTCCTACCATCCCTCAAATTTTGTTTTATCAGGGCTAGGCATTAATGCAGTGTGGAGCAGTTTCTGCCCACAAAAAAATTGCTTGCCTTTCTTTTCTTCTTATTTTCACAAAATTGCTTTTGTTTTGCGGTGCAAATCAGATAGACTACAGTCTAGCAAATTCTTTTGTGCACCTACTTACAGCACACAGACAACACAAAAACAGCAGACACAGCTCACAAACAATACCAACAAACAATGCTGCGCAAACGTCATCCGTTTTGACGTTTTGGTTATACTTTTTTTTCTCATCAGTGCCTATTATCCTTCATGCAAATATTGTCCCATCTTCCTTAAGCATCACCCTGCTTCAAATATTCCAAAGTCAAAGTCAAAGTCAGCTTTATTGTCAATCTCTTCACATGTCAAGATACACAAAGAAACCGAAATTACGTTTTCTCTATCCCACGGTGACGAGACATATTACACGATAGACATACAAGTAAACGACACAATATAAAAACAAGAAGGCACAAACAATAAATAATAAGAATGATGAATAAATAATAAATAAACAGATAACACAATAAATAAGAGGAGCAAAACGGAGCCAGTGTGCATACAGCAGACAGTAAGCGTAGCGCAAAAGTACAGGACGCTACGCAGAAAGGGGAAGCGAGTTCAGGATCCTAACAGCCTGGAGTATGACGCTGTTGTTGAGTCTGGTGGTGCGGGAGGGCAGGCTCCTATACCTCTTTCCAGAGGGCAGAAGCTCAAACAAAGAGTTAGCGGGGTGACTCACATCACTCACAATCGTGGTCGCCTTGCAGGTGAGACGGGAGATGTAAATGTCTTTCAAGGAGGGGAGTGAAGCACCAATAATCTTACCAGCCGTGTTCACTATGCGCTGCAGGGCCTTCAAGTTGTAGTCAGTGCAGTCGCCACCCCAAACACCAATACAGCTGGAGAGGACGCTCTCAATGGTGCCACGGTAAAATGTAGTCATGACGGCCGGAGAAGCGCTCGCTCACCTGAGTTTCCGCAGGAAGTACAGGCGGCGCTGGGCCTTCTTCGCCAGTGATGCGGTGTTGGTGGACCAGGAGAGATCCTCACTGAGGTGCACCCCCAGGAACCTGGCGCTGCTCACTCTCTCCACCACAGCACCATCGATGGTCAGCGACAGGTGTTGGGTGTGACCCTTCCGGAAGTCAACAACAACCTCCTTGGTCTTGTCAACGTTCAGCAGGAGGTTGTTGTCCCTGCAACAACCTCCAGCCTGTACTGAGTCTCGTCTTCCTTGGTGATGAGACCCACCAGAGTCGTGTCGTCAGCAAACTCCACTATGCGGTTGTCGCTGTGGGTTGCAATGCAGTCATGCGTCAGGCCCAGCTTGTCAAGTTTGCTGATGAGACGTTGTGGCACAAGGGTGTTGAAGGCAGAACTGAAGTCCACAAACATATTCAATATTCAAACATTCTCTGAGAAACTCACACTTTCCCTGCTTCACCCGCAGCCACAGCACCCCTCGTGCGAGGGGGGGGCGCAGCATTAATGTTGATTGGTCACAGGCTGGCCATTTCCTGCAACAACCATGATGCCAGCCCACCGCCCACACGAGCATAGCAATGGCCCACGCGCACAGCCCCGCCCCGCGACAACGCGTGAGCGCAGGCACGCTTATCAGTCCCACCTTCTCAAAGGGCAGGCCAACTTTGCTGTTGCACCCTTCATCATTATCACATTCGACATCTTTCACTGTCTTCTACAAAACATTTGCTGTCTCTTATTCTCGTCCTATCAAGCCACCGTTCTAGTCACTTCCTGCCACACACGTCTTATTTTCTCTACTGCCACACACTGCTCATCTCAGTTTCTCCAACCAACTTAAACACATCATCGTCCACTTCTCAATTTCCCTATTATTGCTTCAACAGCCCCCCTGAACATTCTCCATTACTGATTTCTTCCATAGGACACACATCTCACTCGCACTCATGCACACACCCATTCATGAGGATCCGCTGCGCGCACACGCACACACACACCAGCACAAAAGGATGACGCACAACATATAGAACACACCTCGATCCCACTAACACACCTTTTTGTTCGTCTTACTTTTCTGATTTATTCTCTATTTCACTTTTAGAAGCTATTTGTAATTCTATTCCATTTATTTAGCCAATTTTAACTTCAGTGTTTATTTGTCTTACTTTATCCATCCATCCATCCATCCATCCATTTTCTGTACCGCGGGCGTGCTGGAGCCTATCCCAGCCATCATCGGGCAGTAGGCGGGGGACACCCTGAACCGGTTGCCAGCCAATCGCAGGCCACACAGAGACAAACAACCATTTGCTCTCACACTCACACCTAGGGACAATTTGGAGTCTTCAATCGGCCTACCAAGCATGTTTTTGGGATGTGGGAGGAAACCGGAGTGTCCGGAGAAAACCCACGCGGGCCCGGGGAGAACATGCAAACTCCACACAGGGAGGGCCGGAGGTGGAATCGAACCCGCACCCTCCTAACTGTGAGGTCGACGTGCTACCCAGTGCGCCACCGAGCCGCCCTTACTTTATCCTTTTAACACAAATATCTCCTGTATATTTAAGCTAATTTCTCTTTGATTTTGGCAGCCAGGTTCCCACTTCATTACATGGAAATCTGATTTGATTTGATTTTGGCCTAGTCATAACTGTCTTTGTTAATTTGTGCAGTCACGTGCCATGTGACCATTTTCTTCGCAATTCCAGCATTCTATTGGAGGTTGCACAACTCCTCTTCCTCGGCCTCTAAAGCCTCCTCTGTTAGACATTGCTCGCCCTCTCTGGCCTTTCTGTCCTCTGCCTGCATTTTGGTAAAAAGTATCACTATCCTGGTCTACCAGAAAAGTGTCTTTTGTAGCTTTCATTTGCTTTTGTTTTTGTTTGTCTATTACTACTCTTTCCGCATGGAGGGCGTGTTTTATGTATTCCTCCAAAGTTCCGGTGTTCATTCCTATATGATTATTGATCACCCTAATTTGTATTGCAGGCTTGGACCCTACATGGATGGCATTTTTTAAATGTTGCTGATAAGCACCTTGAGGCGCATTATCTTCCACCAGTCCACTGTGTGTTTTAAAAACTTTTGTCATGCGCACTCGATACTCATCAAAGGTTTCATTATGATTATGCTTTGTTCTCCCTATTTCTGTATAATTTGCTCTGATTTCCTTTGACAAATCCATTTCTAGCAGGCTTTTCTGCCTAGTGGCTCTGTCCGTCATCCCATAAGGAGGAGGTGATTCCTCAATTTTTTGTGTGTCATGTGTCTGCGGATACAACTTCGCTATGATCTTTAGTTTTGAATTTGTAGCATGTGTTTTCCCTTCCCGCTCTTGTACTGCTTCTAGTTCTCCCTCAAATTTATATTTTTTAACCCATTTATCGAAATCTTTTTTAAGTCGGTCGGGATCCTGCCTTTCAATTATTTTCCAATCTTTGCATTTTAGTTCATGTCGGGGTAGGGACTTTTGCTTACTACACCGTGTTCCAAATTATTATGCAAATTGTATTTAAGTGTCATAAAGATTACATTTTTTGTTTTTCAATTAAACTCATGGACGGTATTGTGTGTCAGGGCTCTTTGGATCACTGAAATCAATCTCAGACACCTGTGATAATTAGTCTGCCAGGTGAGCCCAATTAAGGAAAAACTACTTAAGAATGGCGTTCCACATTATTAAGCAAATGACTATTTCCAAGCAACATGGGAAAGAAAAAGGATCTCTGCTGTCGAAAAGCGTGAAATAGTTCAATGCCTTGGACAAGGTATGAAGACCTTAGATATTTCACGAAAACTTAAGCGTGATCATCGTACTGTAAAGAGATTTGTGGCTGATTCAGAGCACACACGGGTTCGTGCAGATAAAGGCACAACGAGGAAGGTTTCTGCCAGACAAAAACATCGGATTAAGAGAGCAGCTGCTAAAATGCCATTACAGAGTAGCAAACAGATATTTGAAGCTGCTGGTGCCTCTGGAGTCCCACGAACATCAAGGTGTAGGATCCTCCAGAGTCTTGCAGTTATGCGTAAACCCTCTATTCGGCCACCCCTAAACAACGCTCACAAGCAGAAACGGCTGCAGTGGGCCCAGGAATACATGAAGACTAATTTTCAAACAGTCTTGTTCACTGATGAGTGCCGTGCAACCTTGGATGGTCCAGATGGATGGAGTCGTGGATGGTTGGTGGACGGCCACCATGTCCCAACAAGGCTGCGACGTCAGCAAGGAGGTGGCGGAGTCATGTTTTGGGCCGGAATCATGGGGAGAGAGCTGGTTGGCCCCTTTAGGGTCCCTGAAGGTGTGAAAATGACATCTGTAAAGTATGTGGAGTTTCTGACTGACCACTTTCTTCCATGGTACAAAAAGAAGAACCGTGCTTTCCGTAGCAAAATCATCTTCATGCATGACAATGCACCATCTCATGCTGCAAGGAATACCTCTGCATCATTGGCTGCTATGAGCATAAAAGGAGAGAAACTCATGGTGTGGCCCCCATCCTCCCCTGACCTCAACCCTATTGGGAACCTTTGGAGCATCCTCAAGCAAAATATCTATGAGGGTGGGAGGCAGTTCACATCCAAACAGCAGCTCTGGGAGGCTATTCTGACATCCTGCAAAGAAATTCAAGCAGAAACTCTCCAAAAACTCACAAGGTCAATGGATGCAAGAATTGTGAAGCTGCTATCAAATAAAGGGTCCTATGTTAAAATGTAACTTGACCTGTTAAGATGTTTTTGATTGAAATAGCTTTTGATTTCAGTAAATATGACCTCCTAATGCTGTAAATTCTAAAGATGAGCATTTCAGTTCATAACAACCTATAAAATGTTATAAAACTCTGTTGTGCGTAATAATTTGGAACAGTGCATTTTAAGTTTTTTATTTTTGAAAAATTCTGTTATCATTGGGAGGTTTGTTCAATAACATTCGAATTCATTAAACTAATGGTTGATGACTTGAAAATTATGCTGACTCATTTGCATCGACTATTTAGGAAAATCTGAGATAAATATCATTTGCATAATAATTTGGAACACGGTGTATTTAAGTTTCCCATGGTTTATTTTTCTAAATTTTGGAGTTGGTAGTTTGAATGGCACCTACAGTGTCCTAAAACCAACTTTATTCACAGGACAGTGGTTAAAAGTTCAATGTGTGGTAAGTCTCCTTTCACCTCCCCGAAGGGAGCGGAGAGTTCTTGCCTCTGCACCCACACAAAGCCACTGTTTACAATCCTGTGTGTTTATATAGAGGAGCGCTCAAATGAGATCACTCTCAGTCAAACCGTACACAAGCATACCACGCGCGTTTTCTAATAACAGAGGAATTTAACTAACGTAAAAAATTAGGGGGCTCCACACCGCCCCTGCGGAATTTAACTGTTTCTAATTGCACTTGATAGGGTCTAGAATTCTCAAGGTCTTTAAGTGACCTCTTGTCACTGCTCGTTTTAAGTGACCTCTTGTCACAGCTCATTCATTCCTTTTTAGTAAAATTACCATTTTTTTCTATGTATAATGCGCCCCCATGTATAATACGCACCCTAAAAATGGCATGTTGATGCTGGAAAAAAGCCTGTACACATGTATAATACGTACCCAAATTTTGACTCCTACTTAAGTCCGTAAACGTAAAATTATTTCAGAAAAGAGATCATCTTTGGGAACAACCGGATGTTATTCTGCCGGTCAGTATCACTGCGCATGCGCTAGCAAACTCAATAGCGAAGAAATGTTTCGGATTTGTGTAGGGTACATTGTGACAGCAAACGAGCAGGTGATCGAGCAAGCGTCTGATACGAGAGCATTGTGTTCGTATGGAGCGTGTTTGAAGTAAACAGCAGAGAAGAAAGCACATCTGTAATGGCGACCTCCGTATGAGAAAAAAAGAAAAAAAAAAAACTTTTTTTTTTGTACCCATGTATAGTGGGCACCCCAGATTTTAGGACAATAAATTAGTTAAATTATTATACATGGGAAAAAAACGGTAATATTCCTACTCACGGTCTGCTGATTCTCCTCGGAAGATCTCGTCAACCCTCCCGGTGTCCAGCCGGACTGATCGAGACAGTCCCGTCAAAGGGCTTTTGTTTACCTCGGCCGAGGATTTTCGCCTGCGTCAAAGAGTCCGCCAGGTGTGTCGAGACCCCGGAACGAGCCCCCAATTTCTGTCAGGTTTAATTCGCTGACTGAATAACTATTAAGAGCAACAGCAAACAAACCACAAGTGAGACAGAATATTAAGTCTTTTCTCGCGAGGAGTGCAGTACAGATAGTTTACAACAATCTCACTACACTAAATATCTGTATACATTCCCGCTCTTTTTATTTGGATTTGCCCTACCCACAATCGTGAGACAGAAAGCCCCTAAAGGGGAGGTGGAAAGCATGTGGGCTTTGCCTCGTAAGGAAAAATCACTAGGTGTTTACATACTGATAAGAACATCTGGGAAGAGGAGTTTTAGTGGACTGGATACAGAAGAGAAAACCTTTGGCCTCTAGTTAAAACATAGCAGGGGAAGTTTTACGACATTGTGTAGGATGGGACAAGCTAGGTTATTTATTACTGGTTATATACATTCCAACCTAATCCTACGATCAAGGTAGTTAGGAAAACCCTGACAATGATGGTCACTTGTAGGTTCATCTGGGGTGCAAGACAGCAATGAGGCATGTTGTCTAACAAAGTGGTCTTTGTTAGAAAGGAACCGTCTCGGTAGATGTCTTCTTTTTGCTGAGTCGTCAGCTGCGTCCTGTCTGACCCAGCTGTAACCTCTCTTCTGTGGTACATCCTAAAAACAGCAAGGCCAAACAGCAAGCATATATTGTAGTACTATTGGGGTAAAGCATTGATTAGAGAACGCATGATAACATATATATACATTTTTCTCACACCATTGATCGTCCTATGTCAACAATGCCGTGTGCCGCGCCGCAGTTCAAATTATTCCACAGGCCCATACAACGATATATAAACTATATTTTAAATAACTATCACATAAACAACAATATTATCAAACCATTTGTGTCACTCCAAATCATTAAATCCATCGTTCAAATTTCTCGTCCTTTATGTCATCCTGGTGACAAAGGACATGTCCAGAGGATATGGCGCTTTAAAGTGTTAATTACTTTCTTTGATTTTTTCTCTCTATTTTTCATGTTTTGAATATGTTCAAGATAAAGATATCAAAGCATGTGAAGTGATCAACTATACTAAAAATAACATGTGAAATGGTCAACTATACTTGTAAGTAAGTGATGTGTTAATGATCAAGTAAAAATTTGTGAAAAAAAACATATATATGTCGCTCCTGAGCATAAGTTGCCCCCCCAACCAAACTATGAAAAAAAACGCGACTTATAGTCCGAAAATTACGGTACCTCTTCTCTCAAGCCTATGACCTCCCCTACCCATAACTGGTTTCCTCTTCTTAATTTTATCCCATTGTCTCTTCCCTGTCCCCCTCCCCCACGTATGTCTTTGCCTTGTTCCCTGTAAGCGTCTTTGGGTTTTTGAAAAGCGCTATACAAATTTAATGAATTATGATATTATTATTATGAAATAAATGTTAAATATCTACGAAACCGTAGTAGCACAAGCTAAAGTTTTTGCCGCACAAACCAGCACAAATGAAGCACAAACGAACGGTACCATTTTGGGTTCATTTGGAGCAGATGGGTGAACTCTGGATGACCTATAAAATAATCTTTCATAACTAAAAAAAACGTTAATTGTTGCATTAATTAATGTTTTGGAACAGACATAGGCTCACCAGGTATTTAGGTTGCGGTGAACCTTTTTTACATCTGATGTAATTTAAAAAAATGATCATATAGGCTTACCGTATTTTGCGCCCTATTCGGCGCACCGGGTTATAAGTCGCACCTTCAATGAACGGCCCATTTTAAAACTTTGTCCATATATAAGGCGCACCGGACTATAAGGCGCATAAAATAGAAGCTTTACTGCAACAAACTGAGGTTGACAAGGGTTGCGGTATGCACCCACTAGCCAATAACCAACGAGCCCTCTGTAAACAATCGCGTTTCTCAAACGATCTCCTATAAAATGATTGGAACTGACTAAAGTTCGATCTAACGCATTGGTACTACTTACCTATGTTTCCCTTCCATATCGATCCGTAGATTTACTCGAAACATTAACAGAGCAGCCTATTTTGACATGAAATAGCCTCGCGCGTATAGCAGCAATCGTTATAGCATTAGCCATCCGCAATTTCCCATGAGCCTCAGCTCACAATCTCCCATGAGCCTCAGCAAAGTGTAAACAATCGCGTTTCTCAAACGATCTCCTATAAAATGATCAGAACTGACTAAAGTTCGATCTAACGCGTTGGTACTACTTACCTATGTTTCCCTTCCATATCGATCCGTAGATTTACTCGAAACATTAACAGAGCAGCCTATTTTGACATGAAATAGCCTCGCGCGTATAGCAGCTATCGTTATAGCATTAGCCATCCGCAATTTCCCATGAGCCTCAGCTCGCAATCTCCCATGAGCCTCAGCAAAGTGTAAACAATCGCGTTTCTCAAACGATCTCCTATAAAATGATCAGAACTGACTAAAGTTCGATCTAACGCATTGGTACTACTTACCTATGTTTCCCTTCCATATCGATCCGTAGATTTACTCGAAACATTAACAGAGCAGCCTATTTTGACATGAAATAGCCTCGCGCGTATAGCAGCAATCGTTATAGCATTAGCCATCCGCAATTTCCCATGAGCCTCAGCTCGCAATCTCCCATGAGCCTCAGCAAAGTGTAAACAATCGCGTTTCTCAAACAATCTCCTATAAAATGATCGGAACTGACTAAAGTTCGATCTAACGCATTGGTACTACTTACACCTATGTTTCCCTTCCATATTGATCCGTAGATTTACTCAAAACATTAACGGAGCAGGCTATTTTGAAATGAAATAGCCTCGCGGGTAAAACAGCTATTCGGTGACGCCCCCTGACTACAGTTACCGTAATGTTGGGAAGCGATGCGACCTTGTAATTTAGTAGTCGTACTAAAACGTACTACCGTTTTTTTCCGTGTATAATGCGCGAAATTTAACTAATTTATTGTCCTAAAATCTGGGGTGCGCATTATACATGGGTACAATCTTTTATTTTTTTTTATTTATTTATTTTTTTTTTTTAAGAAAATCATGGTACAACAAAACCAACAACAGGACTGACCGAAAAAGACGTGGAACAAAAAGACAGGGTGACATTACCAAAGACAGGAACAGAAACCAAACAGACATCATGACATCATCCGACGGTGAGCGAGGGGCAGACAGGACTTAAATACAAAACACGTTACATTGATTGAGGTGACACAGGAAGAGAGGGGCGACGCGTACAGAAACTATGGCAACCTAGACACATAGCAAAACTCTGGACGAGACATGACAAATCTCCCTCGAAATAAAACTTGAAATCAACTTTCTTCTTGTTTGTTGTCAATCGCGCATCGCATTCAGCCATCCTGCCCAACACACTTACTCAGTAAAATTCATAATTGACGACACATCGTTTGATGCGATGGTGCAATCCTTGATGGTGTGTTATTTTCAAATATTGTTTGTTTTTAAATCTCCATCGCGGACCGGACGTCATACGGAAGCAGTATGACTGCGCATGCGCACTATGGATCCGATGCGCAGAACGGATGCGCAAGACACGTCAGCTATATAAAGAGCGAGAGTTGTTTTCTTCCTATTAGTTTCAATTCACAGTTTAATTAGCAGTTTCAATCAGCAAATAACAAAATGCGTATTACAGGTAATATTTTATTTCACAACACTTTGCCTTGTTCCTTTCGTCTCTGCTGTTCACTTCAAACACGCTCCATACGACCGCAATGCTCTCGTATCAGACGCTTGCTCGATCACCTGCTCGTTTGCTGTCACAATGTACCCTACACAAATCCGAAACATTTGTTGCGGCTCCGAGTCACGACGAGGGGCAAGTTTTGGTTTCCAAGGGTGTTTTTATTCCTCTTCAACGTCTCTCCCATACAGAGCCGCCTTTTTCACGTCCGCACGCCACAAACGAAAGTTTTTGCAGCACAAACCAGCACAAACAAAGCACAAACGAACGGTACCATTTTGGGTCCATTTGGAGGAAAATGGGGGGCTGGGTGACATCATCGCTATAAATTAAATGTGTAATATCTACGAAACCGTAGCAGCACAAATAAAAAATTTTGCAGCACAAACGAACGCTACCATTTTGGGTCCATTTGGAGGAAAATGGGGGGCTGGGTGACGTCATCACTGTAAAATAAATATGTAATATCTACGAAACAGTAGTAGCACAAATGAAAGTTTTTGCGGCACAAACCAGAACAAACGAAGCACAAACGAACGGTACCATTTTGGGTTCATTTGGAGCAGATGGGGGGCTGGGCGAACTCTGAATGACCTATAAAATAATCTTTCATAACCAAAAAAACGTAGCAGCACAAACGAAAAATTTTGCAGCACAAACGAACTGTACCATTTTGGGTACATTTGGAAGAAAATGGGGGGCTGGGTGACATCATCGCTATAAAATAAATGTGTAATATCTATGAAATCGGAGCGGCACAAACGAAAGTTTTTGCAGCACAAACGAAGAGTACCATTTTGGGTTCATTTTGAGCAGATCGGAGGCTGGGTGAACTACAAAACCGTTGCTGCACAGACAAATTTTTTTACGGCACAAACGAGCACAAATGAAACAGATTTATTTTCTTCAAATTTTTCACGCAGCTTCTCTCTCGGCCCCCTCCGTCTGTCTTTGGCGCCCCCACCGAGGACTGGGCTGATCCGGATGCCGGCAGTGAAACTCCGTGATGAGTGAAGGCTTGGCTCCCAGGAGCGGTGCGCGTTGTCGTAAATCTCCCAGTCCACGAGGTACTGGAACCCACGGCCGCGTCGTCGCAACCGGAGGACGGTGTAGACCGGCTCCCCCTCGACAAGCCGGGGTGGGGACGCAGCGGACGCCGAGAGCAGGGTACTCTCAAATTCGGACTTCACACGAGAGACGTGGAACGTGGGATGGACCCTCATAGAACCTGGAAGGCGCAGGCTGACGGCAGACGGGATGATCACCTTGCGTATTGGAAACGGACCAACGAAGCGGGGAGCCAACTTGCGGTATCCCTAGCGTAATGATAAGTTCCGCGTCGAGACCCACACTCGCTGTCCCACATCTGTACACCGGAGCCGCGCTCTTGCCCAGGCCCGGTGACAGCGGCAAATACAACCCAGGTTAGACGGGCACACAGCACTACGCTCCTGGTGGGCGAGCAAGGGCGGTTGATATCCAAAGACGCAGTGGAAAGGCGAAAGTCCCATGGCTGAGCTGGGGAGGGCATTATGAGCAAACTCCACCCAGGGGAGCTGTTTGGCTCACCCACGCTGATCTCCAGCTCCTGGTTCAGGTGCTCTGTTTGCCCGTTGGATTGCGGATGAAACCCAGAGGAGAGGCTGGCCGTGTCGCCGAGGAGACAACATAATTCTGCCCAGAAGGTGGAGGTGAATTGTGGGACTCTATCCGACACGATGTCCTGCAGGAGACGTGGTGACGAAAAATCTCCCACAGCGTAATGGACGCCGTTTGCGTCGCCGACAGGAGCTTAGAGAGGGTAATAAGATGTGCCATCTTGCTAAAGCGGTCCACAACCGTAAGAACCGCCGTGTTGCCCTCCGAGGGCGGAAGGACCGTGACAAAGTCGATTGACAGGTGAGACAAGGGGCGTTGGGGAACGGGGAAAGATTGGAGCAACCTGGCCGCAGGCCGATTAGATGCCTTGCAGCGGTTACAGATGGGGCAGGCCCGAATGTAATCGCGGACGTCCTTTTTCCAGGTGGGCCACCAGAACCGCTGGGCTACCACATACCTTGTGCGGGCAGCCCCAGAATGACAGGCACGACGTGAGTCGTCTTCTGGGACGAACAGGCGGCCCTCCAGGCAATTGCTGGGGCCGGGTTGATCGCGTGAGGCAGCCTCCCCCCGGCGCTCAATCTCCCATGAAAGGGCCGTGTCTCGATTAGAGCTCGGGAGGATAGTGGGAGCCGGCCCCCGCTCCTCCTCCTCTCCAAGAAACACACGAGACAGGGCGTCTGCCTTTGTGTTGCGGGAAGCCAGCCTGTAGGAGAGCGAGAAGTTAAAAGGGTAAAAAAACTGAGCCCACCGAGCTTGTCTGGCATTCATTCTTTTAGCCGATCGTAGGTGCTCCAAGTTACGGTGGTCTGTCCAAACAATGAACGGTGAGGCGGCGCCCTCTAGCCAATGCAAAACCAGCTTGACTGCGCGGAGTTCCCGATTGCCGATGTCGTAATTTCGCTCTGCGGATGACAAGCGGCGAGAGAAGAAAGCGCACGGATGGAGACGATTGTCCTGGCTGCTGCGCTGGGACAGCACCGCCCCGATGCCCACGTTAAAGGCGTCCACCTCGACCACAAATTGCCTCTTGGGATCAGGCATTCGAAGGATCGGGGCATACGTAAAACGCCGCAGCTCAACGAATGCGTGTTCCGCTGGTTCCATCCATTTGTAAGGAGAGGCAAGTTTGGTGAGAGCAGTGACAGGGGCAACAACTGTGCTGTATCCGCGAATGAAGCGGCAATAAAAGTTTGCGAAGCCCAAAAATTGCTGCAGTCTTTTGCGTGTCTCCGGCACGGGCCATGACGTGACTGGCGTCACCTTCTCGGGATCCATCTCGATGGACCCCGCTCTGATCACGTAGCTGAGGAATTTGACTGAAGGGGCGTGGAACTCGCATTTTTCCGCTTTCACAAACAGGGAGTTCTCGAGAAGGCGACGAAGAACCGCTCTGACATGCTTGCTGTGTTCGGGAAGCGAACGGGAAAAATTGAAATGTCTTCCAAGTATACAATTGCGAACTGATTTAGCATGTCCCTTAGCACGTCGTTGATGAGGGCCTGGAAGATGGCCTGGGTGTTGGTCAGTCCGAACGGGACCACCAAATATTCATACGCTCTGGTTGTTGAATGCCTCCTCCAGGGTCTGGGAGCAATCGTATGCCACCATCTCGTCCTTCATATAGTCTGCGAGCCCCTGGAGGAAGGTGCTTACCAGGGCCGGGGTGTTCCAACGGCTGCTTCCTGCCAACGTCTGGAATTTTAGGGCGTATTCGGCCATCAAGCGACTACCCTGGCGCAGCGTCGCCAGCTCCTCGGCTGCGTTCTCGGTGACGGAACCCAGGTCAAACAGCCGAAGCAGTTCCTCCGCGAAGGCATCGAACGCGTCACATGCCGAGGACCCTCTTTTGTACTCGGCCAGGCCCCACAGCCGTGCCTCGCTCGTGAGGTGGCTCAAAACGAACCCGACCTTGGCTGGTTTGGAAGCGAATGTGACTGGCGGAAGGCCGAACATGATGCGGCAGTTTGTCACGAAAGCCCGGACGTACTTGGAGTGAACTTCTCAATGTTGCCTAGACAGGGCTCCAGAACATCAACGAGTCGTCTGGCTTCTGGGATCGGGCGGGGGGCGTAGGAGTAGAGTGCGGGCGCAACCGTAGCAGCGTGGACGGGTGGATTATGGGTTGACAGCGCTCGGAGGCTGCCCAGGACCTGAGACATTACTTGTTGGTACTCTATTTGCTGCTGTTGTTGCTCCAGTTGTTGCTGTTGTTGGCCCATTTCAATCAGGGTTCAGAGATCGGCCGACAGGCTGCTGACCACGGTCTCCGCTCGCTTCAGGCGGGACAATGCTCTCTGATCACTCGCTGGCTGCATGGTGTTGGTCAGCTTGTACTGTAATGATCGGACAGTACAGCCAAGTGCAGAGCGACTGGACGCTCCTGATGAGCCAGTGCCAGGTGACGGTGATTACGGTGATAGGGGGGCGTGGCCAAGCGGCCGGTGCGGCCACTCGTGACACCAACCAATGCAGGAGTCGGGACACGTAACAATATGATGTGTTTGTTCTTTTATTTACTGTAAAGTTAAAATACATGCACAGAACAGTGTGGGAATGGTTATTAAAGGAATGAGAAAGGTTTATGTCGCGTAAAAGTATGGGGGAGCGTTTATAACAGGGCTGTGGACTCGGACTCGGGGACTCGGTCGGACTCGGTCATTTTTGCCGGACTCGGACTCGGTGCTGATTTTGACCGAGTCCACCGAGTCCGACAATTAAAAAAATATGTTCGATTTTATTTTCATCATGCGGCTGAGAATGCGCGTAGGAATACTCTCCACAGCCCTGCTTGCTTGTTATGAAGACAAATTAAGTTGTTGCGTGCACGTACAAGACCCACAATGCCCCGCGCGCAGCCAAGATGGAAGAACCCGGGAGCACCGAGAGAACAATGTTTTGCCTCTAGATTTGGGGTGGAAACGGAGCGTAAGTTACGATCAATGCGCCCACGTTGCGTTGCACTTAGGCTAATGTTTACATTATGTACCAATGTCAAGGACGATTATGTCACCCAGCTTATATCATTGATGTGTTTCGATAGTTGTGGGGTCGTCACTAATTATTTGTGTTTAGATAAATGTCTGAGCTACAATGGTGTAATTAATGATTAAAACTTGAAAGTATCTGTTTATTGTATTCGTTTATATGTTTAATAAAGACAAAGCCATCACAAAACTGTTGTAATTATTTAGATTTTGATCTAAATTAGCCTTGAATAAAGACTAAGCAGTCACATGAATTAACAGAAAAAATGGACAGCCGGATTCGGACTCGGATTCGTGGTGAAGAGGCCGGACTCGGACTCGGAGCAAAAATCCGACCGAGTTCACAGCCCTGGTTTATAAAGCTTTAATATAGTGTATAGGACCACCGTGAACAGGAGATTCGTGCGCAACCATGACTCACTTTGGTTCTGCTCGCCATGATGTTTCTCTTACATTCAAGATTGTACGGTGAGAGCAGCTGGATGGATACTGGTGTGAATGGAATGGGTGGAAACAATGACAAAATGCCAGAGGATAATAGCTCGAAGCAACTTTTGTTTTGATTGGGGTAAGAAAAGAACTATAAACCTTTTTGAGACGATTAATTTTAAAATTTGTGAACTGAACTTTGAAGTAGTTTGTGTAGGAAATGAACTTTCCCAACACTGGTAACGCTTTAAATGTGAAGCGATTTTAGAGAAGACAACCCCTAAATTTCCAGCCAATTTTGAGCTGAATGAAGATTTTCACGCCACAAACCAGCACAAACAAAGCACAAATGAACGGTACCATTTTGGGTCCATTTGGCAAAAAAAGGGGGGCTGGGTGACCTCATCGCTAGAAATCACATGTGTAATATCTACGAAACGGTAGCACCACAAACAAAAGTTTTTGCAGCACAAACGAACGGTACCGTTTTGGAGCAGATGGGGGGCTGGGTGAACTCTGGATGACCTATAAATTAATCTCTCATAATTATAAAAACGTTTCACCACAAACACATTTTTTTACGGCACAAACCAGCACAAACGAAGCACAAACGAAACAAACCATTTTCCTTAAATTTTGCGTGGGGTGGGGGGCCAGCTTCACGCAGGTCTTTATGAACCAGCAACTCTGCCATCAAGTGGTCAGAATTAACCACTACAATGCTCTAAAGACTTGATTTTAAGTGGAGAGGTGACCAGGTGTCTTATCTACCCATTAATAAAATAAAAAATAAGTTGACGAGAATACTCATCGATGGGATCCTGCGTCATTAATGTCAATGACGAGTATTCTCGGCGCTGGCATACAAAGAGTTAATAAATTTCATTGTTTTAAGCATTTTGAGGCGTTTTAAGGTTTTGCCTGCAACATTAAATACAATAAAATACAACTATCTATGTTAGAGTGGTGCTCACTCTTACTTATTTGCCAGAATCGCACGGGAGACAGTATGCCCTTTGAGCACTTGCAAGTGGAGAAATCGTTCGTCACTGTGCGTACAGCGATGTTCGAACGAAGTCTGACTGGATTTTTGCAAGAGAGTATTTATTGAGAGAAAACAGGGTGGGGGTGAGAGTGGACAGGTTTGGTGAACCCCTGGCCTCTGGTCAAATCAGAGCAAGGGGTGTTTTACAACGTTAGGGGAAACAGAACAACTTAGATTGCTTCCTCTGCAGCTGGTCAATCAAGCAGAGGATGCAACTACTTTATTTTACTGCGTTGTGAGAGCAGGAAAAGTTTGGTTAATCATTATAGTCTACATTCTAACATAAACATACGATCAAAATAATCTATCAACCCTAACAATCTATCTAGCACATTTCACAACAGCTGTAACAAAGTGATTTACATATAACAATGATACAACTGAATACAGTCAATTAAAACAAAAATTAATGTACAGTAGCGTGGCAGGCCACACAGACCTTGGGTTTTTATAGAATCTAGACTTTAAATTGTGAGGGGTTGCTAAAATCAATTATTTACTTTAATGAGGCACCCAGACTAATGTTTATGCTTTCAATCTCTGTTTTGCCTCCACAGTAAAGTACATTCGTGAGGTTTCACCACTATTCAAGAAGCTTTCCTTGGTGGCTGACTTGACATGGAATGAGCTTTGGCCACAGTCTCAGAGCTACAATGGCAGTGAGGAAGCTGGATCTCCTGAACACAGCTCCTCCAAAGACAGGAAGGTCATGAGTTTGAAGATGTGCTTCATCAGTCGGAACCTAACCATGCCAGACTTGGAGAACAGGTCTGACATTAATGACTAATCTGTTTATTTTGCTGCTGTGATGGCATAAAAATGGGTAGCTGACTGCAATTTTGCAAATTATTGTGGAACTCTCAACATTTGTATATTCGTAGAAGCAAATATGATCAACTGTCTTTGTTACCATTTTCCGCTTGTCCAACCAGATTGTACGTTTATGGGATCAAGTGATGTTAACCATTAGTTTGTCCCAGTTAACATGCGGTGGGAAGTAGTATGTTTGGCTGGCTCCTATGTCAGCTTTAGGCCAAATAAGGCTTATTTTAACAAAATGTGACCAACTTTTATTATTGTGTATTATTGTGCAAAGCTTTTGATTTTCATTGCCTCTTGTCTGAAGCGCCAAGCAAAAATAGTGATCATCCTATTCCGCTACATTAACAAGAAACAGGAAAAGATTTTCTTACAAACGAGAACAACTGACTTTCCCACATTGTGCGAGTCTACTTTCTTTGACAGAGACTAACAATTTCCATGTAAAAAAAAAAAGCCATACAGTCAAACCTCGGTTTTTGACCACAATCCGTTCCAGAAGGCGGTTTGAGAAGTGAATCGGTCGAATTCCGCATCTATTTTTCTCATTACAAATCATGGAAAAAATTCTAATCCGTTCCAAGACTAAAAAAAATGCCTTTTTTAAGCATTTTTTCATTTGCACATTATTGTCCGATCGCGCAACTGCAGCGCACCGCCAAACGCGCAACCATAGCGCGCCGCGCGCAACTGAACCGCGCTGGTCGCATTATTGTGACAGAGCCGTCGCTGAAATTTAGAAAATATTTTTAAAGTCCTGATGTACTTTCCAAAATTAAGTGGACCTCACTGCGCAGGGAGCTTAATTTGGTCTGATCGCGCAACCGCAGTGCGCCGGGCGCTCTGTCGCATTTCTTTAAGAGCGTTTTTGTGTTTTAGGATGGCTTTACTGCTCCCACTTGGTTTGTTTGGAGGCATGATTATGGTTTAATACAATCCTCAAAGTAACGAAAATACAATAACGAACGGAGTCAGTTGGCATCTGGGCCACGCGGTTGGGTTTTCTCGGGTCCTCCCGGCTCATCTCGTGAGGTTCGACCTTCGAATTTTGTTTGACAACCAAAGCAAAAAAATCTCGAACTTTTTGTTTGATTTCCGATTTGTTCGAGAACCAGGACGTTTGAAAACCGAGGTTTGACTGTACATTTACGGATCAATATCAAAGTCAAAGTCAAAGTCAGCTTTATTGTCAATCTCTCCACATGTCACAACACACAAAGAGACCGAAATTACGTTTTTCTCTATCCCACAGTGACGAGACACATAACACGACAGACATACATGTACGCGACACAATATAAAAACAAGAAGGCAAAAATTCAAACAATCAATAGTAAGAGTGATGAATAAATAATAAATAAACAGATAACACAATAAATAACGGAGCCAGCAAGCATAGCGCAAAAGTAAAAAACATCATAAACAAAAAGGCACAAACAATAAATAAGAGTAATAACAAATAATAAATAATAAGAGCCAGTGTGCATTCAGACAGTTCAGACAGTAAAAGTACAGGACGCTACGCAGAACGGGGGAGCGAGTTCAGGATCCTAACAGCCTGCCAAAGGCTCCGTGCGTCCCTGCTGTCCTTGAAGTGGGCGGTAATTTTGCACGAGAACGCCCTCTTTGCTTCTTTGATGCCCCGGGACAGGTCGGCCCTCGCAGTCCTCAAGCCAGCCTCATCCCCTGCTCTAAAGGCTTTGCCCTGGCCCTCAGCAGCCTGAAGACAGCCCCTGTCAGCCATGGCTTCCGGTTAGCCCGAGTGACGATGGATTTTGAGAGAGTCACATCATCAATACACTTCCTGATGTAGGAGGAAACAGAGTCAGTATACTCCTCAATGTCTGTCCGATCGTCGCAAGTGGCAGCCCTCCTAAACATGTCCCAGTCAGTAGAGCCAAAGCAGTCACGCAGTGCATCAGAGGCACCCTCAGGTCACACCCGTACCTGCTTGCGAACCGGCCTGGACGCTCTCACCATTTGTCTGTATGTGGGCAAAAGCATAACAGTGATATGGTCAGAAAGTCCAAGATGGGGGAGGGGGGCAGCTTTGAAAGCTCCTTTATGCGAAGAGTAGACCCGGTCCAGGAAGCTGTCGCCACGCGTAGGAAAATTAACATGCTGGTGAAGCCTCGGAAAAACAGACTTCAGGTTAGCATGATTAAAATCCCCAGCGAAGATGGTGAAACCGTCAGGGTGCGCTGTCTCTTGTTCACTGACAGCCTGGTACAGTTCACTAAGAGCCGCGACCCTGTCGCCTTCGATGTTGGAAGGCGGGATGTAAACCGCGACTAGCAGAATCGCGGTAAATTCCCTTGGCAGGTAAAAAGGACGGCACTTAATGATCACGAACTCCGCCAGTGGCGAGCAGTGCTTGCATACCACTACAGAGTCCCGGCACCATTCGTCACGGATGTAGACGCATATTCCACCTCCACGAGATTTCCCCCCTTGTACAATGGCCCGGTCCGCCCGATAGCACGCTAGCCGCTCCAGATGTACGGCAGAGTCCGGAATGTTGACAGTCAACCAAGTCTCAGTGAACACGAGCACACAGCAGTCCCGCACTGTCCGGTTTGTAGATTGCAGCAGGCGAATGTAATCCATTTTGTTGTCCAGCGATCGAACATTCGCCAGAAGAATGGAAGGCACGGCCGGGCGAGCAGGGCTGGCCGCCAGCCTGGCCCGGACGCCCCCGCGTTTGCCCCTCTTCAGCCTCCTCGCACACCGCTTTCGACGCTTCCCAACCGGGGGAGGAATAGCAGACGAGCCCGGCGACGCTTCAGGACGTAGCAGTCCGAGCTCCTTTGATGTTCCCGCATCAAAGTCCAGAACTCGACAAAACTCGCTTTTGCCGATGTCAAGCAGAACCTGCCTGCCGTACTTGTAGCACGACTCAACGCAATCATAAATAAGCAGTACCAATATGTTAAATCAGTCTTTAGTCAGTTCCGGTCACTTTTATGGGAGAGAGTTTGAGAAACGTGATTGTTTACGGGGGGCTGCCACGACACTTTGCTGAGGCTCAAGGGAGTCTGCGAGCTGAGGCTCATGGGAGTCTGCGGGTGGCTAATGCTATAATGATAGCACGAGGCTATTTCATTTCTAAATAGGCTGCTCCGTTAATGTTTTGAGTAAATTTACGGATCGATATGGAAGGGAAACACAGGTAAGCAGTACCAATGCGTTAGATCGAACTTTAGTCCGTTCCGATCATTTTTATAGGAGATTGTTTGAGAAACGCGATTGGTTACAGAGGGCTCATTGTTTATTGGCGCGGATGCATACTGCAACCCGAGTCAACCTTAGTTTGTTGCAGTATAGCTTCTATTTTATGCGCCTTTTACTCCAGTGCGCCCTATATATGGAATAATTTCTAAAATAAAAAATTCAATGAGGGTGGGCCTTATAATCCAGTCCGCCTTATTAAAAATACGGTGGTTAAAAAATGTCAGAATAAACTATTGGCCCCCGGGCCCCTTCACTTTATCAAATGCGGCCCTCCTAGCTCAAAGTTTGGACACCCCTGTAGAAGGCAATTGAGAGTTCACATTGTTAAAATTGAGTTTTGTGAAATGTATGGGTTTGACCCAGAGTACAGCGTGATTTTAACGGTGTTCCACTATAACTAACTATAAGATGGGCTTTTATTGAGGTAGATGATGTTATCCAAGTTCATCATATTGATAGCCTTCCGAATACTTCTTTTTATGCCAGTTCAGTATGTCCTTTACTCGAATGTTGTTAGTCCACGAACATAAAGTAGGCAAGGAGTGTTGGGAAGTAATTCAAATACAGATAAGCATCATCCGACCAAACCAATAAGGGAGCCACTCAGAGAAAATGTAGTGCCCCTTGTTATTGATGACATGAAAGCTAGCTAGCAAACAAGTGAAGGAGTTGGCTCTTATGTATAATGTAAGTCCTGGTGTACTACAACAGGGGTCCCCAACCCCCGGTCCGCGAACCGGTCCGTGGGTCACTTGGTACCGGGCCGCCAAGCCGCACAGAATTTTTTTTTTTTTTTTTTTTAATCGACGACCAATTAATTCCGGTCAAGACGCTCGTCCCGGTCACGTGAAATGTTTCCCCAGTCGAGCCCGCAAAGCTAGCAAAAATGAGTATGAATTTATTTAGAAAAATATAAAAAAAATTGGCGATTCTCTCCCAATCGGTTCAGGTCAAGACACTCGTTTTGGTCACGTGACAGGTCACCTCAGTCGAGCCCGCAAAGCAAGCAAATATGAGCAAGAAACAAAGATGTTTGGAAAGCTTCATCGGAAAGTGGGAAAAGCCCAATGAGGAGACGGAAGAAGAGGCTATGAGTTCCAAGAAAAGGAAACCTGCATTTAAAAGAAAATTTCTGGAGTCCTACTTAAAATCTGGATTTATCACCACAGGTGACTGACGCTCCAAGCCGACTCTGCATAATATGTGGCGACAGGCTAGCTAACGAGGCAATGAAGCCTTCAAAACTGCTTCGGCACATGGAGACCAAGCATCCTGTATTAAAAGAAAAACCTTAACCACTTCAGGTGTCATTGTCTCCGATTACGCCTAGATGGGACCGGCTCGTTTCTGAGAAACAAGCTCAGTGCTCTCACTAATTCAACGTAATGGTGGGTTTTATTTTCATGTCGTTTGTACTTGTTTTTATGCCAGTCGTATCATTTTATTTCATCGTATTTATATATTTATTATAAATGTATTATTTATATATATCAAAGTCAAAGTCTGCTTTATTGTCAATCTCTTCACATGCCAAGACACACAAAGAAATCTAAATTACGTTTCCACCATCCCACGGTGACAAGACATAGTACACGACATACATACAAGCAAACAACACAAAATAAAAACAAGAAGGCACAACCAATGAATACCGTTTTTTTCCATGTATAATGCGCCCTCATGTATAATACCCACCCTAAAAATGGCATGTTGATGCTGGAAAAAAGCCTGTACATATGTATAATGCGCACCCAAATTTTGACTCCTACTTAAGTCCCTAAACGTAAAATTATTTCAGAAAAAAGATCATCTTTGGGAACAACCGGATGTTATTCTGCCTGTCAGTATCACTGCGCATGCGCTAGCAAACTCGATAGCAAAGAAATGTTTCGGATTTATATAGGCTACAGTGTGACAGCAAACGAGCAGGTGATCGAGCAAGCGTCTGATACGAAAGCATTGTGTTCGTATGGAGCGTGTTTGAAGTGAACAGCAGAGACGAAAGCGCATCTGTAATGGCGGCCTCCGTATCATATCCGGATTTAAAAAAAAAATTTAAAAAAAAATTTTTCTTTTTTTTGTACCCATGTATAATGCGCACCCCAGATTTTAGGACAATAAATTACCGTTTTTTTCCATGTATAGTGCGCCCCCATGTATAGTACGCACCCCTAACAATGGCATGCTGATGCTGGAAAAAAGCTTGTACCCATGTATAATACGCACCCAATTTTTATGAATTTTTTTAAATTTTTTTTTATTTTTTTATTTTATTTTTTTAAGTCCCAAAGATCGTCACACACGCAGGGAGGCAATGGGTCCCATTTTTAAAGTCTTTGGTATGGTCTTAACTAGGCTGGATGTCATTTTTTTTGTTGGCGTTGATTTCTCCGACTGCCCCTAAACGCACCACCGCGCTCCGTGCGCACACGGCGGCTCTGTATGGGAGAGACGTTGAAGAGGAATAAAAACACCCTTGGAAACCAAAACTTGCCCCTCGTCGTGACTCGGAGCCGCAACAAATGTTTCGGATTTGTGTAGGGTACATTGTGAAAGCAAACGAGCAGGTGATTGAGCAAGCGTCTGATACGAGAGCATTGCGGTCGTATGGAACGTGTTTGAAGTGAACAGCAGAGACGAAAGGAACAAGGCAAAGTGTTGTGAAATAAAATATTACCTGTAATACGCATTTTGTTATTTGCTGATTGAAACTGCTAATTAAACTGTGAATTGAAACTAATAGGTGGAGAACTGAACTCTCGCTCTTTATATAGCTGACGTGTCTTGCGCAACCGTTCTGCGCATCTGTAATGGCGGCCTCCGTATGACGTCCGGTCCGCGATGGAGATTAAAAAACAAACAATATTTGACAATAACACACCATCGAGGATTGCACCATCGCATCAAACGATGTGTCGTCAATTATGAATTTTACTAAGTGTGTTGGGCAGGATGGCTGAATGCGATGCGCGATTGACAACAAACAAGAAGAAAGGTGAGTTTTATTTCTGGGGAGATTTGTCATGTCTCGTCCCCAGTTTTGCTATGTGTCTAGGTTGCCATAGTTTCTGTTCGTGTCACCCCGCTCTTCCTGTGTCACCTCAATCGATGTAACGTGTTTTGTATTTAAGTCCTGTCTGCCCCTCGCTCACCGTTGGATCATTGCATGTGTTACTGTCATTCTGTTCCTGTCTTTGGTAATGTCACCCTGTCTTTTTGTTCCACGACTTTGTCGGTCAGTCCTGTTGTTGGTTTTGTTGTACCATGACTTTATTTAAAAAAAAAAAAAAAAAAAAAATTAAAAAAAAAAAAAATTTTTTTTTTTCTTTGTACCCATGTATAATACGCACCCCAGATTTTAGGACAATAAATTAGTAAAATATTGCGCACTATACACGGAAAAAAACGGTAGTTAAATTTTGATTATTATACATGGAAAAAAACGGTAATAAGAGTGATGAATAAATAATAAATAAACAAATAACACAATAAATAAATAAATAAGAGGAGCAAAACGGAGCAAATGTGCATACAGCAGACAGTCAGAATATAGCGCAAAAAGTACAGGACGCTACGCAGAAGGGGGAGAGAGTTCAGGATCCTAACAGCCTGGAGTATGAAGCTGTTGGTGAGTCTGGTGGTGCGGGAGCGCAGGCTCCTGTACCTCTTCCCAGAGGGCAGAAGATCAAACAAAGAGTGAGCGGGGTGACTCACATCACTCACAATCGTGGTCGCCTTGCGGGTGAGATCAAGTCAAGTCAAGTTTATTTGTATAGCCCTAAATCACAAGCAGTCTCAAAGGGCTTCACATAGACAGAAATTGACAATTATTCTCAAAGCATCCCCTGATCTTAAACTCCCAAAAGGGCAAGGAAAAACTTAAAAACCCCTACCGGGGGAAAATGAGAAACCTTGAGAAGGGACCACAGATGGAAGGATCCCCCTTTCAGGATCACCAGGTTGAAATGGATGCAGAGAGGGCACAAATGATACAACATGAAAATCAATGAAATAAAAAGTGGATGTCCATGTCAGAGCAGAGGGCTGCCGAAGGAGCCCTCAATTGTCCTGGCAGTGTCTTCGAGGAGGTTGAGCTGCAGTTCCCCCATCCTGAATTGGCCCACGAGAATCCAGATAGCCGCTGTCAGCATGGGTGCCACCTAACCACCTCCCCGGCCGGGGAGGGGGGAGGGAGGGGGTGGAGAGGGAGAGAAAACAAACTCCAGCCGAATCGGCCACTACAGGTTAGTTAAAGGCCATGTCATAGAAATGTGTCTTTAAACATGTCTTAAATGTTTCTACTGAGGTAGCAGTCCTAATATCCATTGGTAGGGCATTCCAAAGCTCTGGAGCCGAATAGAAAATGCTCTTGAGCCTGCAGACATTTTCTTGGCCCTCGGTGTCGCTAAAAGGGTAGCGTTTTGCGAACGAAGGTTACGAGACGGAACACAAGGAACAACTAGGTCGACGAGATATGAAGGCGCTAAGCCATGCAGTGATTTATAGGTTAATAGAAGAACCTTGAAGTCACATCTTAAATGGACCGGGAGCCAATGTAAGTTGGCTAGTATTGGGGTAATGTGATCAAATTTTCTTGTCCGAGAGAGCAGCCTTGCAGCAGCATTTTGTACTAACTGTAGACTTTTGATGCGGGACTTAGGAAGACCCGAAAATAGTACATTACAGTAGTCCAGGCGCGACGTGACGAACGCATGTATAATAGTTTCCGCATCACCGGTCGAGAGGATCGGACGAACCTTTGCAATATTACGAAGGTGAAAAAAACGCAATTCTGGTTATATTCTTAATGTGCTTTTGAAAGGAGAGAGTTTGGTCAAATATTACCCCGAGATTAGTTACAGTATCGCTTTGAGTGATAGTACGGTTATCTATAGTTATAGCGGTTTCCTTGAATAAGTGTTGATAACGAGTTGGACCAATTATCAACATCTCAGTTTTATCTGGGTTAAGACGAAGGAAGTTGAGAGACATCCATTGCTTGATCTCCGCA